>NW_004443998.1:13745770-13801404 GCF_000243295.1 Trichechus manatus latirostris
TACTGCAAGAAACCAAAAGAGACCTGCATAAGTGGGAAAACATGCCTTGCTCATGGATAGGAAGGCTCAACATTGTGAAAATGTCAGTTCTACCCAAAGCGATCTACAGATACAGTGCAATCCTGATCCAAATTCCAAGGACATTTTTTAATGAGATGGAGAAGAAAATCACCAACTTCATATGGAAAGGGAAGAGGCCCCGAATAAGTAAAGCATCACTGAAGAAGAAGAACAAAGTGGGAGGCCTCACACTACCTGATTTTAGAACCTGTTATACTGCCACAGTAGTAAAAACAGCCTGTTACTGGTGAAACAGATACATAGACCAGTGGAACAGAATTGAGAATACAGAAGTAAATTCATCCACCTATGAGCAGCTGATATTTGACAAAGGCCTAAAGTCCGTTAATTGGGGAAAAGACAGTCTCTTTAACATATGGTGCTGGCATAACTGGATATCCACCTGCAAAAAACTGAAACAAGACCCATACCTCACAGGGTGCACAAAAACTAACTCAAAATGGATCAAAGACCTAAATATAAAATTTAAAATGATAAAGATTGTGGGGAAAAAAATAGGGACAATGCTAGGAGCCCTAATACATGGCATAAACAGAATACGAACCATAAGTAACAATGCACAAACACCAGAAGAGAAACTAGATAACTAGGAGCTCCTAAAAATCAAACACTTATGCTCATCAAAAGGCTTCACCGAAAGAGTAAAAAGACAACCTACAGATTGGGAAAAAATTTTTGGCTACAACATATTTGGTCAGGGTCTAATCTCTAAAATCTACAAGATAATGAAAAACTTTAACAACAAAAAGACAAATAACCCAATTAAAAAATGGGCAAAGGATATGAACACGCACTTCTCCAAAGAAGACATTCAAGCAGCTACTAGATACATGAGGAAATTGTCACGATCATTAGCCTTTAGAGAAATGCAAATCAAAACTACAGTAAGATACTCCTCACCCCAACAAGGCTAGCATTAATCTAAAAAACACAAAGTAATATTGGAGAGGTTGTGGAGAGACTGGAACATTTATACACTACTAATGGAAATGTAAAATGGTACAACCACTGTGGAAATTGATTTGGCGCCTTCTTAAAAAGCTAGAAATAGAAGGACCATTCGATCCAGCAATCTCACTCCTTGGAATATATCCTAGATAATTAAGAGCTGTCACACGAATAGATATATGCACACCTATGTTCATTGCAGCACTGTTCACGATAGCAGAAAGATGGAAACAACCGAGGTGCCCATCGATGGACAAATGGATAAACAAATTATGGTATATTCACACAATGGTATACTGCACACCGATAAAGAACAGTGATGAATCTGGAAGGCATTATGCTGAGTGAAATTCATCACAAAAGGACAAATATTGTATGAGACCACTATTATAAGAACTCAAGAAAAAGGTTAAACATAGAAGAAAACATTCTTTGATGGTTACGAGGGTGAGGAGGGAGAGGGGAATTCACAAATTAGATGGTAGACAAGAATTATCTTAGGTGAATGGAAAGACAACACACAATACAGGGGAAGTCGGCACAACTGGACTAAACAAAAAGCTAAGAAGTTTCCTGAACACACCCAAACACATCGAGGAACAGAGTAGCAGGGGCAGGGGTCTGGGGACCATGGTTTCAGGTGACATCTAGGTCAATTGGCATTACAAAGTTTATTAAGAAAATGTTCTGCATCCCACTTTGGTGAGTAGCGTATGGGGTCTTAAAAGCTTGTGAGCAGCCATCTAAGATGCATTAATTGGTCCCAACCCACCTGGAGCAAAGGAGAATGAAGAACACCAAAGACACAAGATAAATATTAGTCCAAGAGAAAAAAGGGCCACATAAACCAGAGACTCCATCAGCCTGAGACCAGAAGAACTAGATGGTGCCCGGCTACCATCAATGACCGCCCTGACAGGGAACACAACAGAGAGTCCCTAACGGAGCAGGAGAAAAGTAGGGGTGCAGAACTCAAATTCATGTAAAAAGATCAGACTTAATGGTCTGACTGAGACTAGAGGAACCCCAGAAGACATGGCCTCTGGACTCTGTTAACCCAGAACTGAAACCATTCCCAAAGCCAACTCTTGGTACATAGACTGGACTATAAGACATAAAAAAAAAAAAAAAAACCTCGTGAAGAGTGTGCTTCTTAGCTTAAGTAGATACACGAAACTAAATGGGTAGCTCCTGTCTGGAGGCGGGATGACAAGGCAGAAAGGGATAGGAGCTGGTTGAATAGACATGGGAGACCTTGGGTAGAAAGGGGGATTATGCTGTCACATTATAGGGATTGCAACTAGGGTCACATAACAATATGTGTATAAATTTTGGAATGAGAAGCTAACTTGAGATATAAACTTTCACCTAAAGCACAATAAAAATAATATCAGCTATCTCTTTATTACTTAAATAAGAGCTGTTTTAATGGTTTTTACTCAAATTATTTCACCTTATAACAGAAATAATGTATCAACTAAAGGTAAAATATCCCAAATGATAATGATATCGGCTAGTCTAAAATTAGAAAGGGAAGTTATGGACTAGTGCCCTCATAGTTAAGTAGTCCTGGTAGCATGGTGGGTAAGCACTCAGCTGGTAACCAAATCTTGGCGATTCGAACCCACCAGCTGCTACACGGCCGAAAGATGTGGCAGTCTTCTTCCATAAAGATTACAGCCTTGGAAACCCTATGGGGTAGTCTTCTTCTATCCTGTAGGGTCACTAAGGAATTGACTCGATGGCAACGGGTTTGGTTATTTTTTTGGTTTGGACCCTAATAGTTACAGAAGGATATTCCATGGTTCTTTTCCCCAGTGACCCTATCCAGCGTGTTTTATGGGTAAGTTTTATAGTACAGGCAGAGTTATTTGAAGCTTAAACAGCTCCTGCCTACATACTCATATCTCTTTCTGAAGTGGCCAGACTTAAGACAAGAAAAGTCTTGTAGAAGAGAGTCAAATGTGTGGACTTCTGTTTCCACTTTCATCCTGAATTTTATTTCCTGTTTTAACTTTCTCAAGCGAAGTTTCACATTGAGAGTGAATTGTTTCACAAGCCCAATATTTTTGGAAGCTCGGCTTTAACTGTGAAGGTTAAAATATGGAAAGGAGATACACTTTGAATATGAATGCATTGAAAGACATGAGACAGATAACTTAAAAAACTCAAGGCATGCTTGAGTTGGCATTTTATTTTTGCCCACATTTATATTTATATCTGTGATATAACCATCTACAGAAGATATATCATCTGACGGTTGAGAGAATGTCTGCATTTCTGAATGAAACTAAAATTTTTCTATATGTAATAATGTCAGAAAAGTAAAATTTCTATCTACCAAAGACTATATTTAAGCAAGCATAGATTGTGTTTTCCAGTGTCTGATAAGAGATAAAGCACATATTTATGCATGTTAATATATATCTTGTTACCAAAATGGATTTTTTCCGGTACATTCTGGTGGCTTATTATTGTTCAAAACTTTATTGTAGATGTCTGATTCCATCAATACTTTTCCTATGGAAAATGTGACTATAGATTTAATTGTGATTAGTTAATTAATAAACAAACAAACAAACAAAAAACCCATTGCCATTGAGTCAATTCTGACTCATAGTGACCCTACGGTGGGTAATGAAAATTAATTTGAATTTCCCTAAGATTCACTTGCCTTTGAGTATCCCACTATTATCTGCATTTTGCTTCTATGCTGTCCCCATCTGTATCTCTGTAGGGTTCTCAATCAAGGGTAAACTGATTATTTCTCAGAGATTGTACAGTGTCTCGTGTGTGATCAGATAGGTTTCTTCTCACTCTTGCTCTCTGCCCTCCTTATATGCTGCCCAGAAACTACTTGAAGACGGGGGGTGGGGAGACTGTGACTTACTTCTGTCATTGGAACTGCTGTCACTGTCTAAGAATGTGCCTTCTCCCTGGAGAGTTCAATTTGTTGAAACTTCTAAAGTGCAAAAACCCTGAGGTCACACGTAGAAATGTATTCTTTTATGCCATCACTTTGTTGAAGCTGACTTTTATTCCTTGCACACGCTGGAAAAGACACCACTCCCTAACTCTGTGCTCGGCTTGGCCTAGAGGAGCTCCACATGAGCCTCAGTCTGTCTCATAAAGTCCCACATGTACACAGACAGCTTCCTCAGATCCTTTTAAAAGACTGGTCTCTCCCTAGTGCTCAAAACGGACTCCGTGGGATTGGGCTAGGGCACGCTCTGCTTTCCTCAGCTTGTTCCTCTCATTCTTACCTCATCAGCTTATTTGGCAGGTGCAAAACAAAAATTAATATTGAAAACAAAGCCAAACAAACCAAACCCCACAAAACCGGACTTCTGGCCTGTCCACTTATTCTTATGTCTATAAACCCGTATAAAAAAGAAGTCTGTGTTTTGGAAAGGTGGAGCTGCAGCCTGCCAGTTCATCAGGCAGACACAGCCAGACTTTGAATCTAGACTGGGCACTGTACTTGGTAAACATTTACAGAATCCTGAGAAGTAACTTCCCTATGCATCTGCCTTATCTGCCCAGGAGAAAAGAGCCATCATTTCACAGTTTTATTGGTAACCCCCAACTATTTGCTAGAGACTAAATATTTTGGCAGGATGTTTGGAGTGTGAAATTTGACTATCTTTGCATATAGTTGGGCATCAAGATAGTAAGTACATCCCAGCTGGATCATTAACTGGCTGTGTGATCTGGGTATATTATTTACTGTCTTTGAGCTCCAGCTTTTTCACATGAGAAGTACAACTGTGGGGCCAGATAACTTTGTGTATTATGCTCTAACTTTCTATGATTTTAGAGTGCTCAGAGCTGGGGAATGTGAGGGAAATGAAGCAAAAACTGGTGAGGGTATTTGAGGGGGAAGAAGAAAAGAAAGCAGAGTGTGGTGTTCATTTCTATCTTGTTGGGCTGACCTTAACCTTTATATAAAAACCAAAAAACCAAACCAGTTGTCATCTACTTGTTTCCGACTCGTGGCAACCTCATATGTGCAGAGTATAACTGTACTCCATAGGGTGAGACCTCATATGTGCAGTATAACTGTACTCCACAGGGTTTTCATGGCTGTGACCTTTTGGAAGCAGATCATCAGACTTTTCTTATGAGGGACCTCTGGGTGAGTCTGAACCACCAATGTTTCAGTCGGTAGTTGAGAACTTAACTGTGCCACCCAGGGACTCCTAACATTTATATAAGTTTAATAAAACTTTTCTCATTGAATATGTAAGTTTAGTTAATTACACAATTGAGGAACTGTGTTAAAGAATCATTTTACTAGATCATTTTCAAGATATTATAATTTTAAAGGTATCCACTCTGGGAGGATTCTATCACATCTTTGGGTGGCCTATATCCAAGATTTTAATCATACAATCTCGTGCCTGAAACATTATCTTACAACAGTCAAATCCTCTTTCTTTTCTGTCATGAGACTAGGAAGACAGTATACACAAGACTCAACATATATGTGCATATTGCAAGTATCTATGTATGTGTGTGTGTGTGTGTGTGTGTGTGTGTGTATGCCTGCCTGATCAAAAAAGAATTGTGGCCATTTGTAGTGAAAGAAATGGAAATGGAGAATGAAGAACTTCAAATAAGAAAGAATATCCAAAAGTGGATATTCTTTGTAACATAGAAATTTGGGAATGAATGAGATAAGGTGCCATGTAAAAGATTCATCACTGAGGGGTAAAGTTAGGATTGTGTTGAGCTCTAAGGGGAGCTAAACTTACCTGAAGAAGTTCCTAGGGCCCATTTCTGTGAATTCTTCATAAACATTTATAAGGCCTACGGAATTGAGTACTGTGGAAGGCACCTGGAAAAACTTCAGTTAGCAAATTGTCTTTCACTATGCTTAATGGAGGGATAGTGTCCTTGTGGCATAGTGGTGAAGTGCTTGTCTGCTAACCAAAAGGATGACAGTTCGGCAGTTCAAATCCACCAGCTGCTCCTTGGAAACCCTAGGGTGCAGTTCTACTCTGTCCTGTAGGGTCGCTATCAACACTACAGCGATGAGTTTGGTTTTTTTTTTTCATGGAAGGATATTCTCCTGAAAGAGGCAATGGTCTTTAAGTCTAGTTCACTCACACCACTGAGAGGTTTTCCAAGTGAATAAACATTTTTTTTTTTCTTTTTTTAATCCAAGGATTATAGTTTTATTTTCCTTTTCTTCATGGTTAAATAAAGCTAGAGGTTTAAGCAACACATATTTTTGGTCCAACTTTGACACTAGATCAAATTATCTAGAGGCTCAATGATTTTTATGTTCTTGTCTTTGTATTAGTTTACTTCACCTTGGTAAAGTCTTTGCTTTTAACTCAGTAAGCATTTTCATTTGCCAATTGGGATTGTTCTTAACGAATTTATGAGGTTAATATTAGACAAAGAAGCAAGTCTTCAGCGGCATAATGGAAGATAATGTGTTAAACTATTCTGAAAATTTTTTAGGTGGTAGTTCTTTTTTTTTCTTTCCCAAAGTTCTCCTGGCAATATTATAATTTAAATTTATCATTTAAAGTTGCCTTTATTTGAGTCCTATCCACTCGATAGCAGAAATATTTGATTTAAAACACCATTTTTCCATATTTAATCAGTGGGAAGCCATTTCATCTATTTTCATGCTCTGAACTACACATTTCATGCTTCTGTTTTATGTGCAAAGAATCTACATTGCTTCTCAAGCATTGAGATTTTTTCAAGATGTTTGTTTTTTTGGTCCCCTTTAGATCGTAATCAGATTTGCTACATTCAAAAACTATAACCTTAACAGTAAATGACATATTTGTGCAATAGATTTATGGCTGACCACTTTCCCTGGACTCATGGGACAGGCCCAGACTTCAGCTGTGGCTTTATGAGATCAGTTATTTTGCTTCCCAAAGTTGTCTGTTAAACTAATTCCCTATTCTGTGGTTTTCCTACTCCACCCATTGTTCTCTCTGAGGAGAGTACCACCTCGAAAAAGTGTTTTTTTTTTTTTTCAGTAGTGGATAGTTAGAGCAACACTCATTTTGTGAGAGTGTTGCCTTTCCACAGTTACAGACTTTTTATTTTTGATACAACCCTACATATTCATTCTATGATGATTTGTAAGACCTCTTTTGGTTGCAAAAGTCAGAAACCTATCTCAAAACAGGCCTAAGCCAAGACAGGAATTTGTTAGCTGACATAAGTGAACATCTCAGGGGCATTGTGTGCTCAGTCACAGCTGTATCAAGGTGCTCAAAATGTGTTACCTGCCAACTGTTTTGCTCTGTCTCTTGGTTCTGGTCTCTATGTTTTCATTTTCAAGCAGGTTCTGTTGGTGACTTCAAGCATCTCTAGACTTATATCCTCACAGACTAGAAAACGTAGCAGAATAAGATCTTTTCTTTACAGTAGTTCTAACAAATTCCCATGTATTCTGTCTTGTAGTCTTATTTGCCTCAAGAGTTCATCCCTGGCCCAGGGATTGCCATATATTAACTGGTCAGGTCTGGGATGGATGCTCATACCTGGAGTCCAGAGGGTGAGATGAACCTACATTCAGCATGGACTAAGAGTCTGGAAAGAGTTGTTTCCCAAGAAATATTCAGACTTGGTATTAGGAAGAGAGAGGATGGATACATGATCCTCCAGAAAGTGTTCATGGTGGACATTCTACGACTAAAGATACTTCAATGATTACCCATTCCTTCAGGGTGAAGTTTGACTTGTGTAACTGGATATTCCAGAACTGCATATTTTATTTCTCGAAAGCTTTGGTCCAATTACTCTAGTATTATGACGAGTGTTTTCCATTCTACAGTTACCTTCATTTCTAATATATTAACGAATCCTGATGAAGACTGAAGTAGAATTGATGCCTTTGAATTATGGTACTGGCAAAGAATATTGACTATACTTTGGACTGCCAGATGAACAAACAAATCTGTCTTGGAAGAAGTACAGCCAGAATGTTCCTTAGAAGCAAGGATGGTGAGACTTTGTCTCACATGCTTTGGACATGTTATCAGGAGGGAACAGTCCCTGGAGAAGGACATTGTCTTAGTTATCTAGAGCTACTATAACAGAAATATCACAAGTGGATGGCTTTAACAAAGAGAAATTTATTCTCTCACAGTCTAGGAGGCTGGAAGTACAAATTCAGGGTGTCAGCTCCAGGGGAAGACTTTCTCTCTCTGTCGGCTCTGAAGGAAGGTCCTTGTCATCAGTCTTTCCCGGAACTAGGAGCTCCTCAGCGCAGGGACCCCGGATCTAAAGGACACGCTGTCCTCGTGGCACGACTTTCTTGGTGGTATGAGGTCCCCATGTCTTTCTGCTTGCTTCTCTCTTTTATATCTCAAAAGACATTGGCTTAAAACACAATCCAATCTTGTAGATTGAGTCCTGCCTCATTAGCATAACTGCCACTAATCCCATCTCATTAACATCATAGAGATAGAGTTTACAACACATAGGAAAATCACATCAGATGTCAAAATAGTGGGTAAGCACACAATACTGGGAATCATTGCCTAGCGAAATTGATACACATTTTTTATTTTGGGGGGACACAGTTCACTCCATGACAGACATCATGCTTGGTGAAGGGTCAGCGAAAAAGAGGAAGGCCATCAATGAGATGGACTGACACAGTGGCTGCAACAATGGGCTCAAACATAACGATTGTGAGGATGACTCAGGACTGGGCAGTGTTTCCTTCTGTTGTACATAGGGTTGCCATGAGTTGGAATTGACTCAACAGCACCTAACAACAACAACAACGACTCCTCCAAATCATCAACTCAACGGCACCTAACAACAACAACGACTCCTCCAAATCATCGACTCAATGGCATCTAACAACAGCAACAATGACTCCTCCAAATCATCGACTCCACGGCACCTAACAACAACAACAACAACGACTCCTCCAAATCATCGTCGATAACCTACTTAAATCCCACCTTCTCCAGAGTGTTTTCCTTGGCCATTCTGGTCCACAGTATCCTTAATGCTCTACACCTAGTGTTTCTCAGATTAAGGTGGGGATCTATTAATCTCTGCCAGTTTTTCATCTCCCATAATATATCTGCATTTGAAATATAAGTATATGTTTATGCTTTGATATTCTGTAAGCTCGCATAAATGATGACCAACTTGTTTTTTTTTTTAAAAAAAAAAAACTCCATGGCTTCTCTGTATAACCAGGTGCAAATATTTGTTGATTAATTAACAGTTTCCTTTTCCCGGCTGATATCTTCATGCCTAACTATCTTTTGCTATTCTTAACCTGCCCTAAGTCTATTACTTTCAATTCATCATTGGTGGTATAAATCGATGTTGATATTTTGGAGGTTGGAACTTGGGAGCAAATCAAATTAGTTTATTGTTAACAAATCTGCTGACATTTTACTTTGTAGAAGAGGTACAATCAGCATTATAGTACAACACTTGTCTTTTTTGGTTTTCAAAATTCCATTAATTTAGACCTTTTTTTCAGTAAGATTATCTCAGCTAAACCAGAAGGTGTAGTTAATTTCAAATGTGTCTGTAGTATAGTCATTTATCACTGAGCCTGAGTTACAAGGTAAAAAGTTAATGAGCTCATTCACCATTTCACATTTCCAAGCTTTGAACCCTGCAGATGGTGAAGAAGTACCTGTTAAAGCTGGCTCTAGCTTTCTAAGGATAAATTTTAAAACTATGAAATAGTGTAGATATTGGTTCTATTGTTACAGTCACATTATCTCATTGGATGGAAATGTGTTAGGAAATCTACACGATGAATTAAGTATATTCACAATAAATTGGGATAAAACTGCATTCTTTCTAAGAGGGAAGGAAGAGAATTGGGGTTTAATAAGGCACTCTCGCTCTTTCTCTATACCATATAATACTTGGAAGTTGGCAGAAGTCCTTTACTCTTCATCAGGGTGCTAATGTGATTACTTTTTTTAGAGTTGACAGATGGTTGGATCTTCTCCTAGGGCTTTTAGAGGTGCTTATTTGGCATCAAAGTGTTCATAAATATATCGTATTTGATTAAATTAAAGAGGCAAGTGGACTGATATATAGACTTGTGATCTGGCCATTCACAGCATATCTAAGGATCAGCCTGTAAGCTGCCAAAAGAACTACTCAACTTAGTCATGTAAGTCGAAAAATGACAGTTTAATGAAAAATGTCAGTTATGTTGCTTGGTGACATAAAGAGCTGAAATTGGTTAGCTGAATGTTTTCTTTTTTTCTTTCTACATTTTGGTTATATTTTTAAAGCTGTTGTATTTTTTTCCTTGACTGATTATGATTTGAGCTTAGATTTGGCAGAAATGCTCAAGGAGGACTGCAAAATTATTAAGACATTAGCATTTTAGCATGTTTATAATATTTTTGAAAAAAAAAAAAGTAGCATTAACAACCAAACAAAATAGCAAGCACTTTATTTATACTAAGAGCTGAGTGCTATGTGACAGATGCTGTTGTTGTGAGTTTCCATTGGGTTGGCAGTGACTCATGGCCACCCCATGTACAATGGAATGAAATGTTGCCCTCTCCTGCACCATCTTCATGACATTGGCATGTTGGAGTCCATTACTGTGACCATAGCGTCCATCTATCTCATTGAGGGTTTCCTTCATCTTTGCTGGCCCTCCAATTTACCAAATGTGATACCTTTCTCCATCAACTGCTGTCTTCTGGTGATGTGTCCAAAATCAGTGAGTTGAAGTCATGGACAATATTCTGTGACCCATAGGGTTTTCATTGGTTAATTTTTGGAAGTAGAACACTAGACCTTTCTTCCAAGTCTATCTTAGTCTGGAAGCTCTGCTGAAACCTTCCACCATGGTTGACCCTGCTGGTATTTGAAATACTTGCAGCATAGCTTCCAGTAATAATACATAGGCGACCACAGTACAACAAACTGACGGGTGGTGGTCAGATAGTGTATTAAATGCTTAATATGTATTTATAATATTTAATTCTTCAAACAACCCTATGAAGTGAGTATTACGTTATAGGTGAGTATACTGAAACAAACCTGTCTTGGAAGAAGTACAGCCAGAATGCTCCTTAGATGTGAGGATGGTGAGACTTCATCTCACATACTTTGGACATGTTATCAGGGGAGACTGGTCCCTGGAGAAAGACATCATGCTTGGTAAAGTAGAGAGTCAGCAAAAAAGAGGAAGATCCTCAAGGAGATGGACTGACACAGAAGCTATAACAGTGGGCTCAAACACAGCAATGATTGTGAGGATGGCACAGGACCGGGTGGTGTTTTGTTCTGTTGTACGTGGGGTCACCATGAGTCGAAACTGCCTCAATGGCACCTAAGAACAATAACTCTGAATCATAGATAGTCAAAGAAATTAATCAGGACATACAACTAATAAGGGATTTTAGCCACCTATAGAGACCCTCTAGTTCCAAGGTCTATGTTTTTATCGACTATACTGTAGACCTCTCCATGAGCTGATGTGAGCACAAGTTAGGAAATGTATTCAGTAGTGGGTTAAAAATATTTGTAGATATTACTTCAATTTTTATGAGATTATAACTTTTCTTCAAATAGCATTATCATTTTCTAGAAAAGTTTATGAAGTTGCATTCTAATTTCTCAGTGGTTTTTAAAATCTCAAATAGCTGGTGAGAAAATTCTGGCCTTTAAGGCTTTATTTGTTTTTAATGTAAGTAAATAAAATTACAATCACATAGTCTTTTGGAGTTCATATAAAGATTTAATTCTTTTCAATTAATTTAAGCCTTACTATAATTTTTTTTTTTTTTTGCAGGGAATTTGTTAATATTATTTCTTTTCATAGATGAGGCAAAGGAAACAGATTCTAAGTGACTTGTTTTAGAAAGTTGTGGAGTTGGGGCTTTTATTCTGTGGCTTTTTAGCGCCATAATTCTTGTGTTCTTATAAATAATTTAAATTTACTAGGGATTTTGTGTGACACAAATGGTTAAGTGCTTGACTACTAGCAAAATGTTGATGGTTCAAACCACCCAGAGGCACCTTGGAAGACAGGCCTGGTGATCTGCTTCTGAAAGGTCATAGCCTTGAAAACCCCATGGAACCGTTAGGCACGCATGTGGTCGCCATGAGTCAAAATTGACTCAATGGCAACTAACAGCGACAATGGGGATTTTCTATAGTCCTAGGGTTTATAAAACAAATATTTCCGAAGTGTGAAAAATCTCATATTTAAATAATGACTAAGTTTTATTGATAAAATTGATTAATTGATAAACTAAACTTAATTGATAAATAAATTGATAAAAATTTATATAGCAATTGTTGTTATTAGCCACTGTTGAGTGGACCCCCAAGTCATTGTGACCCCATGCACAACTGAATGAAATGCTATTCCAGTCCTGCGCCATCCCATGATTGGTTGCAGATTAGACTATTGTGAAAACTTCATAGAGTTTTCATTGGCTGATTTTTTTGGGAAGTAGATCACCAGGCCTTTCTTCCTAGTCTGTCTTAGTATGGAAGCTCTGCTGAAACCGGTTCAGCATCATAGCGGCATGCAAGCCTGCACTGACAGATAGATGGTGGCCACACATGAGGTGCATTGGCCAGAAAATGAATCCGAGTCTCCCACGTAGAAGGTAAGAATTCTACCACTGAACCACCATTGTCCCATACGTATATATCAGTGATCTCCTTCAAAGAAGGTCACCCAGCACAGGCACTTGAAAACTTTTGGGTATTCTAATGGGAGGTCACTGGAGTTATATTATTTGCTAGCTTTACTTAATTTTATCAGTGTTTGGGGGACTTGCTAAGGTGGACTACTCACTCTCTGATCCTTCCTTCTTGGTTGTAACAAATTGAAAGATTGACCCAAGAAGCCAAATGAGGCAAGTTACAGTATCAGCTTTATTGCTGAAAAGTTGGGTTATAGAGTGTGGTGGGGACCTGAGGACAAAACATGGCCTCTTTCTTTGTTAAGGCAACAAGTCCATAGAGCAGGGTTGACCTGGCTCTTCACTGAGTGTCAGATAGAGAAGGTGAGACAGCAGAGACCTGGCTGGGCCTGTAGGTAGGGCGGCTATTGTCTGCCCCCTGCATGGAGACCGCAAGAGCAAGGTCTGCTCTGCTTGGGCTCCTGTAGACCCCAGCAAGAGAAAGGCTGATACAGCCTGCAGCGTTTCTGCAGAACTCACTGGTAACACAGGCCAGTCGTTAGTCCTTCCCCCTCCTTTGGGGAGAAGCAAGTGATAGGTTGAAGAGAAACGTGGGCACTTCTTCCCCAGCATGTGGTAGTATTGGCAAAGTTCCCCCTTAGAAAACGCAGAGAGACTATGGTGAGAAAAAGCTCTGCATCCTCCTGTCTTTTCCATGCCACGTCCTCTTAACCCACTTTCCTGTAGAGCCTGATCCAAAAATCTCCTCTATTCTGTTTCTTATATCAAATTATGCTCAACCACATTCTTCAAAATAGCTTTCTAGAGACTGCAGAGCAGACCCAGCATAAATACCACAAGCAACATAATACCAGCAACATAAAAATCAATATGAAAGCTTTCCTTTTATTAAATTTCTGGAGGTAAACTCCAAAAGTAAAACCCTCTTGAATTATAGTAAAAAAAAAAATTGAATATTTTATCCTCCTGCCCCAATATTTTTGTCTGATAGGATTTTTCTTGACAACATAAACCTGAGGTCTTGAGGCTATTTCTCTGGTGTCTGCTCATAGCAGATGAGAGCGCAGGCCCAGCACAGGAGATCCCTTACGAACGTGGATAATACTTTCAGGATACAGTAAATTGTGACAGGTTTGCCAAGCCAGTAAGTAGTGTCAATCCTTTTACAGTCTGTCACTCTCTGGACATCTGACGGTTTACAGCTTGAAGCAAGCATCTCTGATACATTTGGACCTACCGGGGAAGCCACTCCCTTCATCACCGTCAGGAATTTCTGTGATTTTCTTCTTCATTTAAATGGGGAATCAGTCCATTTCAGATTCACCTGGGAAGTCTAAAAAATCTGGATTCCCACATCTCACTCTAAAACCCCCCAAAACCAAACCCATTGCCATCAAGTTGATCCCGACTCATAGCAACCCTACAGGTCAGAGCAGAACTGCCCCATAGGGTTTCCATAGAGCGGCTGGTGGTTTTGAACTGCCGACCTTTCGGTTAGCAGCCTGACCTCTTAACCACTGCACCACCAGTGCTCCTCCAGACTAATTAAATCAAAAACTCCAGAGTTGGGACACAGGTGTCAGTGTATTGTAAGATCCACCAAGAAAATGGAAGATGGCCATTGCATAATAGCATCTCTGGCCCTGAGCTCAGAAAGATGCCCTATGCTTCTAGTCATTCTTGACCTGTTTACATTGGTGTCCCAGGTATCAAATAACGAGTCCGCATGTGGCTGAACACTTATATTTCATTTAGGATCAAAGGATCTGCAGAACTTACCCGTTCCCAGATATGTGGTAGGTATGGGTATAGGAACTTTCCTCATAAATCACGTCATGCTTTATATACCTGATGGCCTTATTTTTAATTCAAATTATTTCCCAAACTGATAGGTTACATCTGTCTTGATCAAATTTATCATTTGAACATGAGACTCCTTAAGAGACATTGGTATTTCAGTGGTAGAATTTTCACCTTTCATGCAGGAGACCCGGGTTTGATTCCTGGCCAATGCACCTCCCGTGCAGCCACCAGCCATCTGTCAGTGGAAGCTTGCATGTTGCTATGATGCTGAACAGGTTTCAGTGGAGTGTCCACACTAAGAGGGACTAGAAAGAACGGCCTGACAATCTACTTCTAAAAATCAGCCAGTGAAAACCCTCTGGATCACAATGGTTTGATCTGCAACCAATTACGGGGATGGCACAGGACCAAGCAACGTTTGTTCACTTGTGCATGGAGTTGTCGTCAGTTGATGAGAGCTAACGACAACCTTATTAAGAAGCACTCTTGACAGCATTACACTCATGCATAGAATCCCAGTGTCAGGCACCCTGTATAAACCCACTGAGCTCCAAGTGGTTTAGTCTAGAGTCTGCTCCATATCATTTGACACTCTTCTGCCTCTACATTCTAGGAATCTTGATGATGTCACTGCTAGAGTTTGGTAAGAAGGTAAACATGTATGGCCACTGATTATTTTCTGAAGTGTGTATGATGCTGATCAGTATCTCTGCTTAGATCTCCAGCAGGTCAACATTTACAGCATCATAGGCCATGATGGAGCACCATCTGTTTTCTGGAACTTTTGATTCTAAATTATCATCTCAGTTCAAGCATTAGCATTTGACAATCTGGTAAACATCTATATGAATACTTAGGCCCCCATAAGTAGAATCAAACTTGTCATCTATGTAGATAGCAACAAGTTGATTTTTTTTTTTTTCTGAAAACTTCTATGCCAATGGAAGCTATAGCTAGTGCCAGAGTTAACTGAATTCTACTAACTGTTGTTGGCATGATGATACTAAAATGGACTCTGATCACACCAAAACTAGTTCATTAAGGATGGACTATAGTTCCACTGTGTAACACATGGCGTCACCATGAGTCAGAATCAACTCAATGGCAACCTTTTTTTTTTTTTAAATTTTTGGAAGGGGGCAGTTTGCACTGCTACACAACAGTTGAAAGTTGAAATATATCCAGGATATCAGCTGTTCCACAGGAATAAGAAACAAGGTACCTTACCTCCCACACAGTGGTAAATTGTAAAAATGACCAAAATCCTTAAGTGCTTTCTGAGTCCACACCCTATTGCAATATAATTTTGTAGCTCTCTTCATTAAGAGATGGAGTCTGTTTCTCTTCTGTTTGCATTTGGGCTGGCTGTATGACTTATTTTGGGCAACAGAATGTGTTAGAAATAATGCTGCCCCAGTTCTGAGACAGCCTTAAGAAGCCTTACAAGCTTCTGCTTGATACCTGGGATCCCTGACTCTTCCATGTGGACAAGACCAGGCTACATGAGAGACCACCTGAACTAGAGAAAGGCCAATACAATTTTCCCAGCAGAGGGCAATGACATGGGAGAGTACAAACAAGATCAAATCCACCCTATGACTGACAGCTGCTGACTCATGAGGAAAGGGACCCATCCAAGATAAGAAGAATTGCCCAGCGAAGCTCAGGCTAAATTGCTGACGTAGAGAATTCTGGATAAACACATGGTCGTGTTTTAAGACACTAAGTTTTATGTGGTTAATTAAGAAGTAATAACTAATGCTGTCACACTGATGGGATTCCCAACAGCTGGGCTATATTTTGGTGATATTTCTGTTCTAGCCCGTGTCTGGGTCTGTGTTTAGGACCTAGGTAAAACTGTGTCCTATCAAGCTTACTTTGGCACTGGAATTTCCGAACACAAATTGTTGTTGTTGTTGGTTGCTGTCAAGTTGATTCCAACTCATGGTGACCCTGTGTGTGCAGAGTAGAATTGCTCCATAGAGTTTTCAGGGCTGTGACCTTTCAGAAGCAGATCACCAGGTCTGTTTTCAGAGGCACCTCTGGGGGGGGTTCAAACCACCAACTTCTCAGCTGGTAGTCAGACACTTAACCATTTGCCCCACCTAGGGACTCCTCGGAGCCCCTTAAACCAAACCAAATCCATTGCTGTGGAGTCAGTTCCAACTCATAGCAACCCTTTTCCATGCCCAGCCCTATAAACTTTCTTCACAGAAATCATAGCCCTCTACAAGATATGTATCACACCAAGAAAAGCCACATTCACCAACTTCTCTCCAAATGCAGTTTTATTAAAATCTAACCCTTTAGTCTCTTATAGCTATTGTAAGAGGACTGATGTGCCAGTAGCCTCCTGATAAGAGATAACCAAACACTGCCAGGTGTCCTGGTGGCTTTCTTTTTCCCCATAGATACATCTTCCCAGATACCAAAGGCATTTTATACAATAAACCAAACCGATTGCCACTGAGTCAATTCTAACTCATAGCAACCCTATAAGACAGAGTAAAACTGCCACATACAGTTTCCAAGGCTGTAAATTTTTATGGAAGCAGACGGCCACATCTTTCTCCCGCTGAGTGGCTGGTGGGCTTGAACTGCCAGTCATTCAGTTAGCAGCCGAGTGCTTAACCACTGTGCCACCAGGGCTCTTGATTTTATATAATATGATGGAATAAATAGATTGGATAGATAGATGATAGGTGGATAGAGGGATGGATGGATAGATGGATAGAGAGAAAGAGAGAATTGTGGAAGTTTTTAGAAAGTAAAGGCATCTTTGAAATATGCACTGCCTGGAACTGCATTGCTTTATGACTGACAACTTCTGGAGTATTTAAAAAATTGTGCCAGTTTGTTATAGTCCCTGGTATTTCCTGGATCCACAGTGGTAAAAGTGGAGATCTCCCTAGCAATTTGACAAGGCACGTATTTTCTCCACTTGGAAAGTTGTGTCCTGTTTCTTATTAGGACTAAGAATAAATGATCATCTGCGTCTTTTTTCTCTGTTCAGCCAGGGCTTCGAACTGGTTTGAACTGGTTCAGTCACGGCCAGTGGAGCAAAACTGGAACAGACTTGAATTTTTAAAATCTGGGTGATCCGGACTGACAACTGAAACAGGAAAAATTACAGGTCGAAGCCCTGGAACGGGAGACTTGGAAGAGGTGTAGTGAGCCTTTTCAGAGCCGACCACACTGCTTTGAATGTGTGTTGCTCTTCTAGAGAGCAACACACATTCAAAGAGGCATGGTTGGCTGCCATCTTTGAACGGGGTGCTGCTGTTTCTGACTCTGCTCAAAATTCAGTAGGCAAGAGATTTGGTTGCTATGCAACACGTATGCTGCTCTTGTTTCCTAAGAGGAAGATTAAGTTTCCAGCGGGGCTTCAACCTTAATTTTTCGTACTCTAGTTCTCCCAAATTTTGAAAAACTGGGCCTTGTCCAGTGTCATTTCCTTGGCCATGACCGAACCTGGAAAAACCAGTTCAAATCCCTGATTTCAGCACAGCCATTCATTCATACCTCAGTCTTTATTATATAGTCTCCTGCTATAGGAAGACGGTAGGATATGCCTATAAGAGATTATGCTGTTATTGACACTGAGTCTAGGGAGGGTGATTCTTAAAGTGATGGATGACATTGCCTGTTTATTGTCATGTGTGTGCAAATAGAATGATTAATTCTGTTTGTAGGAGGGAGAAGCAGGAAAGTTTCTAAGAAGGTCATACAGAAGAGGTAGTGTTTGAGCTAAGCTTTGATGGATAATTTTTTGGCAGGTGGAGAAAGGAGAAAGGACAGTTTAGACAGAAGTAATAAGATGAGTGTCCTTGGGTGGTGCAAACAGTTAACATGGTCTGCTACTACCTGGAAGGTTGGAAGTTCAAGTTATACCCAGAAGCTCCTCAGAAGAAAGACCTGGTGATCTACTCCTGAAATTCAGCTATTGAAAACCTTATGGAGCACAGTTCTATGCTGACCTGCATGAGGCTGACATGAGTTGAAATTGGTTAGTTATTTAATAAGATGAGTAAAAGTTTAGAGGGAAAAAAAAAATGTATGGCTTGCTCACAGAAATTTAAGTAAACTGTGTGTCTGTGGAGTAAGGCATATAGTGGGGAGTGAGGGGAGAAGAATCTGAACAGGTTTAAGTTTGAGCCCAAATTTAGACAAGTTTCTAAAGAACTATGGGCTTTGTCCTGTAAGGAATTGGAGCCATCATGGTTTATAAGGGGGGTGATAATAAGAACAGAGCGCAGATTGAGGCAGGGGAAGAAATAATAAGAGCTCAGAGAACCATTTTGTTTCTTATCATTACTTTTAAAAATCAGTAGGAAAAACAATGGAATAAGAAAATACTATGCTCTAAATTTTGATTGTATGAAACAAAACATATTGGCACTTTGGTCAGTGACTTATTGGGTCAATGTCAGTATCCCCTTGAAAATATGCTTTCCTATTCCCCCTTTATATTTTGTATTTTCTTTATTCTCTTCCTGTCTTTTGCATTTTGCGTGTGTGCACTTTAAAATATGTGTATGTCTTGTCATAATTGTGGCTTATCACAATAATTGTGATTTGATAATTAATGACTATAATAAATGACATGTTGTTGTTGTTGTTAGGTGCTGTTGATTTGGTTCCAACACATAGCGACCCTACGCACAACAGAACGAAACACTGCTTGGTCCTTTGCCATCTTCACAATCATTATATTGGAGCCCATTGTTGTTGTCACTGTGTCAGTCCATCTCGTTAAGTGTCTTCCTGTTTTTTGCTGACCCTCTACCAAGCATAAATTACATAGCATTTATAAAATAACAATAACAGTATCATTACAATAATAGTCCACAAATACTATAATCTGGTTTGAAATTGCTGGAGAAAATGAATAGAATCTTGAGTTGAGAACCCAATCATGTTGCAGTAGGTTATCTCAATATTCTTCATGTTCAAAACAGATTCTCTATATGTGATACAGAAACTTGAATATTTTCTGTGGATTGTGAGAGGTTTATCTCCCCAATGCACTTACAACTAATGTAATTTCCTTTTATGTAACATTCTTTATAGTTTTAAAACCTATGTGTCTTTTCAGGAATAACTTCACTACTGAAAAACTCAGGGAAGAAAAATCCTTGGTGAAATAGTGCAATGAAATGAGCTCATGTTCAAAAAATTTTTAAGGATTACTGAAAATGTAGGACAATTAATCAAGTTGAAATCAAAGATGAAATATAGGGTATTACAATAAATCTCTTATGGATCTGTGCTAGTCCAATTAAAGTGGGCTAATCAGATATTTGGAAGGTAATATACTACCCATTGATTTCCTTTGCCAAGGGAATGGTGCCTCACCATTCACATCTCTCAAACCTTGACAGCTAATTACTATCAATTTTGTTCATTTGATCCATATTTTTATATTCTTTTTAATGAAGTAAACAGAAATATTGGTTACTGAAGATGGTTGTTAGGCTTGAATTTGAGACATCTCATTGTTGCCTGGAGCAGCTTAATGCAGTAGTCTGAAGAATGAATGCAAATCATAGATAAAGGGAGATAATGTATCGGATTCGAAGGGCAAGTGTGAAGCTATAGACAGAAGACAAGCTCAGAAATATGGAGCGTGGACAACCAAACAGGTTGGGAAATGGAATGAGGTGGTTTGAGGCATAAATATCCAGTGAATAAATAAAATCAGTAAGATTTCTGTCTTATGAAATGTTAGCTTCTTGGAACTGACAAGCTCCAAAAAAAAAAAAAAAAAAAAAAAAAAAAACCCATTGCCGTCGAGTCAATTCCAACTCACAGCTACCCTACAGGACAGGGTAGAACTGCCCCATTGGGTTTCCAAGAAGTGACCGGTGGATTCAAACTGCCAACCTTTTGGTTAGCTGCCAAGCTCTTAACCACTGTGCCAGATAGGGAAGGTTAAATAGGCCAGGCTAGGCATGATGCACCTGAGCTACAGGGGAGTGGAGTAACTAAAGTTAATCTCGGGAAATAATCTTGGGCCTACCTCCACTTCGGCTGCAGTAGCCCTGATGGGTGATACTTCTTTATCCTTCCTCCTCTGGCCAAAAGGGATAATTTGTCATCAACAGCTTTCCAATTCCTAGTATCAACTCAGGGAAGGGCTAGGAAGCAGATTCAGTGTATCAGTGTACATACATATAGTAAATTGATTATGGAAGATTGCTTAGAAGGATGTACATTAAATATACCATGTGGGTACCTATGAGGGAAGAGATACTAGAGATAGAGGATGATGGAAAAATAATGAAACATAAACAGACAGCTAGGCACAAACCAAATATAATAAAGTGCTGTGGAATGAGAAGTAAAAATTAAATCCCTGTGTTTCAGCTACTGTCCAGAAGACGAATGAATGAATAAAATTAAAAGCAATTAGTGAAAATCTGAAATTTCTACCTTTTGTTTATATTTTGTATAATTGGTGCATTTTTTGACCTGAAATAATTTTTATTTGAGAAATTCTCAAATTTGTCCAGTATGATTATTAAGGAGAATTCACATAACAGTTTACATCTGGAATGCCTTTAGAATTGTTTTGAAGGATTCCTCCCAAAAGTATCCCTAGGAGTGTGCTAAGGACGATGACCTGGTTTTGAATGTGGCGAAGCCTAAGTAAGACACAGAAGAGAATCTGTACCATGTTCTCCACATAGTTAGAGGGAAAGCTAGTCACAGCATTCTCAACTCCTCGATTTCTGGTTTTCTATTTGGCACAGAGAGAGAAGCACAGTGTCAAGAAGTGAGAAAATGTGGATGAGGCATCTCTGGAGAGAGGCTTCTCTATGTTTTAAACCACTGACAGTAGATGGGCATTGTTTATTAGCCTCTGTTAATAATTAAGGACTACTTATCCATTTATCCTGTGATGAAGGAGGAATTTTGGCTGGGTCAATTGCTAACCTTTAAATAATGTAATTACAAATATTGAAAACCAAGGGAGAAAGGAGCAACGGCTATGAAAGACCTGTGGAGCTATGGAGAGCAACTAAATTGGAAACTTGAGGAGTTTGGCGCTAGCCTTCACTCTCTCTAAGTCCTTCATAAGTAAGTTGGATGTAATAATACCTTAAAATGAAGTCATAGTTAAGATCATGCTTCCATTTGGAAACATGTTTTCTTAGTAGGAAATTGTTAGCAATCTTAGTTTATGCTGTATCTGCCTAATTTTTGAACACATCTTATAAGAAAGCAATTGTGAAATTGAAATCTATGAGCTGAGCAAACTTTATGTTAAAAAAACATAGATAGTTCTACAAAATATCCCAATGGCTATAACATTTAGATAATTAAAAGAACCTTTGATGAAACTAGGGAAGACATTTATAGCAATAGTGGATAGCTCTTTATGTTACTAGAACCACAAATAACATTACTATTTTACTCCTCCATACTCTTAGAAAATATTTTTACTTATATCATTTTAACCTCACAAAAATTCTCTGAAGAAGCAAAGTTTGCTCTTATTCCATTTAGAATTTAGGAAACTGAGGTCTTGATTGGCTACTTTAAACAGGTCATACTATGCAAGATTTTTGAAGACCACTGATTTGGTGGGAGTTTTTCTTCCAGCTGTAAGATGGGCATGGTGAAATAAAAGACTTGGTAGTAATAGCTCAGCTCTGTCCTGGGCTAAACTCCATCATCTTCTTCCTTGTCCTGAAATGTGAGAGTATTGAGTACAATTGTATTCAGTATAAACCACAGATAGGTTTATGATTTAATATAGGATGGTCAGTGTCTGATGTCTTCCAATGGGAATTATGGCTGCAAGTACTAGAAAGATAAGATTTTGAGACTTTTATAATATACAGAGGTGTAGTCCCAAAGAATGGGAACTAGTGTAGGTTTTATAAAACTGCAAAGACTGTCACTGCACAAATAACAACGGTGATGACACATCATGTATGAGCAGAGTGAGAGTCTCTTGTCCAAATGTGTAAGCTGGCCAAGCTACTCTCTATGTGTGATGTGAGCGATTTTGGAAGTTATATGAAGTGTTTAAGGTCTCAGGACTACTAACGCACTGAGGTACCATTTAATGCTTGATTTATTTTCCAAATGTACCAAATTTACTCCCAGGTGTTCTGTTTATGATGTGTGACAAATCTTCCCAATGCCAAGGGGTTAATTTCCCAGTAATGGGGAGCTTTCTTCCCATCTTGCTTTGAAAACCCTTCAGCTAGACCCAGACGGAGAGCGTATAGACCTGCCTCCGTCCTGGCTCTGAGGAGGCTTCTTGGCCTTGGTCTTCTGAACAGAGACAGACTCGCCAGATATCCCTCAGTTCCTAGGCCCATCTGAACTTTCAGAGAATGTAGTACATTTGACCTCTGTTGATATCATGGAGTCCTTGGGTGGTACAAATGGTTTGCTCTCAGCTACTTACTAAAAGTATTTGAACCCACCCAGTGGTGCTGCAGAAGAAAGGCCTGGCAATTTACTTCCATAAAGATTACAGCCAAGAAAACCCTATGGAGCAGTTCTACTCTATGACACATGGGGTCACCATGAATCGACATTGACTCAGTGGGAAAGGGTTTGGGCTATTGGCTTTTATTGTATCATGTTCCATTTCCTTTTCTTTTTTTGAGATAAATTCTAGACTCTGCTGGTTCCTCCCTCCACTTCCGTTCAAGAATGTATTGATGGCCTCTAGAACTTGACTGAAACCTCTATGAATATCTCTATTTTTTTCACTGTAGAAATTTTTATTATGGCTCTCTGGTTTCAAAATAAAACCAACCAATTATTCCCATTTGTGAGAATCAGTATACAGTTTCTTTTTAAATTTTTCTAGCCATCTTTAAAGGATGTACCTGTTGTAGGTGAAATGGAATGTCATGTGTTGATAGAAGAAGAGAAAGGCAGAAAATAAATGACTTGAGCAAAATATATTGCAGTGCAGAGATAAGAAAAGATGTATAGAAAGCACTCTGTCAACTCGGTTAAGAAATAATCCTATAGTCTTCAAGCGGAGATCTATAGCAAAAAAGAAAAACAGAAGAGAGGAGGGGAGTCCAGCTGCCGAATATATGTATTATAGTGTTCATGAAGTTGAAACACTTGTAAGGGTATGATATAAATGTTACTATGCCAACTGAGAGGTGAGTTTCTCTTGAATGAACACCTTTTTTGAGACCCACAAGGGTCTCAACACTGTATCCCCAGCAAAGTCCCTCTTACCTGCCAGCTGGAAGAAGGCTTGCTGATATCATTTCCTAAATTCTGATCCTAGTGGGAAGTATTTGATAAAGTAAGATTGGTAGAAACACATATAAGCTCCATATTCTACACTAGAAGAAGCCCTGGTGGCTCAGTGGTTAAGCACTTGGCTGCTAACTGGAAGGTCGATGGTTTGAGGAACCTACTAGCCTCTCTGTGGGAGAAAGATGTGGCAGTCTGCTTCATTAAAGACTATAGCCTTGGAAACCATATGGGCAGTTTTACTCTGTCCCTTAGGGTCACTATGAATCAGAATTGACTCAAAGGCAATGGGTTTTGATTTGGTGAATGTGAGATGTGGTTAGACTGCTATCTCTCCAGTGAACGTGTATGCGATGGGAAAATTCACTCTCTTGTTTTACCCCGTCACATACAAAATAACAATGATAATACCTAACATTTATTGACTTTATGCCAGGCATAATTATAAGACTCCTTTATATGTAACTTAATTCTGCCAGCAGCTCTGTAAGTTAGCTACTGCTATTATCCCAATTTTACATATGACAAAACTGAGACACAAAGAGGTTCAGTAATTTGCCCAAAGCTTAAAAAGCAGTGGTGGAGCCATGATTCCGGTCTAGACGTGCTAGCTCCAAACCCCAGATCCTTAACCATTATGCTGTAGAGAGTTATCTATTAGCTTAGTACTGAAATGTTCTAATGTGTACAAAAAAGTAATGAACTGAGAAAATAATGCAAGTAGGCAAACAAGCATTTGGATTAAATCTTTTAAGAGAATTTGAGGATCTTGAGAATGGTTAGGGGTAAACTGGACATACATTTTCAATAAAAATATATTGTTATTCATGAAAATAAGAGACCATGAGGATCACAGATCCTCTGTGGCAAAATTCAAAGCTATGAAATTTTGTTTAAAGAGAAAACACGGGAACTGTTCTCAAGCTTGACTGCACATTGGAAGCATCTGAGGAATTTAGAACAGTTACTAATGCCTGGGTCCCACCCCAGAGATTCTTAGTGAATCGGTTCAGGGTGTGGCCTGGACATCTGGATTTAGGAAAGCTCCCCACTTGAGTTTAATGTGCACACAGGTTTGGCATCCATTGTGAAAATTCAGGGCTTGACTTGAGGGTAGCTCCGTGATGAAGCTAAGGGCTCTGGATGGAGTCAGGCTGATATGGATTTGAATGCTGGCTTCACAAGTGTGAATTGTGTGATTTTGGGAAACTCACTTTTCCTCCCTGAAACTCGGGATTAAAAAAAACCTTTGCCACCCAGTCTATTCCAACTCATAGCAACCCTATAGGACAGAGGAGAACTGCCCCATAGGGTTTCCAAGGAACAGCTGGTAGATTTGAACTACCAACTTTTTGGTTAGCAGCCAAGCTCTTAATCACTACGCCAGCAAGGCTCCACCTGTATATGTGTATATATAGAGAGCGAGCGAGAGAGAGCATGAGCAAGTGCAGGAATTTGCCCTCGTTTGCTTGGCACCAGTTCATACTGTGAGGTAATTTAGGGCACAAAAATATTTCTAAATTTCAGGACACAGTAGGCTCACAGTGGACTTGATCAAGCAATTGCCAAAGACATGTAGATGTAAAGAAGGAAGCTTTAATGAATCTTCTTCCTATCCTTTTCCCCCAAAGATAACCCTCACAACTGCTGACAGCCTAGTTTTCCTGAATCTCTCTACTTGCCTTGGTCCTGCTTACTGAAATATCCATTGGAAAATCCAAGGCCAATCCTTTTGACTGCCCTGGAGCAGGCGTATAATTTAATGACAGGTTAGCCATATTGGACATTGTTCTAGGAGGCACAAAACCATGAGTCATTCTGTCTTTCTGTGAGGTCTTGTCCTGATTCCTGACTTAGATACAACATCTGCTTTTTTAAAAAAAAATTTGTGCATTAGGTGAAAGTTTAGAGAAAATTAGTTTTCCATTGAATAGTTTGTATGTAAAGTGTCCCATGACATTGGTTTCATTCCCCACAATATGTCAGTGCTCTCCCCATTTCCACCCTAGTTTCCCCGTTTCCTTTTGTCCTGATTTTCTACCCCTTCCTGCCTTCTCATCTTCGCTTTTGGATAAACGTTGCACTTTTTTTCTCCTATAATTGATTGTTCTAAGGAGTGCATTTCTCTAAGGTATTATTGTTTATTTTATGGGCCTCTCTATAGTTTGGCTGAAAGGTGGTCTCTGGGAATGGCTTCAGTTCCAGTTCAGAAGGATGTCTTAGGGCTATTGTCTCAGGGGCTCCTCCAGTCTCCAACAGACCAGTAAGTCTGGTGAATTTAATTTTTTGTTCCACAATTTTTCTCTCACTCTGTCAGAGACCTTCTGATGTGATCCTAGGCAGAGCGGTCGGTAGTGGTAACTAGGCACCATCTAGTTATCCTGGTTTTGGGGATGTGTAGGCTGTGGTTCATGTGGTCCATTAGTCCTTTGGACTAATTGCTCCCTTGAGTCTTTGGTTTTCTTCACTCTCCTTTGCTCCAGACAGTAAGAGACCAATAGTGGTGTCTTAGGTCATCATTTGCAAGCTTTTAATACCCTAGATGCTGCTTACCAAAGTAGGATGCAGGTTTTTATCTTTATGAACTATGTTGTGCCAGTTGACGTAGATGTCCCCCAAGTCTATGGTCTTTCACCTTCAAGCCCAGGAACTTCATCCCACAAGGTGTTTGGTTATGTCTAAGAAGTTGCCCTGATTGTGGCCCTTATGTGCTCTATTGTCTATATTAATATATAAGAAGCACTTACAGTTAAACGTATGTAAAAATATCTACCACCAAACCTATATATGCAGGTGGATGTGTTCCATTCCACACACACCCACACCCACACACACCTCTTGGCATACCTATCTACTTATGTATCCATTGGTAAATTATTGTTTGTTAACACTGTTGTTGCAGGAATGTCTATGCTATAGTAATTACCATTGTTGCCCTTTGTTCCTACATTCCTCTCATTGTCTTGCCTTACCTTGGTCATGTTTTGCAGACTTCCCCCATATTGTGTATTGCCTTTCCCTTCACCAATATTAACATGTGTCTTCTATCAATTTGGTAATTTTCCCTCCCTCCCCCTCCCATCCCTGGTAACCATCAAAGAATTTTCTTTTCTATGTGTAAACGTTTTCTTGTTTCTTTATAATAGTGGTCTCGTACAACATTTGTCCTTTTGTGATTGACTTATTTCACTCAGTGTAATGTCCTACAGGTTCATCCATGTTGTGAGATGTTTTGTGGATTTGTCATTATTTTTTAATGTTGTGTACAATTCCATTGTGTGTATGTACCACGGTTCACTTATCCACTTATCCATTGATGAGCACTTAGGCCATTTCCGTCTTTTTGTTATTGTAAATAAGGCTGCAATGGACATGAGTGTGCACGTGTCTATTCATGTCACGGCTCTTATTTCTCTAGGACATATACCTAGAGCCGGGTTGCTGGATCATATGGTATTTCTATTTCTAGCTTTTTGAGGAAGCATCATATTGTTTTCTGTAGTGGTTGTACCATTTTACATTCCCCCCAACAGTGTATGAGAGTTCCCACAGCCTCTCTAGCATTTGTGGTTTTCTGTTTTTTTGATCAGTGCCATTATTATTGGTGTGAGATGGTATATTATTGTAGTTTTGATTTGCATATCCCTAATGCTAATGACCATGAGCATTTCTTCATGTGTTTGTTAGGTGCCTGAATGTCTTCTTTGGTGAAGTGTCTATTCATTTCCTTTGCCCACTTTTTAATTGGATTATTTGTCTTTTTGTTGTAGAGGTGTTGGATTTTCTTGTAGATTATAGAGATTAGACCTTTGTCTGACTTGTAATGTCTAAAAAATTTTTCCCAGTCTGTAGGCTCTCTTTTTACTCTTTTGGTGAAGTCTTTTGATGAGCATAGGTGTTTAATTTTTAGAAGATCCCAGTAATCTAGCTTATCTTCTGGGGTTTGTGTATTGTTGGTTATGGTTTCCCTCCTGTTAATGCTGTGCATTAGGGCTTCTAGAGTTGATCCTATTTTTTCTTCTATGAACTTTATAGTTTTTGGCTTTATGTTTAGGTCTTTGATCCATTTCGAATTAGTTTTTGTGTGTGGCGTGAGGTATGGGTCCTGTTTCAATTTTTTGCAGATGAACATCCAGTTTTGCCAGCACCATTTTGTTAACGTGGTGTATTATTTTTTGATATGCTCTTGAATTCTATTGGCTAGAATTTTGTCGAGAATTTGTGTGTCTGTATTCATGATGGATACTCATCTGTAATTTTCTTTTTTTCCATGATATCTTTGCATGGCTTTGGTATCAGGGTTATGCTGGCTTCATAGAATGAATTCAGGAGTATTCCTTCCTTTTCTATACTCTGAAATATTTTGACTAGTATTGGTGTGAGCTCTTCTCTGAATATTTGGTAGAATTTTCCAGTGAATGTGTCCGGGCTAGGGCTTTTTTTGTTGTTGTTGGGAATCTTTTTAAAATTACCTCTTCAGTCTCTTCTTTTGTTATGCATCTGTTCAGTTTTTCAACCTCAGTTTGTGTTAGTTTGGGTAGGTGGTGTGTTTCTAGAAATTTGTCTATTTTCTCTAGATTTTCAAATTTGTTGAAGTACAATTTTTCATAGTATTCTGTTGTGATCCTTTTTATATCAGTATATCAGTAGTTTCTGTTGTAATGTCACCCATATCGTTTTTTATTCAGGTTTTTTGCTTCTTCTCCTGCTTTTCTTTTGTCATTTTGGCCAACGGTTTGTCGATTTTGTTGATCCTTTCAAAGAACCAAATTCTGGTCTTGTTGATTCTCTGTTGTTTTTCTGTTCTCTATTTCATTTATATCTGCTCTAATCTTTGTTATTTCCTTTCTCCTGGTGACTGTGGGCTTCTTTTGCTTCTCTCTATTTGCTCGAGTTGTAAGGTTAATGTTTTGATTTTGGCCCTTTTTTCTTTTTTAATGTGTGAATTTATTGCTATAATTGACCTCTGAGTACTGCTTTTGCTGTGTCCCGAAGGTTTTGGTGAGATGTGTTTTCATTCTCATTTGATCCTGGGATTTTTTAAAATTCCGTCTTTGATTTATTTATTACCCAGTGATTTTTAAGCATGGTGGTGTTATTCAGTTTCCATGTTATTTTATATATTTTTCCTTGCTATTCCTGTTATTGATTTCTATTTTTATGGTGTTGTGATTAGAGAAAATGCTTTATATTATTTTGATGTTTTGAATTTGTTGGGGCTTGCTTTGTGGCCTAATGGCCTAAATTGTGGTCTACCCTGGAGACTGTTTCATGTGCGTTGGAAAAGAATGTATACTTTGCTGCTGTTCGGTAAAGTGGTCTGTATATATCTATGAGGTCGAGTTGGTTGATTGTGGCATTTAGATCTTCTGTATCTTTGTTGAGTTTCTTTCTAGATGTTCTCTCCTTCACCATGCATTGAAGTCTCCTACTATTATTTTGCAACTGTCTATTTCTCTTTTCAATCCTATTCAAGTTTGTCTTCTGTATTTTGGAGCCCTGTCATTGAGTGTGTGTATATATATGTGGGTATATATATATGTATAATATATATGTATAATATGTATATATATTATGGTTATATCCTCTTGGTGAATTGTCCCTTTAATCATTATATGATGTCCTTCCTTATCTTTTGTGGTGGATTTTGCCTTAAAGCCTATTTTACCTGAGATTAATATTGCCGCTTCTGCTCATTTTTGGTTATTGTTTGTTTGATATATTTTTTTCTATCCTTTGAGTTTTAGTTTGTTTATGTCTTTGTATCTAAGGTGTATCTCTTGTAGACAGCATACTGATGGGTCATGTTTTTTATTCATTCTGCCACTCTCTGTCTCTTTACTGGTGCATTTAAGCCTTTTACATTCAGTGTAAATTATCAATAGGTATGAGTTTGCTGTTGTCATTTTATTTATTTTTTTTGTGATGTTGATGGTTTCTTTGTTCTGCTTAATTTTCTACGCTGAGTTCTTTTTTGTGGATCTTATTTTCATTCTTTCATTGTTGTTGATTTTGTGTTTATGGAGTCTTTGATTTTCTTCATTTTTATTTTGATGAGTAGGTTTTCTTAACTTTATGTGTGGTTACTTTGAAATTTACCTTTATCTTCTTATGTTTAAACCAGACATTTATTTCTTGATATTGCCTTTACTTCCTTTCCATATGAAAGTTCTATAACTACATTGTTTATTCTTCCCCTCCCCTTTTTTTGACATTGTGATCATTTACAAATTGAGGTCTATGGTTACCTGTTTTCAGTCTCTTAGCTTTGATTTACTTTTGAGAATTCTTTATCTGGATTGGTATCTGGCTGATGCTGTCCTATGTCCTAATCTCAGGTTGTTGTCTGACGTTGTTGGTTCTCTATCTGAAGGACTCCCTTTAATATTTCTTGTAAGTTTGGTCTGGTTTTTATAAATTCCCTTAAGTTCTATTTATCTGCAAATGTCCTAATTACACTGTCATATTTGGGAGACAGTTTTGCTGGATATATAATTCTTAGCTGGCAATTTTTTTCTTTCAAAGTTTTATATATGTTACCCCATTGCCTTCTGGTCTGCATGGTTTCTGCCAAGTAATCAGAGCTTAGTCTTTTTGGTTCCCCTTTCATTTTTCCCAAGCTTCTCTCAGGATTCTCTCTTTGGGTTTGGCAAGTTTGATTATGATATATCTTCGTGACTTTCTTTTGGGGTCTATCCTGTATGGAGTTCGTTGAATTTCTTGGTTGAATATCTACTCATCTTTCATGATATTATGTACATTTTTAGCCAGCAAATCTTTAACAATTCTCTCTGTGTTTTCCATTGCCTCCCCTTGCTCTGAAACTCCAGTCGTGTGCAAATTTTTCCTCTTGATAATGTCTCACATAATTCTTAGGATTTCTTCATTTTTTTTTCTGATTTTTCCTCCAGCATGGGGGCTGCTGGGGTGGGTGCGGTGGGTGGGATGTGTGCGCCTTAACTTTTGTGGAGCAGAAGCACTCCTGCCAGGCTCTGGACATGAGTGCAGGGTCGTTCCTTCTTGTTGCAGCAGGTGATGAGGGTTTTGGCTGGGAACACTGCTTGCTTTGTCTCGGTATGGCCACACACTGTTCAGGTTCAGCTAGCAGGGTGTCATCAATCCATAATTCTCCATGTCTGCTGTTTTTGTACTGTCTGTACTTGCACTTCGTACTCATTCCAATTCTTTAGCCTTGTCTTTGATGTTCAGGGTTCCAAAGTTGTTATCTATATCTGATTCCCTTTTTTCTAGGTTCTTTGTTATTAGAGAGATGTTATGAAGTATCTGACTACTCTACCATCTTGGACTGCCCCAACATCTGCTTTTCTGATCCTGCTTGATTCCCTTTTCCTGGTTCATAACCATGGCCATGTGAAGCTCTCATGTTCTTGCTTGCCACAAGCTACTGTCCCCAAGTAATGGCAGATGAGTACCTGCTTCAGTACATGGCATCAACCAGCAATAGATGTTTATGAGTTACTACAACTTTTTTGGCTATAAGTTGTCTCCACTGAACCAGAAATATTTAATAATATCTCAATCTTTTCATTGTATATGACTTAAGCAAGTCTGAAAAGAGTGGGCTTGCTATGCCCTTCCTTTCTTCTTGCATAATATAAGAAAGTCTGTGGTGTTGATAATCTTTTAGCTCTGGCAATAGAGAAACCATTTATTTTAGGTTTAAAGGACATTAATTTAAAAAGTCATAATAGTTAATTTCTTCAGAGAAATTAATTTTTTATTTCATTACTACATGCTGGGCAACATTCTATGTGTTCTATATGTATTAGTTAATTTAATTATCATAACAAACTTGTGAGGTTGGTGCTACTACTATGTCCATTTACAGATAAAGAAACCTAGGACACCCAACTAGAAACTGATGCAGACAGGATTTAAATTTGGGCAACTGAGCTCCAGAAAATGGACGCTTTAACATTATACCCTACTAAGAAATGCAAAAATTTACAAATATCATAAAACTTTTTCTAACAGCATGTAATAAATTCACTTTTACTTTCTCTGGCATTTAAACCCTGACACATGGTATTATTGGGTTCATTACTCCTCTATTTAACTCTGTTGAGAGAAGCCTCCCAAGGGAGGTTCCTTGTTGTGGAGCTATCAAAAATTAAGGGTTTCTGTTTAGTTTCTAAAACAGTGAATCTGAAACCACGTGCTTTCTGTTATGACATATTTCTTTTGGGCTCCACTTTCTTTCTCTAATTATTTTACCTTCAGAAAACCTTTCCAATTTGACAATTATTTGTAGAGTAAATTTTCCCCTTTACTTTCTGCTTTTATTGGCTACTCAACATCGGACAATTTTTTTTTTCTGCTTGCCTTTGTAAAAAGCAAAGATTTGAGTTTTTAATCTTTTTGTTGTTGTCGTCACTGTTGTTGATAAATATTTAAATTGGAACACACTAACGAAGAAGTTTATAAGATGTTTTTAGAGGCTCCAACTAATTTTTTCACGGAAATATCCCAAAGCTAAGAAACTCTACTCCCTCCAACTCTGAGCCCTCTTTGTTAGTAGGTGATTGTTACCTAATATCATCAATCCTAACCTATATGTGGACAGAAGGGAAGTCACAATAATCTTAATAAACCAGGATTTCTAGGCTGATTCCCAACTGCCCATGCAGAAATTCCACAGAATTCTCTCAAGGTATTTCTGGGGGACCAACAAGAGTGCATTGTGGGGATTCACACACCTGTTGTCCTTTGCAATACCAGGTAGCATCCATCAACTCCTTTCCTTCCTGTTCTGCCTCCTCCGTGAAGCTGCTAGAATGTAGTATCATTGTGGGTGCTGGCAAGGCCCATATTGAGAACATCATAAGAACATCAATGTGCAAGACAAGGGTGCTGTCTAGGGATGCACCCAAAGCTGCCCATCCTTGAAGGGCTGGAGATGTGCTGGGTTCTTTGCAGAAAAGGAGGAATTACCCTTTTTGTACTCCTGCATTATCCTGTGTCACCTCATTCCAGAAACAAAAATATTTCTTCCCAGTGTATCTTGGAAATAGCAACCTCTCTTCTTGCCATAAGCCATTTTTTCATTAAGAACTCAAAGCTAGTCCAAGTGATTGGGCGGGGAACAGATGCCCTTTCATATTCTCCATTTCTTTCTATCAGTACCTTCTCCCCTGGGTCCCTTATAAAACCAGTGTTAAAGCCCCCCATCTCAACTTTCTGCTAAATCATTACCCCTTGTCTCTGCATAGTGGTATCTATGACTGGAGTGGCAGTTACATAACTCCACTCAGCAGACATATTTATTCAAGGAATTACTTCTATTTACTTTTCCATGGCTAAGAGCATTTCACTTCCAGCAAATCATGACTCATTTCTACTTGGGAATAATTAGAAAAAAAGGGAACTGGAGATCAAAAAGGGAGGTAAAACAGATGACACAATACGAGTAGATGATGTACAATAAAGCTTGGGAGCTATGAGGGTCAAGCAGAGTGAGTGTTAGATCTATAATTCCTGAGAACATTAAGGACAAAAAAAAAGATAAAGTAGGATGTTCTGTGGAAAGAGAGGCTGAGAACAAACCCTTCGTTCTAAAGTCCGTTTTGGCTGAGATGAGACTATTGGGGTGGAGAAGGAGATAATGTCAGAATGTTCATTGTAAAGAGACTGAGGCCAAATCATTCGGTGTAAAGTCATGCTCGGCTTAACTAAGATTCCATAACCCCATATGTTGGGGAGAGCTGTTGAATAATACCTATTTAGCATAGCTGAGTGTGTTAAACCAAAAAATAATAAAGATACCCCAAATTTTCCAACTCAAGCAACCAAATTATTATCCATTTCTGGGACTATGGGGAGATTACAGAGACAATAAATAACTCTAAACCATATATCAAATAGCCCTTAACATTTGGATGGAAGCTGAGGCTCTGGAAAATAAAAATACTTCTAAGCATGTAAGTTTTCTGCATCCAAGACACACACACACACAGAAAAAAAAAAAAAAATATATGCATGCATTTCTGAAGGACTTGGTGAAAGAAATTCTAAAAATATTATCTACTGAGCAAAGGAATGCTAAATATAAATCAATTTTACTGTTCTCATTATTACTAATTTGAGATGTATAAAACATCTGTGGTACAGTGAATTAATTAATATGGCCCTTCTAGCCATAGTCATTGTGACTCCCACAAAATGATTGGGTGGGACTGTGTAAACACAGTGTTTGTGGTCCACCAAGGACAGCCTGCTAAGAATGCAGATAAGATGTATGGAACCCTACCAAGGAGATTGTTCAGTTTTGCCATCTGACCAGGCTTAAAAAAGAAAGCCAATTGCAGAGCAAGGCAGGAACCTCACTACCACCAAGAAAAAGAGATGAGAGTAGAGTGTGTCCTTTGGACCTGGGGTCCCTGTGCTGAGAACCTCCTAGACCCAGGAGACAGAGAGGGAGCTGTAACACCAGAGATGGCACAAGACAGTGAGAAGCAGCAGCCAAGAAACAGCAGCAGACGAATCAGGAGACCAGCAAGAGAAGATGCAGTAGACTTTCCAGTCGATGGAGCAAGAGAGCTAAGTACCTTCAGGCAGGAGACTTGCTGGTGGAGTGGGGTGCCTCTAGGCACTTGCCGGTGGAGCTAGGCTTGCCAGCCCTTGGAGCTAGAGAGCTGAGTGCCTTCAGGCTAAAGCTTATTGGTAGAGTGGGGTGCCTCTGGGCACTTATTGGTAGAGCTGAAAAGTTTTGCAACACTTGCCCAAGCAAGGCAGAGGCTAGGCTATACCAAGGGGCCCAAGGAGCTAAGAGTCAGGGAGAGGCCTGCCTGTGGGCACAGCCAAGATGCTGTCCTGACCAAAGAACTGTATCCTGATTTGCTTCTGATCCCAAATTGTAACCTGTTACTTCCCTAATAAACCCATAAATGTGAATATTACCTGTGAGTTTTGTGTGGCCATTGTAATGAATTATTGAACCCAGCAGAGAAGTATAGAGTGCCGTGGGAGGAATGGCTAGTGTCAGAATTGGTAAAAAGGTTGGTGAGAGGTATTCGTAGGTATCAGCTTTGGGCTGATGCTGATGGTGATTTTCCCTTTGTGAAGTTAGAGAAAGTGAGATTCCCCCACCATGCCATTTTTACATTTTTTATATTTTCTGCATTTTTGTGAGTGATCATAAAAGTCACTTTCATGAGTGATTTTTATTCCTCAATTTCTATTTTACCCAGAGGACCTTAGATATTTCTCTATGAATAATACAGTGTCTGCTTTTTCCTCTTTACAACTCATCATCATAAGTGAATGGCTGGCTATAAGGTTTCACAGGATTTTAAAGAATTCATCCTTTTGGTTTACAAAGAATTATGTCTCGATGAGCATGATAAAAATTCCATTATCCTCAAAGTGAAGCTTTATTCTCTTAGCATGGCTGATGCTTATTTTGAAAAATATGGAATATTTGTCTCCACTCTGTATATGTCATAGAGAATGGTGGAAGAAGAAGGCACTGAGTCAGGATCATACATGACAGGGTGACTTGAAACCTCCCCAGTCAGTTACGTAGGGTGTGAGATATGGGAATTTCAAAGAATCCATTTCTACTAGCTGGGGAAAGAGAGAATTTTAGCTAGAGCAGTAGCTCAAACGTTCTCTACTACAGTAATGCTAAAGAGAAAATCTGACATGTAGATAGGATCCTGACTCTTTCTGTATGAGCTTCATTATCATCTGGAGAAAGAATGGGGCACTTGAGCGTGTAAGACAAAATGGAAGGCAAACCAGTGGGATTTTCCCAAGGAAGGGGTTTGGGACAAGAGATCTGAAGATAGAAAGGGGTAGAGAAGGGGGAAGAGAAAAGAAGGGAGAGAAAGAAATTGCAGGAGTTGGAAGTTGCAGGGGTAGAGAGAGATCTCTTCATAGAGCCAATTGTTGAAGCCTACAGCCAACCTTTATGTTGAAAACTAAATTAATGTTAAAATTCCTGGTCTTTCCTACACTGTACTGCTCCATGAAGATCTACGAGATTCTTCCTGTACCTCAATTGTGTTTTGGGGTGTGTTTGATATGAGGAAAACTGGTGAGGCAGGATACCCTTGGGGAAAGTGATGGTAACTATGCCCTGATCATTTTATGAAGATTCCAGTGGAGATAGGGCTGTGTGACATTTATCTTCCCTGTCCCAAACCTAGAAAAAGTCGTCCCTGATTTTCTCCCCTAGCAGGCATGAGAGGCAGTGCGCTAGCGTTCCTTGAATTCCCCAACAGTAAGGAGTATCTCTGTAATGTTGAAGTGGAGTCCCGTGACACACAAACTACTAATGACAGTCAAGGCGACTGCAAACAATGGCCGGGGAGGAACTAGAAGCATTATAAAAATGAAGGCTCACAGAGGATGTAATGTAGGCAAAGTAATGGCTGAAAACACAACAAAAATAGCTGTTCTGACAGAAAAGTTACCCAGTGTTGGAGGAAGTAAATGTTGGAGGACGGTGAAGAAATTATATATTTTATAAAATCAAAGGTAGTCATACACCTCTTCATAGATTGCAAGGTTTAGTCTAGGTACCAATCTAAAGGCATCTGGGAGTATTTTCTCAGAGTTCATTTAGGTAGTGGGCAGAGAATGACTTGCCTAATCATTAATAACAGGCAGAAGGAACAGAACTAGTCCAAGGAAGGTCTTCATGATGAAACAGAACTATGGATTCTGCATGACCTCCCACCATGCCTTGTGTGGTTGCGGCCATACACAACTATCAGAACGAAGGGGTGTAACTGCCGAAAGACTGAGTGTAGCTATTTGGAGCCAATAAGCATTTAAGGCAGAATTCTTGTCAGTGGGTAATTTGTGCCAACCCCTCCCTTCTTCGTCCCCGGGCAGTTTTCTTCTCTGAAACTAGGAATCCCTTCAAGCCATCTGCCTGGAATGTTTAAGAGAAACACTCAGCTGATAGGCAGAGTAGAAAATCTTTAAGATGTCAGGGATCTTAAAGCATTTTTAGTCCACCTCTCTCCAAGAAACACTAACCCAGAAAATTATTTCTTACATGTTGTCTTAGTTAGCGACACAGACAGGATTGAACTTCTGGGTTCTTATCCCAGTTGCAGGATAATTTCCTTTACACCTTCTCTGAGAAGTTATGAAGAGATGGGTGGGAAAAGTCTGAACAAAAATGGTTTTGGCTCCTTTAGGTTATTTCAATTATTTATTCTCATTAAAATCACCATGGGGCGTACATTTTCTAACTTTAGCCATTAAATCCACATTGAAGATTTGAGAAGCGAATCTTGATTCATAGAAAGTAAGTAAATGAACGCAATAGAAGTAAGTCTGTTGATTTTCTAATCAACTGACCAGGACCTCTACAGGCTCAGATATTCGAGGGTTCAGTTGTAAATATTGTTTTCTAAATATTTTATAAATGTGTTATATCTTGAGGCGCCCTGGTGGTGCAGTGGTTAAGAATTCAGCTGCTAACCAAGAGGTTGGCAGTTCAAATCCACCAGCTGCTCCTTGGAAACCCCGTGGGGCAGTTCTACTCTGTCCTATAGGGTTGCTGTGAGATGGAATTGACGGCAATGGGTTTGGTTTGTTTCTTTTTGGTTATACCTAGTATTATTTCCAGAAATGCATATTGTAGAAATGTAGGCAATTTGGCAAAAGTTACTGCTTGGGAAATTAGAAGTCACGAGTAGTCCTCTGACCACATACACGAACTGATGCATGTGATTGCATGGTTCTGAAAGACTCAGTGTGTTGTGTAATTCTACATTCCGTATGCTATTCTTAGACCTCCTGTCACACTGAGGTTCCCTATAATAATGACAGATGTATGGGTCATCAAGATGTCAAAAAAGATGAAAGAAGAGTTTAGAAAGCAAAATGAGTCTGGTGACCATGGAAATAAAATATATAATTGGAATAAGAAGGAGGCCTCAGTATTATGTGATTAAATGCGCTTGGAAACATTGACTTAGTCTTCTAACCTTCTATTCCATAGAGAGAAAGTTTTAAGTGGTGTGCCGTTATGTGCATATGTACTGAAGTTATAGCTAACGTTGAATTTTATTGAATAATCACTGTATCAGTCAGAGTCCCAGCATAAAGCCGAAGGCCATTCACAGAGTTCAGCTAAAAACTTTAATGAAAGAACTGCTTGCAGAAGTGTGGCCAGAGACTAAAAAAACACCCCCGAAACACAGTTGCCATTGAGTCAATTCTGACTCATTGTGACCTCATATGTGTCAGAGTAGAACTGTCCTCCATAAAGTTTTCCATGGCTGATTTTTCAGAAGTAGATTGCCAGGCCTTTCTTCTGAGGCACTTCTGGGTGGATTTCACCCTTCAACTTTTTGGTTAACTGTCAAATATCAACTGTTTGCACCACCCAGGGACTCCTGTGGCCAAGGACAAGGGAACCAAAAAGTGAGATTGAGGCAGCAAGAGATAAGCAACAATGAAAACTGTCACCACCCCTAGGCCTGACTGGACAAGAGGAGGAAAAAATGTTTCTGAAGCCGGTAGGAAGGAGAACCATGGATAAAGAGCCGCCTCTCAGGGGCTCTAGTTATGAAGGAGTGCAGGCTTTCCCAAAAACACACGGACCTGGAGTGAAGAGGACAAAATTACCCAAACACCCCAAAATTCATCCTCCTAACCTCTGATCTTCTTCCCATGCTGATTGGTCAAACCCAACTGGAAACTAGGGAATAAGAAACCTGGGTAATACACCCCACACGGGTCCACCCCCTGGGGCACATAGCAGGCAGAAAAGGTGCGCTGAATGGATCTGAGCAAAGAGAATGATCATCACAGTCTCAGATGTTAAGAATCATGTAGCTCTTTCCACATAGAGCCATGGATGAAGCAGGTTTCCTTAATGCAGAAGGAGGGCAGGGAAGGACTGAGGATACCACTACTGATATAGTCACTCGCGTTGCCATCGAGTTGATTCCCACTCGTAGTGACCCTGTAGCACAGAGTAGATCTGCCTCCTAGGGTTTCCAAGGCTGTAAATTTTTATGGAAGCAGACTGCCACATCTTTCTCCAGTGAAGCAGCCAGTGGGTTTCAACCGCTGACATTTTGGTTAGTAGCCGAGCGCTTAACCACTGCACCACTGGGGCTCCTTGATACAGTCATTACAGGGAGGAACATACTTCCTTAACACAGCATGACAATCTGGGTATGGACTAATTGCTTCTGGGGTTCTCTGGATTCCCTGGGAGTAGATGAAGAGATGTATGTGAAGAAAGCCTAGTAATAGCACAAAACTTAAACTATACTCCTGAGGAGAAACCATGATTTGGTAAAAAGACCTTAGGCCTGGGAATCAAGGTGCCCTGTTCTGTCACTAGCCCACTGTGTGACCTTACTATTTAACTTCTCTGGGAATGAGTCAACGTGCTCTGCAATAAGAGACCTGACTCTACGAGCCTCTGGCTTTGGAATGTTATGGGTTCTTTTATGTCTTCCTCAAAATGCTGACTTCCTTTATTACTAGAAGGTTGACTTTCTAGAACATCAAAATGATAATCTATTTTGTTTTTCTTTTCTCAGATTTTGGTGGCATGCTAGATTCTTCCTTTGCCTTTCCGAGTTATAGTTCTGAATTTTCTTCCTCTGACTTTTTACTCAGGTTTGCTCTTTCTTCTTCATTCTGATTGATCCAATCCCTTATCACTACACAGCTAGGGTATTGCTGCAACCTCTCTATGATCTGGACAATCCTTCCTGCTTATGCTGAATTGTTACAAAGAAAGAAAAATGGTTAGCGGACTCTTCAAGTGTAGGACTGATTGTTCACAAGATAGACACATTAAGGTTAATAAATATACCCCAATTTTTATTTAAATCCAAGAGTCCTTTATGAGCCACATACTATTATACCAGACGTTATGTTATATGCTGGGATGAAAAGATAAAAGACATCGAACCTGTCCTCAAAGGGCCCACAGTTTAGATTTTAGCTCTTGAAAGTGAATAATGGAGTGGTATATGTCTTTTATAAAATATTAATTTTGTGAAAAGATAACCTTTTTTTTCAAGAATAGGCAAAACCATGACTCTCATAGAGTATAAAATAAATGCATGTTTAAAGTTTTACTTAATCCATGATTTAATGAGGGAACCATAAAGTATTAAAAACTGATTCAAAGAAGAATGTAAAGAACATTATATATGTGTGTATATATACATATAGCAGTCAGGAATGTGAAATGAATTTATTAACAAATACAAAACTGGCTTTCAGGAGGGAATGGCGGGGGGGATTCAACTTGTTTTCACTAGATGAAATTCAGTTGTGGGCTAGATATCATAGAATGCCCAGTTTGCGTTTTCTACCAGTTCAAAGTCTTTCACAAATTTAATCAAATCAGCAAACTGATCAGTGATAAATTACTCATAAATTATTCCTTTGAGGTAAATTCCTGCTTTTTCTCATTTTCAGTTCTCACTACTTCTTATTTGTTACATTTTTACTGTAAGAATTTTCTTCCTAAAACCTCCCTTTGCTCAGATATGCAGTGATACCTTATTCCATACCACAACCTGTTCACATTCCTTGGTTTTCAATCTTTACATTTGCATTTCATCTTCCAACTTTATCTCTTGCGTATCCTTGACAATCTTTCAATGTTGTGAGGAAGGATGGCGCTCAAAGACAACTTGTTCATTTCACTCGCTGTGATTGAGTTCTTATTCCCGCTCTTCTACCATCCATCTCTTTAGATATTACTCTGTCCTGCAGGATAACTTTCTAGTCCCCTGTTTTCTATTTGGCCTCTGAACATTCCAGCTCAGTCTCAAGCCTGCCTTTTCTGACCTCCATTTGTCAGCAACTGAATTCAGCCTTAATTGTCTTCTGTTCATTTTATGCGTTTTAATTATATCTCTTTAACCATATGGGGGCCATACCCTGGCAGGGCCAGAAATGTGTATTTATGTGTATTTGCCAGCACAATAATTTAAAAATTGAATTTGAATGGCTTTTGGAGGAATACACCCTTGCTTCACTTTTCCGTAACTCTCACTGTGCGCTATCATTCTGTGCTATCTGGACATTTATACTTTTATGCTCCCTCCTGGAGCAAAGGCATTTGGCTCTGGTACCTCATTACAGAGACTGAAGAATATAAGCTAGTTGCTACCAGAAGCCTTGTTTTATATCAAGTGTATATCCCCTTTGAGTCCTTGTCTCAGTTTTTGTGTATGGGTGTGTATACATATGGATTTCTTCTTTTTATAAGTCAATCAGAAATAAACCCTTAGAAAGAAAGAAAACAGAAAAATAAATAAATAAACCCTTTGGCTATGTGAAAAGCTAATAATAATAACATGAATCCACGTCTGTATATTTTAGAGTTGGCAAAGCATTTGTGTGTACATTTTCCCATTAAATCCTCTTAATAACCTGATGAGGTAAGTATTATATTCTATATTTTACAGATGAGGAAACTGAGTCCCAGAGAAATTAAATGCCTTGCTAATAAAGCTCCTACAGCAAAGAAGTAACAGGTCTACCTGTTCATTTCGGATTACTTCATGAAAAGAAATTAAAAGTAAGTGAAAACTCCTGTTCATGCTTTTGTTTCAAATGGACAGGAACATTACGTTTTTAAAAAGCTGCAGGCCCATTAACGGGAACGTTTTACTACAGAGTACTGAGAAAATGAAAGTCGGAAAATTTTTAGTTAGCTTTGCAGATCACCTGAAAGCGTTTTATCTGTAAAAACACTATTCGGTCTGTAAAAATTAGCATCGCCTCTACTCACATTCATCAATTCTACCTTATTCCCTGATTACTTCTCCCCATCTTGTCCTCTTGTTCTTTTTCTCACAATACTAAGAATTCCTGCAGCTGTCTGCAGCTAAAAGAGCAGCCTTATGCACATACGTAAATTCAGTTTAAAAAGGCCAGCAAGTGATGAATAAGAGGGCTAGTTAAATATATTATGTTTCCATTAGCTCTACTACCAGATTTTCATTAGATCCACTGCCAGATTACTTCTAAGACTGTCCTTATTTCTATAAAACACCAAATTAGACACAGACGAGTTAGTTTTCATAACCAATATCATCTAAACTTGAAATATATCATGATGATATTAAAATGGATTACATTAAGACTTTGTGCACCCTTTCAAAAGATTAGAAACAAATAAGCAAATGGACTGCTGAATTTATTAGAGATTTAAATGGATTAGGGAAATTTAGGTTGTATAAAACAAAGAAATAAACTGATCTTTCTATGGTTGTGAGTTAATGAATAGCCAAAATGCTGCTCATTTAGAAATAAGCTTCATTTAATCAGCATTATAGGGAAGAAAATATTTCACCAAAATTAAATTTCTGAATTACTGAAATTGTCTGCTTAGAGGGCCAATGTATTAATGACAATATTTCCAAAACATATCATACTGTTTTATGGCATCTTAAGTAGAGTGCTCTATGCCCATTGATATGAAATGGGTCACGACTGTGAACTAGATTATTGTACTTTGCTATAAGCACAGCTCAGGAGCTATTAAAATGTGAATGGCTCTTTACTCCTGAACTAAATGGCTCCAGACTGCTATGCTGCTTGAATTCGTCTACTTGCTTTTACTAGTATTTCTGACTCTTCCCTCTTCTGTCTCTTACCAATTTTTTAGGAGACTCCTGAATCTCCCTTATATGGAACACAAGATGTTCTAACATTGTAAAGATATTTCTTTTTGAGAGGAAAAAAACAAGTGGGATTAACAGACAACCGTTTTCCATTATTCCTTAATGAAAGAAAAAGACAGAATTAACATAAAGTGAACTGTTTTAGTTGTCTAGTGCTGCTATAACAGATATACCACAAGTGGATGGCTAACAAACAGAAGTTTATTCTCTCAGTCTAGGAGGCTAGAAGTCCGAATTCAGGGTGCCATCTCCAGGGGAAGACTTTCTCTCTCTGTCGGTTCTGGGGGAAGGTCCTTGTCATCACTCTTCCCCTGGTCTAGGAGCTTCTCAGCACAGGGACCCACGGTCCAAAGGATGCAGTCCGCTCCTGGAGCTTCTTTCTTGTTGGTATGAGGTTCCCTCTTCTCTCTGCTCCATTCTCTCTTTTATATCTCAATAGAGATTGACTCAAGATAGAATCTAATCCTGTAGATTGAGTTCTGCCTCATTAGCATAGCTGCCTTTAACCCTGCCTCATTAACAGCATAGAGGTTAGGATTTACAATGCGTAGGATAATCACATCAGATGACAGAGTGGTGACCAACCACACAATATTGGGAATCATGGCCTAGCCAAGTTGACACAAATTTTGGGGGACACAATCATTTTCTGGAGCGCTGGTGGCACAGTGGTTAAGCTCTCAGCTGCTAACCAGAAGGGTGGCAGTTAGAACTCACCAGCTGCTCCATGGGAGAAAGATGTGGCAGTCTGCTTCTGTAAAGATTTACAGCCTTGGAAACCCTATGGAGCAGTTCTGCTCTGTCATACAGGGTTGCTATGAGTCAGAATCGACTTGAAGGCAAGGGCTTTGGCTTTTATTAGTATTAATTATTTTAATCATTTTCTGCAGTCCCTGAGTGGTTCAAGTGGCTAACCCACTCAGCTGCTAACCAAAAGGTTGGAGTTTCCAATCCACCCAGAGATGCCTCGGAAGAAAGGCCTGGCAACCTACTTCCCCAAATCAGCCTTTGAAAACCCTGTGGAGCACTGTTCTTCTCTGACATACACGGGGTTGCCACAGTTGGAATAGACTCCAACACAACAACTCATACCGGCAACCATTTTCTACTATTGCCAGGTAAATTCTCTTGTACCTTCTCAGAGCTGGACCACATTATGCAGTAATAAAGAAAAACATTTATTATTTCCAAATGATCTGTTTATAGTTCGTTGTTTAAAATTAAACATTTACTTGTTTGTTATGTTTCCATTAAATTAGGGAGAAGCATGTATCTTTGTAAACCTCGTAAGTAAAAAATGACAACACAAACCAAAAACATGTAATGATTGTGATGATGGTATCCTTACGTGGTTATACTTTGTGCGTGGGAGAACTATAAAACCAAAAAACCATTGCCACTGAGTCAATTCCAACTCGTAGCAACCCTACAGGACAGAGTAGAACTGCCCTATACAGTTTTCAAGAAGCGGCTGGTGGATTCGAACTACCAACCTTTTGATTAGCAGCCAAGCTCTTAACCATTGTGCCAGCAAGGCTCCAGGAGAACTATAATAGGTCAGAAAAGCACCTCTGCCCTAGTTCCCATCAGCAACTGTGCTTTGCTAGCTCTGGAGATGGAAGAATAGTCAAATTGATGGAGAAGCCCACGTTAAGCTGATGACTTCAGGGTGTGTAGTATCTGGAGGGTACTCGATATTGCATTTATCAGGAGATAAAGTAGACTGAACAAACTTGATGGGTCTGTCTGTCTCGGCATCTGTGGTTTCTGTGTCTATTGTTACTATGAGCTTCAGAGCATTGCCTGGCCCAAGGAAAGGAGGTGCTGTACATTTTTAGGCACTTGTTTGTTCCGTTGTGAGGGCCAATCATCTTTCTTTCTCTATGTAGGAATTCAGCATGGTGTAAGCAGGAAAAAGTTTTAAACTTTGAAGTCTAGCATATTACTGAATCCTAACATTCGCACATACTGTATGACCTTATCCACTTTTAGAGACCTCTTTGAGCCTTGGTTTATTTATCTGGAAAATGTCGATACTAATACATAATGCAGAAGGTTGTTGGTGGTAAAGAGTTTAATGCGGTGATAAACATCAAATGTTTGCTTAATTGATAGGTCTAAACCCTAGCAAAATTCAAATGGTCCAGTCTATAATTACGTGTTTTGAAAATAAGAAAAATAGTTCCGAGGTATGCTAACACTCCCGCTGGAGAGGGTGAAAGGGCCAGTTGAAATAATCTGAATTTGCCATTCTGGTTGAATTTGTGGCTAAAGAGGGTGATCGGGTTTTCGGACTACCTAATATCCCTGCCCCTTTTCTGTTCTCCAAGTTCAAAAGTCAAAATTTCAACAGGTTGTGTCAAAATCCAACTCAGATGGACGCTAATATTTGTTGGGTTCAGCCCGAGGGTAACCAAGCCCTAAATAACTCTTTGCATATATTATCTCATTTAATTCTTTCAGACGCCACGTGTTGTAGATTAAATCCTATTTTAAAAAAGTGCAGAAACTGAGACTGTAGAGAAATTTGGTGAATTGATCAAGTTAGTCAGTGGCAGTGAGAGCTCAAACCCAGCCAGCCCATCTCTAAAGCCTCTTCTCTTAACCATTGGGTTCTCCTGACAACCTGTGTGCTGCCTAGAAAGACAATCAACAGGAATGGGCAGAACGCTGGGAAGTAAAGGACCTTCGCGGGGAAGGCGGTTGTCAAGATTTAGCTTGAGGCTAGGTCCCACTCCCGGATGGCCTTGGTCTAGGACTAGCCTCCGGACAAAGAATATCAGAAAAATATTTTAGCCTCAACATGTACATTGATGCCTATTTGGAATCAGTCAGCAGTCCCTCAGTTAACTGGCTTTGCTGGAGTAATGGTGTGGGCTTTTCACTTGAGAGAACTGAGGGGAATTGGGGTGCCTAGGAATCAGTGGTGTAGTGGTTAAGAGCTCGGCTGCTAACCAAATGTCAGCAGCTCAAATCCACCAGCAGCAACTTGGAAACCCTATGGGGCAGTTCTACACTGTCCTGTAGGGTCGCTGTGAGTCAGAACTGACCAGACAGCACCTAACGACAACAACAAAGGGATCAGGAAGGGGTGAGAAGTTGTCATGATTGACTCCTAGAATTAATCTTACAGTCTTCCCTTGGAAAAGGGCGGCAGAAGTGTTTTTAGTACAGCCTCTTCAAACTGTTTTCAAGGAAACACTGTTTCAAGGAAACAAGTCTCACAAGTTGATAATTGCTTTGCTTTCGTGTGTGTGTGGTGTGTGTGGGGAGTGTGTGTGTGGGGTGTGTGTGGGGTGTGTGGGGTGTGTGCATGTGTGGTGTGTGTGTGTTGTGTGTGTGTGGTGTGTGTGTGTGTGTGTGTGTTGAGGGCTGAAGAATATGATGGGGAGGATTTCTAAGTCAAATTAGTTAGAGTGTAGGACTACTCGGTTTACCTGTGTCCAGGAAGCAATGCAAGGTTAGAAGTCTGTGGCCTCTATTTTGTTTTGTCATTGTCTCCTGCTCAGAATTGATTTGGATGGCACAGCCTTACCTTTAGATAAGTGATCTGTTACTATATTGTTACTAAAAATGGACTAAAAATTACATTTAAAAAAAAAAAATTTAGTAGGTTGTGGTCTGATTTGTTATTTTTCAATTTGGTAAATATGAATCCAGGACTTGAACTTGAGATAGAAAGAAAGAAATCAAGCTAGATAAATAAGCCTGGAAGAAGACAGAAGTAAATATAAAATGTCTGTATTATAGAGAAAATTTTTAAATCTAGGTTTTAAACATAAAAATTTTACATGAGCTTAATGAAAGATTAAATTTTCAAAAGAAAGTATAAGTGTCCTAGTTTTCTAGTGCTGCAGTAACACACACACACACAAAGTACTACAAGCGTGTGGTTTTAAAGAACAGGAATTGATTGTATCACAGTTCCGGAAGCTGGAAGTCCAAATCAGGACATTGACTGTAGGGGAGGGTCCTTCCTTGTCATTAGCTGTGGGCATCACTTGGCATTCCTTGGCTTGTAGATGATTTCTCACCTGGTCTCTTCTCCCTGTGCTTGTCTGTCTCTCTGGGTCTGTACTCCTCTTTGTCAGACATCACTCAGAAGGGATTAGATTTAGGACCCACGCTATTCCAGCATTACCTCATTGACATAACAAAAGAAAAACTCTATCTCCAAACAGGACCACATTCACAGGTATAGGGGTTAGGACTTCAACATAAGTTTTTCGGGACACAATTTAATGCATATAATAAGTAAACACAACCTTCCCTTTCTCGTGTCCATCCCTCTCAATTTTCTTTTTCCAAAGGTAATTACTATTATTTTTATTTTCTGTTTAAATACCAGCCTATAGATGGCCATTTAAGTTGTTTCCAGATGTTTTTTTTTTTAAGCCCATACAAACAACAGCCAAATCAATAGCAGTGGTGCTATGGGGCCAAAAGTCCTATTAGAAATTAGTAATTTATTTTTCTGTTAAGAGAGAAAAATACCATCTATTAGAATGAGACTTTCTAAGGTTAAACACAAAGAATTTCAAAAGCGATTGACTGAACTATTAAATTTTTTTTTCCCACACCAACATAGGTATAAACCAAACTAAACTATGAACAATGATACAGGAAAATATTCCCCAAAAGTAAAAATCAATATCCTGAATTATACAAAGTTCATAAGCTCATGCTACCCAAATCTCCTTTCCAGGCAGGGGACTGGGCCTGCAGGTTGAGAGGGGAACCTGAAAGCTAGCTCACCAAATGGCTTTGTGAGCCAAGGGGGCAGGTGGTGATGTGTTTCTTACTGGAAGCTATACGTGAGACTAAAATCAACGGAGCATATAAGAAGGTCAAACCTGGGGCAGAGACGAAGGTGAATAAGCTGTAAAAAGTCACATACATGGGAGAAAGGTCACATAACAGGAGAGAAAAGCTGAAGGAAGGGTGCTATGGGTGTGGAGCCATTGTGGCAGCTGTGTGCACTCAATGTACTTCAGCAAGGTTCTCAGAAAGATTACTCAGGCTTAAAGGGATTGGGAGGTGGGGTGGGTAGGCAAACACATGTTAACAAACAAGCACACAGAATGAAAGACTCCCAATAGGTAAAGGGTACAAAGAAACACATTCCCAAAGAGGCAACTTAATGAGAATTACCATCTGTAAGGAAGTTCAGCCATGGTAGAAATTTAATAACATACACTGCAATAACACAATACTTTTATTTTTTGCCTATCAATCTGTGGTTATCTCCTCTATCATTTCCCTGCTGCAGCAATAATAAACACTCCAGAGTTAGTGGCTTAAGAAAACAACCATTTATTATCTCTCAGAGTCTACTAGACAACTGGGCAATTGTACTTGTCTATTTTGGCTGATCTGGATAGTTCTTCTCTCGAATTCACTCACATTACTGGCAGTTTTCATGATATTAGCTCATTAAGGATGTCCTCTGATGGCTCCATGCATCTTATCCTTCAACAGAATTGCCTGGGCATTTTCTTAAGGTGATCACAGGGGTTCAAGAGAGGAAGCAAAAATGCAGATGTACTTTTTTTACTTGCATCAAGTTTGTTATAGGTCAAAGCAAGTCTCATGGCCAAGCCCAGGGTCAGTGTACGAGGGCATGATCAAAAGGCATGTCTACTGGGAGGCCTGAAAAAATTGGGACCATTAGAGCAATCATCTATCATACCTTCTGTCTTAGTCTTCTAGTGCTGCTATAACAGAAATACCACAAGTGGATGGCTTTAACAAAGAGAAATTTATTTTCTCATGGTCTAGTAGTCTAGAAGTCCAAATTCAGGGCATCAGCTCCAGGGGAAGGCTTTCTCTCTCTGCTGTCTCTGGAGGAAGTTCCTTCTCATCAGTCTTCCCCTGGACTAGGAGCTTCTCCATGCAGGAACCCTAGGTCCAAAGGATGCACTCTGCTCCCAGCACTGCTTTCTTGGTGGTATGAGGTCCCTACTCTCTGCTTGCTTTCCCTTTCCTTTTATCTCTTGTAAGATAAAAGGTGGTGCAGGTCACACTCCAGGGAAACTCCCTTTACATTGGATCAGGGATGTGACCTTAGTTAGGATGTTACAATCCCACCCTGATCCTCTTTAACATAAAATTACAATCACAAAATGGAGGACAACTACATATTACTACATATTACTAACCAAGTTGACACATATTTCTGAGGAACATAATTCAATCTATGACACTTTCTCTCTTGCTTCTAGGCCTTTCCCCATGCCTGTTAACATTCTTCTCTACTTTTTCCTCCCCAGAACAGTATCTATTCAGCCTTTAGACATCAGCTTTAAGGTCATTTCTTAGCAAAGGCTTCCCTGGCCACTCTTAGATTGGGGTAAGTGCCACTGCTGTGTACTGTCACACCGCCCTGCACATCTTCTTCCATAGCACTCACTAGATTGGAAACTACACAGAGTGTATCTCGAGTTTAGAATATTGCCAAAGTGGTGCTACATGCATTCTCAGGTCTTCAGCTTAGGAAAATTGCTACCCATTTTCCTCAAACATATCCAAATTACATTTTAATTTAAAAATGAAATAACTAAAGGCATTTTTAAACATTCCCTTTAATTATTTAAAAGGTATATAAAAATTAAAAATTGTGAAAACATAAATGTGAAACATTAAATTTAACCTGGATGGCCAAAGGACATCTTATAGATCAAATGTAATTTTTCTAGGGCAGGAAAATCTGTCACGGTCTGGGTGGAGATTTTTTTCTTTCTTTCTTCCTTTCTTTCTTTTAACCTTTAACTTGAATTTGTGTTGTAGCTTTATTATACAAGCAAAACTGTATGTGAAGAACCCAGTTGACATGTTTCTGTCGGATGTGTTCAGGGCACTAGGGTTAGAGAAGAACATCTGTTCTCTGTCATGTTTTCTGAGTGGAAAGGCATACACCTACCATGGTGGCCATTACGTGATTAATGCATGACCCTCTAGGTGATTTGTTTGAAAGGGTAGCTGACTTCTTTTATCAGCATCTAAGAATTCAGTCTCCCTAAAAACACAAGTCTCAAACTAGATACTCAGTAGAACAAAAGAGAGGGAAAGAACTGTCTTTTGCCCTTCCCCATCGTAGAGCACATGGTGAGAACAAACTCCTTCTGCCCTTGAAGGACACAATAAAACTCACCGCACAAATCTTAAGTAGAGAATTGAGGGATTTAGGTTAACTATAAAGGCACAGTGCCTGAAAGAGGAGTCAAAAACTCAAAATACACTGAAAAGAATTACTGCAATCTCTCTGGATAGATTTTTTTAAAAAAATGTATTTGGGAGTTTCCTTAGGCAGGAAAATATATTTTTCAGACCAATATCTGCCATTTTTTAGTGCTTTGGTTTTACCCTTTTTTTTGGAGCCAAATATTTAAAGTCAAAGAAGAAATTAAAAATCAGGTTAAAATAGAAAATAACTGGTTGAAATCTTTTTTACTGGGTTATCATAACTTGTATCTTTTAAAAATTATTGCATGTTTCTACTTATGTAACTCATTTAGGATGCCTAGAGGGAGAAAGGGTGAATAATCTAATTCAAAATATTAGTGTAAATTAGAATTTGTTCTATGTTTTTGTTCTCCTTGCTTTCATGTACCTGACCCTTTGTATACAAATAGGGAGTCCTTAGCAGTACTAGTTCACCATGTAATACTTATAAATTATGTATATAGGATAGATTATGGTTTTATATGGTAGATTTCTTATATCAATAAGTATAATGGTCATCTTGTCTCAGACTTGGGTGGGAGGAACAATTTTGTTAAGGAAATCTCTCCATGAAGACTCTCCAGGGGAATATGGTGGGATTCAGAGGAAATGATTCAGCACTGTGATTCAGTCACAAAGGCAACTGAGCAACGTCAGTCAAGACACTCGACTTCTTTCCATATCAGTTTCTTAATCTATAAAATGAAATACGGTAATTTCATCTCTGACATCATGTTATACTGCTGTGGTATTGCCTCAATAATCCTAGACTTTTTTTATTTGTATCTGGGTCTACATTTCAAGCCATCTGTCAACCTTATCGGTACCCTAGTCCAAGAACTGGGCCTCTAGCAAACATTCTGAACAACACAATCCCACCTCCGAGAGCCAGAGTGGATTGGACAGACAAGAGGTTCACTTCACCTCCAAACTGGGTCCTTAGAATCTTTTTTCAGGGAAGGACTATGTGAAAAAAAAGTCTCTCCAAGGGGATAGATCTGTACTATATAGCGTGGAGCTGTGAGAATCTATTCCAACATTAAAATTGGAGAGCAGAACAAATTAGTAAGCAAAGAAAGAAAAGAGGAGAAAGAGGAAGAGGACATAGTTGATGTGCAGAGATAAAGAGCATGCGAGATAGAGAGCTTCGGTTCGTGATGGCTTTCTGGTCCCTCCATTGAGTCTGCTGTGGACAGGATGAATTCATGAATATGGGGTCAATGGGATTCCACTGCATTCCTGAAATTACCCACCCCCTCATTTTTTGGAAGGAGCCCGGGCGGTACAGTGGTTAAGCACTCAGCTGCTAACCAAAAGTTTGACAATTCAAACCTACCAGCCGGAGAAAGATGTGGCAGTCTGCTTCAGTAAAGATTACAGTCTTGGAAACCCTATAGGGCAACTGGAAACCCTATGGGGTAGTTCTGCTCTGTCCTATAAGGTCCCTGTGTGTCGGAATCTAGTCATTTTTTGGTTAGAAAAGCTCAGGCTGGTTTCTGTTTATTATAGCAAAGGGAGTCCTAACTAACGTACAGAAGGGCTAAAACTCTAGGAGAGCAGAGAGAATTGAATGAGAAGGGGTTCATCTTGAGGTCACACGAGAAAGATAATAGAGCAAAAGTTCATCCTGCAGATTAGAAGACTTGAGGGTGGGGGATGTGTGATAGTTTCCTTCAAGCATTTGAAGGACCGTTATATAAAAAAGCAAGATTATACCGTTTCTGTATGTCCCAGGTAGTAGGTCGCCTTGGATATGGATAAGAGCGGTAGGGAGGCAGATTTCTACTCAAATAAGAAAGAACTTCTGAGCAGGTCCATAGTTATTTGTGAGTTCTCCAACACCACCTGGAATTAATCAATGCAAGGAAAGACATTCGCTTGGAAGGGATACTGTAGAAGTCAAAATTAGGGGAGATGATTTGATTCTAAGAATTTAAGGCTTATTTTAGTTTGGAGATTCTTTGATTTAGCAAATTAATGTCTCCAGACACAAACGATCCCTTCTAGTACAGGCCTACTGTTATAAATTGAATTGTGTCCCCAAAAAACATGTGTTGTAAATCCTAACATCTATACCTGTGGTTATAATCCCATTTAGGAATGGGTAGCCTTTGTTATGTTAATGAGACAAGATTAGTACAGGGTGTTGCTTAAATTAATCTCTTTTAAGATATAAAAGACATTAAACAAGCAAGAGATTAAGCAGAGATGGGGGAAGACAAATGCCAAGCCATGTAAAGATCATTCAGGGGCAGAAGATCAGAGACAAAGATCTTCTCTAAAGCTGACGGAGACAGAAAGCCTTCTCCCAGAGCTGGCACCCTGAATTTGGACGTTTTGTCTCCTGTTAGGAGCTCTGGTGGCCCAGTGGTTAAGAGCTCAGCTGCTAACCAAAAGATCGGTGGCTCGAATCCACCAGGCGCTCCTTGGAAACCCTATGGGTCATTTATACTCTGTCCTGTAAGTTTGCTATGAGTCGGGAATCGACAGGATGGCAACGTGTTTGGTTTTGGTTTATTCTGTGAGAAAATAAATTTTTGTTTGTTAAAGCTACCCACTTGTGATATTTCTGTTATAGCAGCACTAGATAACTAAGACACCTACTATAGCAGTACATATTTTTATCACATCAATGAACACTTGAAAATATATTGCCTTTTATTATTACTTGGGGCTCTGGTTTTTGCATAGCGGTTAAGAATTTGCCTGCTAACCAAAAAGTCGGCAGTTCAAATCTACCAGCCACTCCTTGGAAATCCTATGGGGCAGTTCTACGCTGTCCTGTAGGGTCGCTATGAGTTGGAATCAACTCGACGGCAATGGGTTCAATACCACTTAATTATTTTCCTACAGGCTTCATATTTCAAATCAGATTTTGAATTCCATATCTTAAGAATCCTGCGTATATAGCTTGACAGAAATGTACTAAGTAAATATTTCTTGTGTTGGAATTGTTGCAGAAATCTTTGACAAAGTTTTGGAAAAAATACCTCACAATTAAAAAGAAAAGTAGTTTCCCCAAATGATGCTGATACTGTCAGTATTTCATCTTCCTTTAAGCTTCCTTGGGAACACAATCTCTGATAATAAAATCACCCTCCTTCAAGTAAATCTCCTGCTGCGAGCAGTTGATATACTTGTGACTCAGTTTATTGAACAATATTACGATAGTTAATTAGCCCAAAGAATAACATTTTTAGCTGTATGCTTTTCTCTTGAGGCTTTTGGAGTAAAGGTAAGAGTCATTTAAGTTCAATTTTGTTTTCATTAACACTCTTTAACTGCAAAAAGTTCTGCTATAGTATTAGAGATGAGTCCCAGATGTGCTGTGTATATTCCAAACACAGGTATAAATAATAGTCTCAAATGCTTATGGATAGTTTCCATGCATGAAAATATGTCTTGACTTAACATGCTTTGCATGTATTGCTCTGAAAATGAATTGCTTTTTTCTTTTAAGTAATAAGATAGATTCTTTGCTGTATTTACACACTCATTAAATACTTGATAAGATTTAATTTTCTATCGTTTTCCTTGGCTATTGAAAGCGTTTTAAAATTTAATTTTAATTATACAAATAATTCATTAAATATTGTATTTCCTTAAAAAATATTAAACCATGTAGATAAACCCAAGGTCTACCTTACCCATCTAAAAATCTCAATCTGTCTCTTAAAGATGTCCACCTTATCAGTATTTTTTTCTATATACTTTAAGAGATACATAAATGTAAACAGAAAAATGTACACAGAAAAATATTGTGTGTCTATTTGCAAAAAGTGTATTTGTTTTCGACACCTTTGTTTTCTTTTTTTAATTGGGAATTTTCCCTGTATCTCAATATGATATTACTGTGTCACTTTTCACTACTGTATAGTATTTAAATATATGCTTATCCCATAGGTCATTTAGCCATCAACATTGGTAAACATTTAGACTGTTTCAATTTTTCTATTGTACTTGTTCCATTGGGTATGTGTGTCCGTAATCATCTAGGATAGTTAATGAATTGCTGAATCTATACTTTTTAGATATTAATAGAGTTGTTCCAGTTGTCTTCCAATGTTGCTATGTTCATTAAATTCCCACCTTCAGAGTATGAGAGTACCTTTTTTCCTACATCTTCAGAAACACTTGAACTGGTCTAATGTTTTCATATTTTCTAATCTAATGGGCAAAAATATTTCAGTATGGTTTGATTTATATTCTATCTTTTGTAAATTTCCCATCCATAGAATTTGTCAACCTCTGCATCTCCTTTTTGATTGAGTGTGTACTCTGGAAATTATTTCTTCATACATTTAACATGTGATACATAGTTGCTCCTGGTCTGTCATGCATCTTTTAACTTTATTTAAAAAGTATTTGTTCATGCTGAAGTTTTAAATTTAGACATAGTTACAACTACAGATCTTTTTCTTCATAAGTTTGCACTTGAGGCCTTGTTTTTGAAAACTCTCTGATAACAAGGACATAAGCTCACCAGCCTATGTTTCAGTCCAATAATTCCATATTTCTTTCCAAATTTACCGGTTTAAATGTTTAATCTGTGGAGAATGTATTTTTTGTGGAGAGGGTGCTGATTCAAGTTTATATGGATAGCCAGCTTACCAAACACGTTAATAGTTTGTGTATTTTTCACCAATTTGAAATGTCATTTTTCTCATCTGTTAACTCACATAAATATGCAGATGTATTTCTGAACCTTTTATCTGGTCCATGGATATATTTTTTTAGTACTCACCAAAACCAAATTTTTTTATTTTATTATTTTACAGTCTTTTAAAATTTTTGTCATAGCAAATGTGTCCTCATTTTTATCTTAAAAACTTCTCATATCAGCTTAAGCTTTTTTTTTCTCTTGAATCAAAGTCAGTAATTTGTCAAGATTTGTTTTTAAAAAAGAAATCTTTTGATTCTCATTGAGTTTGTGTGGAAAATAACTGATGTCTTTAAAACATTGACTATTATTCCAGGACATGTTCTGTATCTCCATTTACTTTATTTCTTTCTCTTTAGAAATATTGTGTGGTGGTTAATGTTATGTGCCAACTTGGCTAGGCTCTGATTCTCAGTGATTTGGCAGACACTGTGTAATCCCCTTCCATTTTGTGATCTGATGTGAGCAGCCAATCAGTTGGAAGATAGGTTTCCTTGGGGGTGTGGCCTGCATCCAGTATATAAACCGATATTCTGGCAAACCTCACTCTCTGTCTAGACCCTGCAATCTTCTCAGTGTCTGACCTCTGATTTTGGGGACATAAGCCAGCAGAGGCCTCCAGACTGTCACCTGACCTGCAGATTTTTGATTCACCAACCCCCGCAGCCCCATGAGCCAGCAGAGACCTTCAATCTCGTGCCTGACCTCCAGGTTTTGGGTTCGTTAGCTCCTGCAACCGTATGAGCCAGCAGAGGTAGTCAGCCTGTCATATGACGCATGGATTTGGGACTTGCCAGACCCCACAATTGCATGGGCCATTTCCTTGAAGTAAATTTCTCTCTCTCTATATCTACATACACTTTACTGGTTTTGCTCTTCTAGAGAACCCAGACTAAGACAATTGAGTTCTGTATTTTTCTTTTTTTTATTGTACTTTAGGTGAAGGCTTACAGAACAAAATCGTTTCTCATTTAACAGTTAGTACACATGTTGCCCTATGACAATGGTTAACAACCTCACAACACATCAACACTATCCTTACTCAACTTTGGGTTCCCTATCACCAGCTTCCTTGTCCTCTTCTGCCTTCTGGCCCTTGTACCTCGACTGTTGCATCTCATTAGTGCCATTTGGTTTTATGGGGCTGTCCACTCCCCAGCTGAATGTGAACCTCAGAGATGACTTCACTACTGAGCTAAAAGGGTGTCTGGGGGCCATACTCTCGGGGTTTCTCCAGTCTCCTTTAGGCCAGTAAATCTGTTTCTTTTTTTTTGTGAGTTAGAATTTTGTTCCACATCCTTCTCCAACTCTGTCCAGAACCCTCTATTGTGATCCTGGTCAGAGCAGTCAGTGGTGGTAGCCAGGCACCATCTAGCTGTACTGGACTCAGTC
>NW_004443998.1:13801504-13837406 GCF_000243295.1 Trichechus manatus latirostris
CCAACAATTCAGTCCCTCAGGGAGTTTGGATGTGTCTATGGGGCTTCCATGACCTTTCCTTGTACAAGTTGTGCTAGTTTCCCCTGTATTGTGTACTGTTTTTTTCTTGAGTCTTTCTTCTTAGCTGTATTCCTACAAGTTTTTAAGAATAAATTTTGTTGCTATTTTGAGTATATTCCTTATTTATAATCTATTGACTAGTTGGTTATTGTTATAACCACTAGAATGCTAATTTTATGTTTCTCTTGAAACTAGTTAATTGGCTGAAATCTTGCATTAATTCTATTTTGCTTAACATTTGATTCTCTTAGATTTACTCAGTAGATTAACCTTTTAGAAATATTATTTCATTGCAGTGTTTACACCTGTGTAGTGGTGGTTTTTGTTTTTGCTTTGATTGCATTGGTGTGTATCACAGTGGCATACAACATCCCTTCAATGGTTTTGGAATTTAGAATAGAGGATCCTTAATACCCTTTTCCTTAATTTTGTGTCTTAACAGCAATTCTGAAACTCAACCTAGGGCACGTGCATTTCTCTGATCTGGAACAGTTTACATAAAACAGTAGATATCTGTTTCTGAAAATTTGGTAGAAACCGCCATAATAACTTCCATTTTCATGCATTATTTTGGGAGAGTTTATTTGTGCTCTTTTATCTTCTATATTTAATACATTGCTCATTCTTCATTGGGCAAATTTTGTATTTCAAATTTTCCTAAACATTTATTTTATCCAGAATTTCAAATGTATTTGTAGAATGATATACATGGTACTTTATCTATAGTATCCATCTGTGTGCCGGAGCTGGCTCTTATTCCATGAAGCCACTACTAAAATCTTCCTTTTCTTCTCTTTCGTTTTCTTCTTTCTCTCCTTGCCTTCCCACCTTCTTTTCCTCCTCCTCCTTCTTTTTTTCCCATTTTCATGTGGGAATATGGACTTAATTGGGCCCAATAACTTCCAGAATGCTTCCTCCATATACATACTTAAAAACACACACACAAAAAAACACTTCTATCAAGTCTTTAGGATTAAATATATAGCAGCTTGTAAATAATAAGTATAAAATTTTCTTTGCAATTTTTAGGGTGTTTCCTTCAAAATTAATGGGTTATGAGTTTTTTTAAATTATTCCACTGAATCAAAATATGTTGTTGTTTTTGTTAGGTGCCATCCAGTTAGTTCTGACTCATAGTGATCATATGCTACCTGCTGAAATAGTTGAAGATTGACCAATTGTTTTTGGTACAGTGACTCTGTATTCCTTCCGTCTTCTTTTGATGCTTCCTGTTTTGTTCAATATTTTGCCCAGAGAATCTTTCAATATTGCAACTTGAGTCTTGAATTTTTCCTTCAGTTCTTCCAGCTTTAGAAATGCTGAACATGTTTCCTTCTGGTTTTCTAACTCCAAGTCTTCGCACATTTCATTATAATACTCTACTTTGTCTTTTCAAGTGCCCTTTGAAATCTTCTGTTCAGCTCTTTCACTCCATCATTTCTTCCATTCACTTTAGGTACTCTACGTTCAAGCACAAGTTTCAGAGTCTCTTTTGGCAACCGTTTTGATCTTTTCTTTCTTTCCTGTCTTTTTAATGACCTTTTGTTTTCTTCATGTATGATGTCCTTGATGTCATCCCACAACTCTTCTGATCTTCAGTTATTAGTATTCAATGTATACAAGTCTATTCTTGAGATGGTTTCTAAATTCAGGTGGAAGGTACTCAAGGTTGTACTTTGGCTGTAGTGGATTTGTTTGAATTTTCTTTGGCTTAAACTTGAATTTGCATATGAGCAATTGATGGTCTGTTCTGCAGTTGGCCCTTGCCCATGTTCTGACTAATGATATTGAGCTTCTCCATTGTCTCTTTGTATAGACATAGTTGATTGGGTTCCTGTGTATTCCATCTGCATGGTCTGTGTGAATAACCACTGTTTATGTTGTTGAAAAAGATATTTCCAGTGAATAGGCCATTGGTCTTGCAAAATTCAGTCATATGATCTCTGGTGTCATTTCTATTACTAAGGCCATATTTTCCAACTGCTGATCCTTCTTCTTTGTTTCCATTTTCACCGTCCAACCACCAGTTATTATCAGTGCATCCTGATTTCATGTTTCATCAATCTCAGACTGAAGAAGTTGGTAAAAATCTTCAATTTCATCATCTTTGGCCTTAGTAGTTGTTGCGTAAATTTGAACACTAGTTGTATTAACTGGTCTTCCTTGTAGACATATGGATATTATCCTATCACTGACAGCATCGTACTTCAGGATCAGTCTTGATATGTTCTTTTGACAATGAATGCAATGCCATTCCTCTTCAATTTGCCTTTACCAGCATAGTAGAGCATATGATTATCCAGCTGAAAATGGCTAATACCAGTCCATTTCAGCTCACTAATGCCTGGGATACCTATCTTCAAGCATTCCATTTCATTTCTGGCAACTTCCAATTTTCCTAGATTCATACTTTGTACATTCCATGTTCCTATTATTAATGGATGTTTGCAGCTGTTTCTTCTTATTTTGAGTCATGCCACATCAGCAAATGAAGGTCTCAGAAGCTTGACTTCATCCACTTCATTAAGGTAGACTCTTACTTTGAGGAGGCAGCTCTTCCCTCCAACCTGAAGGGCTCTTCTTCTGGCATTATATCAGACAGTGTTCCCCTGCTATTCATAAAGTTTTCACTGGCCAATTTTTTTGAAGTAGATCACCAGGACCTTTTTCCTAGTCTGTCTTAGTCTGAAGCTCCACTGAAACCTGTCCACCATAGGTGACCCTGCTAGTTTTTGAAATACCAGTGGCATAGCTTCCAGCATACAGCAACAGGCAAGCCACACAGTAGACAAACTGACAGACGAGTGGTGGTCAAAACAAGTAGCATTCTTATTTTAATTATCCTCCAAATAGATACTTAATTTCTTATTCATCCATTATTTTCTATCTTATCACTTTCTGATGATTATTTCCATTTGTTTCAAAGAAATGGCTTGTTATGTTTCAGGGTCTCTAATTAATATTACCTTACTTTCCTACCAGAATTTAACCTGCAAAGTAGTTTAGCTAGGAGTTAAACACTACTGTGATGACTTTTTTTGTTCTCATTTTCCCCAGCTAACTTGTTTTGTTCCAGATTTTAAAATAATAACTTAGATGAAATAATAAATTTTAGGGCAAATGTTATCAAAATCCCACCTCTGAAACATGTTAAATCTTCAACTGAAAAACTCAAATAAACTAACAAATGGATAAATCATTTTTACTTTCCCCATTATTGGGCTTTTAAAGTGTGACTTCTTCAAAGTGTTCTGCACATTTCTCAATCTCTACTTCTAAAACATGTGATAAAGAAAAAATGGGGCTCTTATTTGTAAGTTTTTATAGTAATGTGCAATTTTTTAGTCACTAGGTTTAAAAGTTTTTCATGTTTCAATATGGAATGTAATATCCAGCTTCTAAAATTATTAATATTATGCACATTTTAGTAAGGGGCAATATTGACAAATTTATTTTTATACTTTCCCAGAGCAAAGGAGACCATTTAATATGATACTGAAATTATTAAAATAGACTTTATGCAGCCAAATCTGTGGGGAGCTTATAAAAACTTAACAGTTTTATTTCAAGTTTAACGTCTCAGGAAGTAACTATTAATATCACATAATCTCAAATAAAATGACACTTCTGTGAGAGCTTCTTTTCTTTTTTTTTTGGTAAAATAATTTCTAAACAGTGTTTTGGTGCCTTTAACCATAAGGTTGCTTTATGCATACATACATACATGCACATATACATATATGTATATATATTTATATAGTTTGGCTGGTGGTGCAGTGGTTAAGAGCCTGGCTGCTAACCAAAAAGGTCAGCAGTTAGAATCCACCAGCTGCTCCTTGAAAACCCTATGGGGCAGTTCTACTCTGTCCTATAGGGTCACTATGAGTCGGAATCGACTAGACAGCAATGGCTTATATACATATAGACATATTGACTCCACACATCATTTTAAAATTCCTTCTCATCTCCTTTCCGTATTATAGTTCTAACATGTTTTTATTTCCTAAATGCTAAGATAAGCTAAAGGACATTCAAGAAATAAGGGCATATGTGTTAGCCAACAGCATTCTTTTTGGAATCACAGTTAATTTTTCCACTTTTCTAGTGATTGATTTTACCTAGCTCTGTAACTGCTTTTTATTGTAAATGATGATCTCTCCTCATAACCTCCCACCGACAGTGCTGATATTTTCAGTCGGAGAACTTGGCGTCACACACTGATTCTCAGAACTTTTCTACTCTGGGCTGTCTGAGGAGGCCAATGTTTGTTGCTAACCCACATCATCTCGCCAACAAAAATGAAAATAATGAATACATGGAAATTTCCATGTTATTGCAGTGCTGTCAATATCTTCACTTTGTTTAATCCGAGAGGAGTAAAAAAAAAAAATGACACTGAATCAACTTATGTGAATATAGAGACAGTAAAACCTATGAATGAGGGTGGACACGAGGTAGGAATGGGAGAAGAGACGGACTTCCTGAGGGGGAAGAGAATGAGAAAATAGACATCCAACCCAGTTCTTCCTGATGACTGGAAATCTAGCGTGCAATTCTCAGAGTTTTCTCTTGGTGTCCATCAGGATAATTACACCCTCATTTTGAGAAATACTGAGAACAAGGTCAAACATTCTTTGTGGGTGCGGGGGTGAGGTGGTGCCGGTAAACAATAAAGTGAATGAAAGGTGAAAGTATATAGAGAGCTGTTCAAAATTGTTCCAACAGAACAGAAGCTTGTTATATTAGCAAAATAATACAATTGATCAAATCTAACACAGAAAATGCAATACTAGCACATTTCAGAACCACACTGGCCACGTTATAATGGTAAAGATAAAGATTACCTTCTCATGGAATCAGGTGCCCAAAAGAATTACTTTCTGGGCTTGTTTTTCCATTATCTGTTTTAAAGACTGAACAGTGTCACCTTAGCAATTGAAGGAAAATATATATTGGACGCATCTGTTGTTTATCCTGCATCATTTCAAAATACCATTTGGTTGTGCTGGCATGCAGAGTGATCCTTAATTTAATGAATACACAGTTTTCACAGATTTGCTATAAAAAGATCTATTTAAATTAGTTTTCAAGATTATACATTGCTAGGTATGCAAAATAAATATCCACTGTTAATGGAATATATTAACATAATAACCACCTGATTAAAATTGAGATGTTTATATAATGAAATCTGACCCACAAAGACAGCAAAATCACACTTCCCACATTTAGCCAACATTTAAACAATAAAACATTTAAAGGGATGCATTAGGACATACTTAGTTGCTTTAATTATTTATCAAGCTTCATGTCATGTACTTCTATGGCTCAGTTAATATATTATAACAGCTCTATTCCTCTTTAGAGCTAAGTGGACATAATCATATAAAACCACATTCAAATTAAAAGATACACCTCATTTTAACTGAATCTGATTATAGAAAGCATTACCTAACGTGTTTATCTTACAGGGGAAGGAGGGGAGACTCCACAGTGTGCCAGGCACTACATAGGAGGCCTTACCTTAATGAATTCACTGCCTAACCTCCGCTGGGCTCGTGAACTCTTATTTATTTTACTCACCACTTTAGAGATAGGAAAGAGAGACCCAGAGAGATGACCTAATATTCCCAAGATTACAAAGCTATCAAATGGCAGTGCTTGATTTTTAACCCTGGGCAATCTTCCCCTGGAGTCTCTGGGAGGTGCGAATGGTTAACATGCTCGGCTACTAACTGAAAGATTGGAGGTTTGAGTCCACCCAGAGGTGCCTTGGAAGAAAGGCCTGGCTTCCAAAAAATCAGCCACTGAAAACCTATGGAGCACAGTTCTCTGACACGTATGGGGTTGTCATCAGTTGGAATTAAGTTGAAGGTAACTGGTGATAGTAATCTTACCCTAGACCTCTCATTCTTTCCAGTCTACTGTGATCTCTTGCATCTACCCATTCTGACAAGCTTTATTTTTTTAATTGGAGTGTCTCATTCATTTCCATTAATTATAGTAACAGATATGTTTCATTTCGAATACGTTAACATTAATGTTTGTTTTCTCTTTCATTTGATGTTCTCTTTTCTTGACTTCTTTGTTGTTTGACTTTTCATGATTGTAATTTTTTCTGCCTTTCTTTACCTTGGAAGTGATATCCTCCTTTATTATTCTTTTAGTTATTACTTTACAAACTGTAACATTTATCTTTTACTTATCAGACCTTAATTTTTTTTGGAACTTTTGCTCCATTTCCAGATAATGGATCTATTATTTATTACTTCTACCAGTTCTTGGTCGCGGCTGTCTTGTCTCTTCATAGGCCTAATTATTTTTCATTACATGCCAAACATTGTACTTGAAAAATTGTTGAAAGGAATATAAGGCATAGGATGAGCTTATACTCCTCCAGAGAAGGCTTTTGTTTGCTTCTGCCTAGTACCTATAGTTACTAGACCATGATGGGGTCACCTTACTTCAATTTTAAGAAGTGAGGTAATTCAAAGTTTGATTGCAAACCCTGTGAGGCCTGGTATATTTCTAGCTTGCAAATCTTCAGGTCTTAACCCATGCCTGAGAGTTGAGAAACAAGTATCTTGGCTGCCCTGGACTCACATTTGTCTCCTGACATCCCCTAACTTGCTCAGCTTTTCAGTCTTCCTAACTCTCTCTGAAATATTCAAGTGCCTTTAGGGGGAAAGTGCCCTCAAATGCCTGGCTCACATCTCTGGAATTCCATTGTCTCCCAAATCTTGGTCCAACAATTCTACCTGGTCTTGTTACTTCTGCATTTCCTAAAAGCATATGTTTATAATTTTTTAGAAATGATTTTACTGGTTATTCTCACTGGGAAGGGTCATCTGAATGATCTAGTCCATGAGTACAGGAAGTTTCCTTTTGCAATTAAAATATGATTCCAATTTTTAAAAAAAAATACTTCTTTCATTTTTTCAGAGGCACCTCTAGTAAATAAATAGATACTCCTATATATTTATAATTTTGATATTTTTCCTCTGAAATTGTATGATGCTAACAGGATAAAAAAGAAAGTATCGAACAGTGGGCCAGCTTTACACAAGGCTATTTAAAATAAATTCTGGTTCTGAAATGTATGTGAGCATTGAAAAACATGGTTGTGCAAGTAAGTCAGTCAGTTCTGTGAAAAGGTTTAAAGAGGTAGATTTAACATACATAAAACCTAACAGAGCCAAGTACTGGTGCAGAGCTTGAAGTGAAAAGGATGGGCAGATGATCTCGGCTCTGATAAGGAGTTTGGACTTCATTTTCATGCAATGGTAAACATTGATTTTAAGCAAAGGGATGACAAGATCCAATATTAAAAAAAAAAAGTAAAAACAAAAATTACTCTGGCTGCTGTGTGATGGATTTATGGCAGGAAGCTGAAGGGGGCAAGAGTGGCTGATACAGACATGTTGAAATTACAGAAATCCTGGTGAGAGATGACAGGGGCATAGTCTCGGCTGGTGGCAGTAGTTGTGGATAGGAATGGACATATTTCAAATATTTTTTGATTAGAAAATGTGTTAGGTCAAGTCATTTTTTCATGTCTTCCCATGGAATACTCCTCCCCTGTCCTTGGGTGGCAATGTCCTCCCCACACTTGAAGACCTTATGAAGTAATTTTCACATTTCTAAGGCTGTGGTGGTGAGTTACTCTCATTCAGAATGTGCACAGCATTTTATTTATACTTGTATTATGGTACTTTTTATGTAATTTGGTCACTTTTGGTTATACTTGTGTTCTTAACTTTGAAGGAGCTGCTCAAGGACAATGCTCATAGCTTCGTAATTACATAAGCACGATGCTTTGCATAAGGCCCAGCACAAAACAGGTGATCAATAAATGTCTCCTGAATGAGAACTTGCTGGTGTATTTATAAATATTCTACCATTTTGACTACTGTCCCCTTGAATAGTCTCAGTTAATGAGGTCTATCTGTTCTCGGAGCACCAGAGTATTTTAAATAAGCAATGCATTGTAAATGTATATTTAGAAATGTGCTTGTCTTATGTTGCATGTTTGGAGGGAAGTAAATAATGCAGTTAGATACATTGTCAGTTCAAAAGGGAGCATTAAAAATCATCTTACTGCAGTGGTGATGAAGCCAGATCTACTTGGTTGGGTTTTAGAATGTGAGCTTCATTCAGAGCCAGAACTATTTTGTGGGACAACTGAATGGAAAAATTGTAAACAACCGTGGAAAAACATTGTATTTTTCTCCAAAATCAAGATGAAGGTTTCATGCCCAGTGTATATTTTTGTGATAGAAAAACTAGGAAGACTGTGGGTTTTGGCAGCAAACTTAATCTTAGATTTTTTTTACTCAGATTTTATTTTATATTTTTACTGAATTGTAAAGAAAAACAAACAAAATGTTTGTCTACCTGACACACACAGAGTTTTATAATAAAATATACTTTCATTTCATTATATATGTGTGTGTATTTTTTTCTTTTTCTCTTTTATTTGCTTACTTTCTCCTTCTCTTTGCCTTAACTGGATCTTACTATCTGTAATTCTGAAAACTACATCCTGAAGTATGCTATGGTCTTTTTATTTTTTCTTATGAAAGACTGTAATTTCTGCTTTTTATCAACACTGACCTAAATGCTCTCCAACCAGAATTGTTGACTAGGATATAAAAATAAGCCACACTCCTTTTTCTAGGTACCCACCCACTTGTTCTGAAAGCTGGACTGCCTTGAATAATGCTTTATTGTAAATAAGAAAATCATCAACTCATTGACCTAAATTGTGTATAAGTTCCCCTGGCCATTCATTCATTCAGTGAGTTTTATAGTTTAGTTTATTAGTTTTGTAGTTTCTGAAAGGCCTATCAAGATTCCCGTGAAGATTTACCCAATGGATCTGACCAAAATGAATTGTTCAATAAATGCTCCTCATGATCATCTGGTGCCCAGGCTCACCTCCCTGGCCTCAGAGGTGACTCTCAATATATGGTGACAGGGCCTTTGCTCTCACTGAGTCTATTTCTGCTTCATGAAGATCTGGACTAGTTTGTCTTAGGACCCCACGAGTCTGCTCCACTAGTCTGCTGTACGTTTACAGGATTTTTTTTGTTCTGACTTTTATCATGTTCATGAAACATTTAAAAGCAAAAATCAGAAATTCTTCTCTTCTAAAAGATCTCACATTCTTTGTAGCTAATGCTACTGTCTGCTGTTTTTATTTTAAAACATTGTCCCTCTGTGTAACATTGTAATCAAGACGGTAATCATTTTCTTATCTTTCGGGTGTAATGTCGTGACCCATTTCCTCTGATAACTCTTATTGATACTGACTTTCCTAAAGTCAGGATACAGTCTTCCTGGTGTCAGCTGACATCACCACTGTGAACAGACACTTATCAGACTGGATCAGAATATGCAGGAGATCTTTATTCCAGGGACAGACTTCTATGCCACGTCCTAGCTATCAAGAATTAAATATGTAGGAATGAATGTAACTGATATAAGGGAAATTTAGTTAATGTTATATTTTCTGCTGTGCATATTATAAAACATATTTCTTTCTCCTTGGCCTAGTTTTAATTCTCAGTTTAACAGGCCACACTTGTGAAAATTTAATATATTCACTTTGAATGATGTCTTGCCCAAACTGACCTCTCAGGATCTAGGGAAAATATCCTGCGGGCAATCTTAAAATAGTTTGTAACCTAGTGATCATCAGAAGAGTTTAAAGACAGTTAACCTGTAGAAAGTAAGGGTATACATTGATTACTTTCATCCTCAAAACTAACCAGATAAATGTTAAAATATTGTAAAAATCACTTTTCATGACAATGTGGTTATTTTCATAAGCTCAATAAAAATCTGTTCATTTTTCCACCAGAATTCCATTGGCTAAGCCAAAATAAAGCAAACCGTTCCAGAAACGCTATATTTAAAAGTAAATCTCATTGAATTAGGTGTAATAAGTCTATTGTAAGGAACAAGAACCGCTCTCCATTTGTGGAAACAGTGCCTCAAAGTCCTTCCAGGCAGCTGGCCTGGTGTCTTATTTATTTAATGTTGCTATAACAGAAATACCACAAGTGGATGGCTTTAACAAAGAGAAATTTATTCTCTCACAGTTTAGGAGGCTAGAATTCCAAATTCAGGGAGCTTGCTCTAAGGGAAAGCTTTCTCTCTCTGTTGTTTCTGGGGGAAGGTCTTTGTCATCAATCTTCCCCTGGACTAGGAACTTCTCAGCACAGGAACCTCATGTCCAAAGGACGCAGTCTGCTCATGGCACTGCTTTCTTGGTGGCATGAGGTCCCCCTGTCTCTCTGCTCACTTCTCTCTCTTATATCTCAAAAAAGATTGACTTAAAATACAACCTAGTCTTATAGATTGAATCCTGCCTCATTAACATAATTACCTTTAATCCTGTCTCATTAATATTATAAAGGTAGGATTTACAACACACAGGAAAATCACATCAGATGACAAAATGGTGGACAATCACACAATACCAGGAAACATGGCCTACCCAAGTTGACAGATATTTTGGGGGGACACAATTCAATCCATTACACCTGGTATTTGCTCTAATATTACCACCTACAAGTGGTAAAGAATGTCACTTCCTGGCAGGCCAGTAACATTGGGGAATCTGAGAACTCTCAGAGAGACACATACCCACAGTTGGAAGCCCTGCTGGCAATACCTAGTAGAGGTGAAAGGGATAGTATCTCTGATACCATAAAGGAAACAATAATGACTGTTTTCTTTAGGAAAGCTCCAGACAGAGGTTAACGCTCTAGCTTTAATATCTTGTCACTCAGTTTTGTTAAGTATGCAATAATGCATATCAATCATCACCTCTTGTTGCGCCTGAAAAATAAACAGGACAAATAGATCAGAATATCAAATGAATTATACTGAACCAAAAAAACAAAACCCGTTGCCATCGAATTGATTCCTACTCAGGATGATCCTATAGGACTGAGTAGAACTGCCTCATGGGGTTTCCAAGGAGCAGCTGGTGGATTAGAACTGCCGACCTTTTGTTTAGCAGCCAAGTTCTTAACCACTGTGCCACCAGGGCTCCGAATGAATTATACCGAATCTTGAATTCATGGAACACACTTATTGGTCAAATGCAGGCCCATGCTGCAGGATCTGACCACAAGGAGATTCTGAGAAAGTGAAAGTGACGTTTAGGGTTAACTTACTCTGCAACTTGGAAAACTTATCAGGTCATGGAAAAAACTGATGTTTCTAAAGGCCTTGCATGCTAAGAGATAATCCATGAATTACACCATAATTCTACAGATTTAACATCCTAAATGAAGCCAAGTTACTGTTACTCCTTTACCAAAGGCAAGGACTTCGTCGAATCAGACCTAAACTTGAATCAATCAGAATTTTATCCACTATCATACACTTTCAGTTACAAACACAGCTTTCACTTATTATTCAGCAATTGTTCTAAAAGTTAGAATCCCTTGCATAATGCTTTGTTATAAAATAAGACCAAAAAAAAACCCTCACAGTGATCAAAATGGTCTATGATTTTTTTTTTTTTCCACACTGGGGCAGCACATCCTTTGAATTTGTAGCAACCTGGTTCATTTTATACCTGAGAAAGTAACTTTTGGTGGTGCATATTTTTAAAAGGCTACAAATTAGCCTCTTCGGGTTTCCATCAACTCTGCAAAAATGTAACTTTGTTCCAGATATTTTTGTAGCTGGCATCATGAAGTTCTCACCCCCTCCGATCCCCTGCCTTCAGAGTCAGAATCTGGCAATGTACTAACTCAGGGGCCTGTTTTATGTGAGGTGAGATTTTGGCTTCAGTTGTATTCATGGCTTTGATCTTTCATTGTTCCTTTGAAAATCATCCCGTTAATTTGGAATCTCAACATTTCAAAGACTCGATGTTTCTACAAATAACTTTCTTTGATTTCAATTTCAGATCTTATTTTATTTTTTGTGTGCCATAAGGTAGGGTTTTAAACTTAATGTAGTTTTTATTTCTTCTATCAAAGGAAATAAGTCATCTCCCCCCACTTCCAAGAAAGAGTCAGCATTTCTTGATAAGAACAAATTAGCGTTATTGGTGCATTTACTTCTACACATATATAGCATAAAACTTGTCGAATAATAGTCAGAAAACGAAAATTTTGAATCGTCTCAATTTTTATCACATAGTTTGATCTACCTTATATTGAATAATTTTGGATTTGATTTTTAGAGTTGAAATTCTGAATGGAATGTGATGTAGATAATATGTAATTTAGCAGGTTAAAAAGGCCAGGGATTGGAAATATGCCAAGAAAGAAGAAGAAGTTATTATTTCTTGCATTCTCTCCTGCTATATTTTTTCATAATCTCCTAATGGCACTGTTGTTCCTCAATGATTTCATTTCTGGTGGAAGGCCATTCTTTAACCATGTCCTGGAAAAGATTTACAGTTTAAAAGTTCTTGCTAACTGAGAGAATTTAAACCCATGGGCAAGTCTACCACGTGGCACACTGGTAAAGAGCTGGGCTGCTAACCAAAAGGTCGGTAGTTTGAATCCACCAGCTGCTCCTTGGAAACCCTATGAGGCAGTTCTACTTTGTCCTGTAGGGTCTCTATGAGTTGAAATTGACTCAACAGCAATGGGTTTGTTTTTTTGGTTTGGATGTTATTTAGTGGCAAATGACTTTAAACCTACCTTGGGTGGCTTTGGCCTGGGATGGAAGCTTAACTCTACCCACAGGGGCTTCACTTGCTGGGCTCTGTCTTCAAAGGGTGAAGGAAAAACTGACCCCCATTGGTTTCCCCACTTTATTTCTGCCTCATAGGTACTTTGTTTGTTGTTTTGACCCCTAGAAGATTACCAGAAACAAGTAAGCCTGATTCCTTTCCCCCAAAGAGTATAATCCAGGAAGCTCATTAGAATAATAAAGTTCAACAGCAATTAATTTCTTACCCTGCTCTTCCCCCAGCTTCCCTCACCCAATTGGAAACTCAATTAATTGCCACTCCATGGATGGCTGCTGTTGTATTGTTTTCCAGGCCAAACATGTATTTTTTTTCTGAGTAGTTGATTCATGGTTATACACTGAGTACCTGAACCCCGGTCAGGTCCACCTTGCTGTAAATTGTTCATGGGCAGTGTGAGTTCCTGCGCAAAAATGTTAAAGCTTACAATTGACTCCATGAATAATCTTTCAGTTGGGTCCTTGGAATCTCTCGTAAATGGCGGAGAGTTTACGTCTGAGCTGGTCCACTCTTCTAGCGATATCTTTCAATTACAACACAAAATCCATTCTTCTGCCCTCTGGCTCAGCACTTTTGACAACTACATTAGTCAGGGTTCTACCAGAGGAAAAGAACAAGCAGAATCTATATCTATATATCTATGTCTGTATCATCTATCTATAGGTAATAGATATAGATATCTATATAAAGGAATTCATTGCAAAAAATTATTTACTCCATTGTGGAGGCTTGCTAGGCAAGCTGGAAATCCATAGGAAAGGCTGCCAGGAAGGGCAGGCTGGGAACTCCTGGGCAGGAACTGACCCTGCAGTCCACAGGCAGAATCTTCTTCTTCCTCAGTGAAAACTTAATACTGTTCTTAAGGCCTTTCAACTGACTGAATCAGACCTACCCAGGTTATTGAGGGTGTTCTTTACATAAAGTCAACTAAGCGTAGATGTTAATTATAGCTACAAAATACCTTCACAGCAATACCTAGATTAGTGTTTGATTAAGTAACTGGGTTCTGGCCCATGTTGACACATCAGACTGACCATCACAACAACCTTCTTGCATGTTTGGTAAGAGAGAAGCTATACCAGTGATACAAATTCTCTGCTGGGCCCCGACTTCTAGAAGTACTGGTCTCAATCAGTGGAATAAATTCTGAAGCAAAACCTTGACTTTCTCTCAGGATTTATTTATATATGTAGCAAGTCTTATAGAGTACATATTGTGTACTAGACATTTTGCTAAGCACTTAATAAGTAGTAAATCACTGAATGTACATAATGCTTCAAGGTAGATTCTATTATTGTTCCCATTTCACAGATGAGGAGATTGAGACAAAGAGGCATTAAGCAATTTACGCACATAGCAGAGCCAAGACTTGAATCCAGTGCATCTGGCTCTGGAGTGTATGCTATGCTATGCTATCCTTTGGTCCAAACAAATTCCAATTTCTTCAGTAAATATGTGTCTGTGGAGGTTTGAAAATATATTAATTTCTAATCATTCATCTTATGAAGAAATTTTTTAAAAAAATTCCTCAATTATCAAGTGCGTGCAGTACAGCTTATTTTTGGTTCTCTGGCTTGTAGTCATTTGCCCATTTTACCACTTCGACTTTAGTATCACATTCACTGTACCTGTTTAGGTTTTGGTGTTATTTGATGAACCATCAGATCTGGGTTTTGATTCGCACTTGTCACTTGCTACCATTGTTCCAACAGTGTCATACCAAAACAACAACAACAACACGTCCATTGCTGTCAAGTCGATTCCGACTTATGTGCTCTAGCTTCAGGTCTTTCATAAAACCAAAACCAAACCTGTCGCCATTGAGTCGCTTCTGACACACAGCACCCCTATAAGACAGAGCAGAACTGCCCCATAGAGTTTCCAAGGAGTGCCTGGTGGATTTGAACTGCTGACATTTTCGTTAGCAGCTGTAGCACTTAACCACTATGCCACCAGGGTTTCCAGGTCTATCCTAGGCAGGTTTCATTTGGTTTAACTGGAGGTTCAGCTATTTACCGTACCTTAGGGTCAGGTTCGTAGATAACGACTCTCCTCTGCCACTCACATCAAACTTATATTCTAGAAAACGCATTTGTTCTTGCTCAGTGAGACATCACATATGGCTAAGAAAGTTCGGTAGAGAAAACATAATTTTATTATGTACCAGCATTTCTTACAGAGAAAGAGACACACTACTAGCGTAGGAGGCACATCTGAGTGATAAACACAGGCTTTTCAATGACTTAGACTTTACTAGTGTACATAGACAGGGCGGAATCCTCTGTCTGCTTAATATAAACTTCCTTCTGGAAAACTCCTCATTTCTTCAGAAAAACAGACTCCTGGTGGTTTGGTCTCATGGGATGCCAGGCACTGAGGTCTGGCACTGAAACATTTTAAAAGCGTGAGACATCACTTTTCTACAGACTGTGGTTCAGACGCCGTCTGAGAAATGATCTGTCTGCAGAGGCCTGGGAGACTCGACCAGAGAATGAGTTCCATAAGGAGGGTGGAAGGGGGACCTAGAACAAAGTTGTAATGAGTTAACTGTAGCCTTGGGGAGCAAATGAGAATAAAACAAAACAAGACCAGAACTGTAATTGAAAATGGTAGAGAAAAAACTATATGGGAAATAGAGTTAATGGAAAGGCATACGGTATCACTGGTTTAAAAAGGCTGTTTCCATTGTAGCTACATTTGTAAAGGACGTCAGAAAGAAGGTGGGGGATGAGAACATGTCTCCAGTTTACATGGGAGGATGGGCAATAGGTCAAATTCTTTGGGGACGTTTGCATTATTCTGATTATTGTTTATTAAGTTACAGATTTGGGAGAAAATGTAGAAGAGTAAAGGCAGAAAATTACCCACAATTCCACTATTTCAAATAACCTTCACCATTTTCTGACTTTTATTCTCGACTTCTTTCTATTCATTTTACAAAATTTTTTTTCTTGTGTGTGAGATGCCACTGATTATAAGATACAACCTCAATTTAACAATACATTTGCAGAAAACAGCAACAACAACAGAACACTTTAAATGTACACAAATGAAAAGATGTTAGATGAAGACAGGTGGTCGTTCTGGTAGTCATGTATATAGAAATTGAATCTTATCATTTTCAATTAACAGTCGTAGAATAATAATTTTTCATGGTAATAGAAATTCATAACGGGTCTTACTTTAACCGCTGTACATAATTCTACCTTGTGAATTTATGGTATTTATTTAACCTCTCCATCATTGTTGGCATGTAGTTTGATTCTAGTTATAAAAACTCTGTGATGGATATATTTGTGCATGAATCATTTTTGTGTTTCAGCTGATCTCTCAGGATGGATTCATGGAAGTAGAATAATTAGTTTGAAGAATAAGAAAATATTTCTGGTATTAGATGTCCATTGCCAAACAGCTTTCCGAGAGAATTTGTAATAGAGTTCTATGACAGTGTCTAATGGGATTTTTTTTTCCTATTTCAATTTGTTTCCCAAATTGTGTGGGGATCTAGCTAGCAAGGCATGATGTGGGAAAGATGCTTGAAACTCACTTGTGTATTTGAAAGCCCAGGCACTTCGAAGAGCTAAATTTAAGTCCTAGTTTTGTGATTACTCTGTGCCTTATACATCATTTGACGGCTTTCCCAGTTTTTCTACCTGTGACAAAGAAATAATATTTTCTTTTTTCTGCTTGCTTTACAGAGTACTGCACTAATCAAGTATTGCAAAGCAATATAAATATGCAAAGTACTGTAATTATTATTAATTCCATTAGAATAAAACGAAAGGGGAAATTTATAGTGATTCAAACCCTGGGGAGTGAGGAGTTTGGTGTCAGGTTTAGATACTCAGAGAAATTTTATTTTTAGAAACTTTACAAATTTTGGAAACTATATCAAGAGAAAATGGATCTATACTGCTTATCTAGGTTGGGCTGATGCCATTTTGTTGTATAATGCAGATTTTGTTCATTTTTACCTCTAATATTGCATTATTCTAGCAGTTCCACTATATGGCAAGCCAGTGTAGGATTTGTACTGGGGAATTCAACTGCGAAATAGCTGTGGAAAGAGGGAGATGAGATTTTCCAACTGCTAGGAGCTTTTTATTATTTTCCAAAAGGAACAATTATGGCCAGTATATATGAAAACGAAAGACAAACTGTATTATGTGATATAAGCAATTATTGAGCATACAGTATGGTAAGAAAAGGTGTATTACATGTAAGATTAGTCTTACATGTAAGAGGGTCGTCGTTGTTGTTAGAGGCCATTGAGTTGGTTCTGACTCATGGCAACCCTGTGTACAATAGCATGAAACACCGCCCTGTCCTGCGCCAGCCTCACAGTCATTGCTATGTTTGAGCCCACACATACCTTTAATTGGAAGGCTAGGGCCTTCCCATTAAATTACGTATTATGCTTTTGATAAAGATCAACTTCAACAAATTACTGAAAACCAAATGATGATAAAGACATAGGCATTCAGGTGGGTGGGTTTCCAAAATGGTAAAGGGAATGACGGAATTTGCTCAACTGAGATTAGTGAGAATGAATCCTTGGTCTGAAGAGAATGAAAAGGTGGCGAGAAGGGCTCCAGGTGGTGTGATGCCGAGAACAGTGAACAAGAAAACATGTGAAGTACCTGAGGTGACACGGGACGGGCAGCAAGAATACGGTAGGGAGAAAGAAGTTCTTGCTGAAGAAAAAAGGAGACACCGTAAAGTTCTGAAGAAGTAGCTTTGTCTGTCATTCACAGACGAAGAATGGGAAGGTGGTAGAAGGAGAATCCAGAGATGTAGGTAGAAGAGCAGGCCAAACACAGTAGAAATAATAGGAGCTGTGTAGGTGGAACCCAAACAGAGGAGAAAAAAACAATAGATGAGATGAAGCATAGAAGCTGAATTAAGAACAAAATAAAAGCACACGATTTGGGAGTAGGAAGCATACTATCAAAGTGACATTAAAAAGGCTGCAAATTTAATTATTAAACTTTGAGAAAAAAGTAGTTAGTTTTAATGCAAGAAAACTAAGGCAAGAAAGTGGCTGAATATAAGGAAGAAAATTTATTTTCTGTAAAGAGACAGGATCCGAGGGTGTTTATATTTATTGCTATAGAGAAAGTGCTTACCAGAAGCTAACCAGAGTTTTCAGTAACACGTTCTGTGAATATTCACAAGATATATACCATCTAGGTTGCAAGATGTATGTTAGTAGTGGTGGATTCAGGAAGAGATAAACAGATTTATGAGTGCATATATCACCCTGAGGAAATTTAAAGTGACATATTTCAGAAAAAAAAGAAGAAATGATGAAGGGAATTCTCTCTCTATGTTTAATTATGACTTAGCAGGAAAATCTGTTGATCAAAAGGGAACAAAAGGAACAAGCAGAGAGAGTGACCATATAAACTTGGAAATCCCAATCCCTACTGGAACACTCAAGTGGGTCCTGGGCGTTAGGATAACCAGCTTAAAAAAGTCATGAGTGTTACAACATGTGCAAAGAAGGGAAAGAGGGACATTTAATCAAAAACAAGTACAAATGCCTAGCATAAACTTTTAGAACAATATTTTTGCCAGTTTTTAAATGGTTGTCTCTCAGTTCCAAAGCTACTCTTCAATAGTCAAGTTGTGAGTCTCGGACTGGGACTCTGCAGACCATATTTTACTTGAATAGCAGCTCCAGGTTAGACTGCAAAGCTGGAGGAGGAAGAAGGGACCTGCTCCTTCCTGTGGACGTGTGTCCACTTCCTGTTCCTGTGAGCATCGTGCTCGTCGTGCTTCCTCCCCAGAGCAGCATCTGAATTCAGTTTGCAGTTTTCCCTCACTTGCAGAACTGGCCGTATTATACCCCCTCAGAGACACCAGCACTAACCAACCAGCGTCTCGTCCTCCGAAGTCCGAGTCCCAGGTCCATGGTATCCGACTCAAAGCAACACTAAAGGACAGAGTAGAACAGCTCCATAGGATTTCCAAGGAGCAGCTGGTGGATTCAAACTGCTGATCTTTTCGTTAGCAGCCAAGTTCTTTTTAATTGTGCTTTAAGTGAAGGTTTACGATTCAAGTTAATCTCTCATGCAAAAATTTATACACACATTGTTATGTGACCCTTGTTGTTCTCCCTATACTGTGACAGCACACTCCTCCTTTCCACCCCGGATTTCCCATGTCCATTCAACCAGCTCCTGACCCTCTCTGCCTTCTCATCTTGCCTCCGGACAGGAGCTGCCCATTTAGTCTCATGTATCTACTTGAGTAAGAATCACACTCTTCACGAGTATCATTTTATGTCCCATAGTCCAGTCTAATCTTTGTCTGAAGAGTTGGCCTCAGGAATGGTTTTAGTTTTAGACTAACAGAGAGTCCATAGGCCATGTCTTCCAGGGTCCCTCCAGTCTCAGTCAAGCCATTAAGTCTGGTCTTTTTACTAGAATTTAATTTCCGCACCCCACTTTTCTCCTGCTCTGTCAGGGACTCTCAGTTGTATTCCCTGTCAGGGCGGTCATTGGTGGTAGCCCGGCACCATCTAGTTCTTCTGGTCTAAGGCTGATGGAGTCTCTGGTTTATATGGCCCTTTCTGTCTCTTGGAGCAGCCAGGTTCTTAACCACTGCACTACCAGGGCTCCTCCAAGCTTCCAAATTGTAATAATTCCAACCTCTTCCCTTTATGCTTCCATCCCTGGGGTTGGAAGCTGTTCTCTGCAGTTGCTATCTCCGTGGTACCTTTCTGTACACTTTTGACTCTTTCAGTTTTCTAATTAATAAGACTGGACCTAATTAACAATTTTTAAACATATAATTAATTTGATTAAAAAGTACTAAGATTAATTATTAAAGGTTCTTTGATTATAATCAGAACATTAAATATATTGGGGACTGTGCCTGCACCACTTCTTGTAATAGATGCTACAGACTTAACACGACAGGGAGAAAGAATCTTTCAATAGAAAATTTTAATTTTTTCTTTCTTCTTTAACCTTTAAATAGAAAGAACAGAATAAACATGTTAATAAAAGAATTGAAGCCCAACATGAATGAGGAGATAAGAGAAGCTAAAGATACATTAAATAAAAATAGGATTCCAGGTCAGAGATGGAAAAATGTATGGATTTTTAAAGGCAGAAAAAGGAGGAATTTGGAAAACATACAATAAACAAGGGAGAAACATCAAGTTTGACAGCATGTAGGGAGACGGTAAGTATTGACATGGGTTTAATGAAAACCAGCAAGACAAACTACATTGATCACTCCACCATTACCAAATATGTACAGTTTGTAAATACACACATAAACCAAACAATTCACAAGTGAAAAAAAAAAAGATCAGGACAGTGTCATAGATATCACACAATTGGACCAACAAGTTGATTTGAGAAAGTTTCTGCTGATATCCTTGTGAAAAAAATGGAAAGCCATGGAATGAATAATTGTACATTCAGGTGGATTTATGCTGGGTGGAATTAACCCGTTGCTGTCGAGTTGATTCCGACTCATAGCGACCCTAAAGGACAGAGAAGAACTGCCCCATAGGGTTTTCCAAGGCTGTAATCTTTATGAAGCAAACTGCCACATTTTTCTCCCATGGAGCAGCTAGTGGAATCGAACTGCCAACCTTTTGGTTAGCACTTAACCATTGCTCTATGAGGCGTTGGTCACATTACTGATTAAGGGGTCAATGACAATAAGGAGTGAGAGCTCCAGCATTGTTTCACAGGCCTATCCTTGCTTTTGTACTATTCCTCACTTTGTTTTAAATCAATGATATCAATTCTTTTCAGCCAAAGACCACCAGCAACACACTGTAGTTGAATAAGTTGGGCTTATTACTTGTTGCAGTAGGGCAGAATGCTCACCAAGGGGAATGCTATTATAGGATTTGGGTTTTGGTTGAGTAATTTTGGCGAGAATGTAAGGAAGAGGGCCTTTACTCTGGATTGAATGCTGTCAGGGGCAAGGGCAATTCAAAGACTGAGTACTTTGATCAGTCTTATCTAGAAGGAGGGCAGACTAGAGTGAAGATAAAGTCATAATTGATGAAGAGCAGCCGTGTCTTGTATTAATCGGGAGAGCTGGATGTTTGAAATTTTGTGGGTTGAATAGTGATCTTGCTTTGTTTCACTTTATCATGGTTTCAGAGTGACGTTGTCTGATGCTGCTATTATGTGAAGTTGTTTATGTTCAAGAAAACAACACAAATTAGCTGTAAGCATCAGACCAGGGTGTCAGGGGGCGCTTTTCTCTTTCTCAATGATTTATTTTGATAAGTACTTAAAAGGAACTTAATCAAATTTGTAGGCGACACCAAGATGAAAAAAGAGAGCCAACTGCAATTAAAAATAAAAAGAAGAAAAATGAAGAGAATGTAGACTCTAGAGATAAAATGTGTGCTAGAGATCATAAAGTTCAAGTTGGCTCTTTATAGATGAAGATGAAAGCTTCGCGTAATTAATGGCACGTCCCAAGTCCCAAGGCAGTGGCAAAGATAGAACAGAGATGCCAGTCACCAGGCTCCCAATTCAGAGTTCCTTCCAGTAAATCACCTTGCTACTAACTAAAGGGTGTCTATTTAAATATACATGGTCACCATTTTGAAAAAGTTGAGCTGAAACTAGGAATATTAATGAGGATAAGTGTGAAACACTGTTCTTTGGTTCAAAGGAGATGATGACTTTTTTTTATTTTGCAAATGCATTTAAATGTGTCAAATAGTAAAGAGAAAAGTGGATTCAAAGTTCCAAGAGAAGAAAATAAGATCAGTATCTTGTTCCATTTGAGAAGTCATGAGTAGAAAAGTCCCAAGAGGAGGGCTGAGTTTAGGTTATGTCCCCTGAACTCATGATTGCCTCCCTATATTTCTTCCTGACGTGGCTTCTAAATTCCAGGATGTTCATGAAATTCTACAGCATTGGCCACATGGGCTGGTGGGTGGTGAGTGGTTTAAGGGAGGATTCTGGCCGCTGACCTCATTATCTGTTCCACACTGACATTTTCTGAGATGTAGGCCACCCAGTCTGGAATTGGGTAGGGTGAGTCATTGCCACTGGCGTCTGAAGGGATATTCACATCCCCAAGCGCCCTCCAGGCAGAGGATCACTGCTCCGTCCACTGAGAATCTCACCTTTGTTGTCACAACAGACAAATCCTTACAACTGGCTCTTTCTCTTTGCTTTAATTTTTGAGACCTTCTTAGGAGTACAGAAATGCTTGTATCTGGCAGCTCAATTGGGGAGGGTCACAGAGTGTAAATACAGTTTGGGAAAGGACACAATGGAAAATATTTCCCAATATCATTCCATTGCAGCTTTGCTCATCTGCCTTAGAGAAGTCATTGAGTTATTCTGAGAAAAGAAATGAAGAGGAGATAAAATGTACATTCAGATGGCAATGTTGCCTGATTGTCATTAAAGTTTTTATAAAAGGCTGATAATTGAGAAGACAGAGTTTTATCTGTACTGGGAAACATTGGGTCAAGTTTCATTGTGGATAGTTAGAGGAAGGCTGTAATAGACATGATTAGGATGAATAAGGAATGAATTTTTGTAGCCGATCAACTAAGTACATTTTGACAGTTCTTTGGAAATCATTACAATAATGTCTGCCACCCATCTGTCAGTTTGTTGTACCCTGAAGGCTTGCATGTTGCTATGATACTAGAAGCTATGCCACTGGTATTTCAAATACCAGAAGGGTCACCCATGATGGGCAAGTTTCAGTGGAGTTTACAGACTAAGACAGACTAGGAAGAAAGGCCTAGTAATCTACTTCTGAAAATTAGTTAAAGAAAGCCTTATGGACCACAACAGAATATTGTCTGATACAGTGCTGGAAGGTGAGCCCCCTAGGTTGGAAGGCACTTTACAATGGCCCTCAAAATGGACTCAAACATGCCAATGATCACGAAGATGGCACAGGACTGGGCAATGTTTTGGTCTGATATACGTAAGGTCACCGTGAGTTGGAATCAACTCGATGACAATTTAACAACAACACAATAATTTCTGTCCTATGTTTTATTTTTGAAAAAAGAAAAGTTGCTAATCTATTTAATAGCATATTAAATAGCATAATAGCATATGTCCCGAGTTGACAAAAACCTGTCTCTGAAAAGTGTATTCCTTGAATTCTGCCACATGCTCAGTGTGCTTAGTCTGTACATTATTAAGTTTGCCTTATATTCTGTTTCTTGATGTAGAAATTAAAGAAAAGGATTTTCCAAATTAGAGAAATTTATTTAATTATTAACAGAAACATTCTATGTGTTTGGAATATTTGTAGGCAAAATTTCTCCTAGTTCAGCTGAATATTATAAAACACTAAATATCTCCATATGCCCTTTAAAAGAAAGGAGTTTGTACAAGATTGGGCTACAAAGCTTAATAAGTGTTTATTTAGAAAAATATAAATGGAAGCTTATAAATATATAGCAGTGTTATTACACTGGGAAAAAATGAGTTTAGTCTGCAAGGGTGGAGTTTGTATTTTTCCCACAGTATAAATAATTGTGCATTGAAAAAAAATCTGTCATGGACTGAAAAATGGTAAAGGAGAATGGAAATGTAGAGTTTTGTAGGTCATGTGGACAGAAACGAATAAGAATTTTTTTCCCAGTCTCTAACACAGTCCACATGGTGGGGGGTTGTTGTTGTTAGGTGCCATTGAGTTGATTCTGACTCATAACGACCCTGTGTACAACAGAACAAAACATTGCTTGGTCCTGCGCCATCCTCATAATCTTTGTTATGCTTGAGCCCATTGTTGCATCCACTGTGTCAATCCATCTCACTGAAGGTCTTCCTCTCTTTTGCTGACCCTCTACTTTACCAAGCATGGTGTCCTTCTCCAGGGACTGGTCCCTCCTGATAACACGTCCAAATTATGTGAGACGGAGTCTCGCCATCCTTGCTTCTAAGGAGGATTCTGGCTATACTTCTTTCAAGCAGGTTTGTTTGTTCTTCTGGCAGTCTGTGGCGTATTCAATATTCTTCCCCAACACCATAATTCAAATGCATCAGTTCTTCTTCAGTCTTCCTTATTCATTGTCCAGCTTTCAATTCATGTGAGGTGATTGAGAATATCATGGCTTGTTAATTATTGGCCTTTTGGTCTCATACTGGTGGTTTTAAGTAGGGCACCTATCTTACGGGTAATATCCTTTATTTTGTATGCCACTCTGCTATTTCATTAAAAGGTGATCTCAGGGGATAGACTTCATTCTATTTTTAAAGACTGTCACAGGGTGATAGTCTCAAGGAGTCCTCTGTTCTCTACGGTTACAGTTTGTCTGCTTTTTTTTTTAAATAAGAATTTGAGTTCTGCTCCACATTTTGAGCTTTTGGTTACCTTCTTACTCTTTTGCTCCTGGTAGGCAGAGTCTAGTAGTTGTACCTTAGATGACCACTCATAAGCTTTTAATACCCCAGATTCCTTTCACTTCACTAGGATGCAGATCATGATTTTTGTGAACTATGTTATGTCCCTTGACTGATTGTCCCATGAGACGATGGTCCTCAGCTTTCAAACCCAGAAAACCAATCTGGAAGGTGTTTGGTTAAACCCATATACATTCTAATTCTGAAGACATGGTTGCAATTTTAGGCCCTATAGAAGGAGGAGGATATTGGTTGGGACAAACATCAGTTGAGTGTGCAAGTTGTATAGAAAACAGATTCTGATTATTTATTATAGGGACAAGTAAAATATTTCTTTTGTCTGGTTATAAAAATTATATCATTTTAGAAAAATTCAGAAATAACAATAAGAAAACAAAATCTGCCCATGGATAACAACTGCTAATATGTCTATGCGTCTTGTATATACATATTGGTTTCCAATGTTACCACCACCATCCTCGTGTTCTAGCCATTGGCTCTAATAGATTAGTGGGATGGTAAGTCAGGTGCGATGCTTGAAAGAGGAGTCAGGGAGGGCGTGGAAAGTAACTGGGTTTCTTATACTCACAATTCCCAGAGACAAGGAGGCACAGAATGCAATGATGCAGAGCCACACAGGGAGTTGCACTCGGGGGCAAGGTAACAACAAGCTGGAATTTTAGGAGAGGGCTTATGTATGGCAAGGGGGACGGGGTTAGCTAGGTTTCACAGTCTTCCCGGGGGGATTAGGAATTTTGAATAATTCTGCAGGGTAGAGACTATAGGGGCTATCCCTAGTTGTAGGGTACCTGATCCTATGACAATTAGGGTGGATAAGAACCTGATAAGAGGAGTGGCTGGAAAGTGGATTAATCTGCATAAGAAGGGGAATAGACCAGCCTCCCGCCAGGGCCTCAAAACTGTGTCAACACAGCATTTTAAGAAAAGAGAATTAAACTATTTTTCTCCCCATCATCACTATTGTCAAGATGGACTGAGCATCCACTGTGTGCCAGTGCTGGAGTGCCTTTCTTGGAGCATCTCACGTGATTCGCAAAACAACGTTATGGTGTACATAGGATTGGTTCAGCCATTTTTTTAGAGGAGGAATTGAGGCTCGGAGAAATGAAGGAACTTGTTCAAAGAAAAACGGCAAGGAATAGGACAAGCAGGATATAAATCTGAGCTGCCTGAATCCTGAGCTGTACTCTTGAGATTCTACTATGTTAAATGGTGTATTGTTTACAAGTCTTGAAAGGGCTCTCATATGATGAACAAATTTAGCTCTGTTATGATTGAATTGTGTCCCCCCAAAATTCATGTCAACTGGGCTAGGCATGATTCCCAGTATTGTGTGATTGTCTACTATTTTGTCATCTGATGTGATTTTCCTATGTATTGTAAATTCTACCTCTATGATGTTAGTGAGGCAGGATTAGAGGCAGTTATGTTAACGAGGCAGGACTCAATCTACAAGATTAGGTTTTGTTTTAAATCAATCTCTTTTGAGATATAAAAGATAGAAGCCAGCAGAGAGGCAGGGGAACCTCATACCACCAAGAAACAAGAGCCAGGAGAGCAGCGCAACCTTTAAACCTGGGGTCCCTGTGCTGAGAAGCTCCTACACCAGGAGATTGACGACAAGGACCTTCCCCAAGAAATGACAGAGAGAGAAAGCCTTCCCTTAGAGCTAGTGCCCTGAATTTGGACTTCTAGCCTCCTAAATTGTAAGAGAATAAATTTCTCTTTGTTAAAGCCATCCACTTGTGGTATTTCTGTTATAGCAGCATTAGATGACTAAGACAATCTTTTATAAACTTTGTTGGTATAATTGTGTAATTTATATGCTCTGCCAAAATTTGTGTTATTTTTCTTCTAGTCAAAACTCCTTCACTTGTGTTTTTTGAGTGCTATTTGTGGTGAGTTTTGTTTCCTAAGATACTTTGGACCATAATTACTTCAAAATTAGAGTAACCTTCCTATCCATCCTTCATGTGGAAAAGTTATATTTTTGTTACTTATACTTTTCTTCTTTGCCTGGTACTATGCAACAGTGTCACTTGTAACCATAGCCAATTACACACTATTTTCAGAACGACATTGAAGCCTTAATTGAGCTGTAAAGTCCATGATAGTATTTTCCAAGCACAGAGGAAATTTGAAACTTCCAGATAGTGTTATACAAATCATCTTTTCCTTCTTTTTTTGGTGTTACCCCTCATTCTCACGATTGCCTCTTGTTATATCGTCATGTATGTGAATGAGTATGCAGATATGCCCCGGGAACCATATTGAGGTTCTACAATTAGATAAACGTAATAGTAATGCTCTTAAGTGTACTGAATCCAGATCATTTCTTTCATGCTCTTGGAGTTAGGGTTGCCCGATTTAGCAAATAAAAATACAAGATGCCCGTTGAATTTGAATTTCAGACAAACAACATTTTTTTTTTTTTTTACAATAAGTATGTCCCGAATATTGCATGGGCCATACTTATGGTTAAAAAAAATGTGTCATTTCTCTGAAATTCAAATTTCTCTGGGCATCTGTATCTGGCAAAACTGCCTGGGGTAGAACTCTTTAGTCTCAGACAAATATTTCTTCAGTCATTTGCACGATCACAGAGGCTTCCTCTTGAGAAAAATAAAATCTTCATCTGACATGCTCTGTAACTTCTCACAATGTAGGGCTGAGTGACTTTTATCATGCCAAAATCACAAGATGGTTTCCTAGTGACTCACAGTTTTTGATTGTCTGGCATGTGACATGTATGATTCTCTTCCAACAACACAGAATTCAATACAAAGACACTTGCAGGGCCATGCTTCATTCATCTTGGAGATTCTAATGTGTCTTCCCACCGCAGGAAGTGGAGAGTGTGGGGGGTGGGACTGGAGACTCTTTCAGTTGGGAAATACTTGCACATATTTTAATGAAATGCCTTTTAATTGTATTGTATACATCCACCATGGTTTTTCTTTAATATCTTACTCATTCACTTACTTTGTGCTGTTCTGGTTTTCATATGAATTTATAAGACGGCATACATTTTATCTGGCCCTATGTGTCTTCTGATATGATGTCATATGAAGTATACAGTACAAGCAGGAAATAACTTCAGCCGAAAGCGTTAATGTAATTGTCTTTAAAGCTAACTTCCGTTTACAGGATATACTGATACTAGAGGGATGAATTTAAAAATATGATGTGGTAGTCTGACTCTAATGTATACTTACTGCATTTACTCTCTCTTGTATAGTCCTCTCCCCTGGAATCTAGGATGCTTTTTGAACAACAGAATGCTTCAGAGGTAACACTGTGTAACATCCAAGGCTAGATGATAAAAAGCCTTGCAGCTGCTGCTCTTGAAACACTTGCTTTTGAGATATTCCCGCTTGGAATCCAGCCACCATGCTGTAAGAAGCTCAAGCCATCTGGAGATGCTAGAGATAAGGGTTCCAGTTGACATCCTCACTGAGCTTCTACCCCAGAGCCTGCATTGTCTTCCAGGCATAGGGGTGAGCCAGGCTGGACATTCATCCTAATCAACACTTCCAGTTCTTTCAGACCTAGCCGTCATCTAATTGAAACCACATAAGAGACCCTGAGTAAGAACCATGCAGTTGAGCCCCGTCAATACAGCAATGAGATCAATAATAACGCGTTATTTTAAGCTACTGCAGTGTGACAGGTTTCTCTTTATATTTGGCCTTTCTGGCCCTGGGTTTGTACTTCTTCTAAGAGGCTTTGCTAGGTCACAATCTTGCAAAGGGATTGGACATTGTATTATGCAAATGAAGTGCATAAAACCCTTGTAGAGGTTGAACAGTTTACTATGCAAATAAGGTGACTGTAGTCTATCAAGGGGATTGGACAGTTTGTGGAAGGAGGAGGCTTATAAAAGGGCTAATCCCACTGAGGTGGAGGGGGTCCTCACTAACATCAAGAAGAAGAGCTGGGAACACGGTCTTTGGACCTGGGGTCTCTGTGCTGAGAACCTCCTAGACATAGGAGAGAGAGAATTGTAACAGTGAAGATGGTGTGAGATGGCACAGCAGTAAGAGTAGTGGGAGCCAGGAGACTGGTGTGAGACCCACAGACTGAGGTGGCCACAGTCGGCTTGCTGACCCACGGAGTGAGACAGCTGAGTGCCTTCCTGCAGGAGACTTGCTAGCAGAGTGGGAAGCCTCCGGGCACTCGTAGGCCAAGCTAAAGAGCTGTAACACTTGCCTGAGCAGGGCAGAGGCCTAGAGCAAGGCCTGGTGGCAAGAGCCAGGCTGAGAGGTAGGCCTGACAATGGAGGCTAGGCCAAAAAAGAGCTGAGAGCTGTGTTGTTTGGAAACTGTACTGATTGATGAACAGTATCCTGTCTCCTGAATTGTTCTTGTGACTTCCAAGTTAATCCTGATCCTGAATTGTAGCCTGTTAAACTTTCCTCATAAACCCCATAACTGTAACTATGGTCTGTGAGTTCTGTGTAGCTATTACAAAATTATCAAACACAGCAGAGAAGTAGAGAGTACCGTGGGGAGGACAGCTGGAGTCAGAATTGGTAAAAAGGTTAGAGAGTGGAGGTGTTTCTGATCACATCAAAGAAATCAGCTTTGGGCTGATCTTCATTCTCTCTCCTCCTAGTGAAGTCAAACGGCTCCTGATGCCACCAGGATACAACCACTAACTTTTAGGATAGTTAGTTATTCAGCAACACTTAACTGGAACAGATCACAAGGAAGCAAACAGACAAATCCAGACTGTGGAACATTCTACAGGACAACTGACCCAGTTTCCTCAACAGGTCAATAATAGAAAAAAAAAGGAGAGGAGAGCTCTTGTCACAGAGTAAAAGTGTCTTCAGAGACACAACAAACAAATACATGTGGCTCTTATTTAGATCCTGATTCAAACAAAACTCTGCTAACATATTTTTGAGACCATTCCAGAAATTTGGATATATTCATAGGTCACTGATAATTTTTTTAGGAGTTAAGACTGTGTAAGTTAAAGGCTCACGTATTTTATAGCTGCATACAAAATCATGCGAGGGTGAAATAATATATCTTCCATATGCTTTAAAATAATTCAGCAATGAGAAAAAGAGAAAGACATGCATGAAGCGAGAAGCAAAATCTTGATATTTGTTCAATCCGGTGGAGGACACACAGGGGTCCATTGTAGTTGTCTCTCTGTTTTAATATATATTTGAATATTATCATCATTAAAAAATAAGAATCTGGAACAGTGCAGAATATAAAATATACACATCATCCATAAATACATACAAACACACAAGTGTACATATATCCATATAAACACAAATAAATACGCATAACTTTTAGAAATAAGAACTATACAATCATTGAGTAGGTGAGATTTTAAAAGATTTGTATATTAAATTGATATAATGATAATATAAAATACACATTATATAAAATATTTTATACTCAACCCTGTCTTCTTTCTTACTGTCAGTAAGTTTAGAATGAAATTTAAGATGTAAGCAGAATATTTTTTCATTTTTTCTTGCTGTTATCCCCACTCCCTCTTTTATCTCTCTTTATGGGAATGAGTATATTTTATCTGAAAGCTTTTTGAAGGCTGTCAGGTAGTACAGGATATATGCAAAACATATAATAAATATGTTTCAAAACCAACCTGTCTTCAATTACTGTTTGGAAAAACAGGGCTGTTGGAGGGCCTGTCTAAATATATAAACTAAATAAATAATGACTTTTTCACTAGTTACTAAAGAGTTCCCAGTTATGCTTTGAGGCCCTCATTCTTTGAATGAATTTCGATGAATACATTCACTCCTCACCTATCGACACCGTTAGGTTCCAAAGACCAGGTCCTTTTATGCAAAAATTGGTGTTATGCGAAAATGGAGGATGACTATGGACGTGGGGATGCAGGACGCCCCCTCGAGCTCTTCTGAGAACCTGGGGCTGGCAGGTGATGCACCCACTGTGGCAGGTCTGCTCCAAAACCCCTCCTCCTTTCCCTCCGTTCCCCTGCTCCTCTCCCCTCGCTCCCAACTGCTCCCCAGCCACATCTCCCTCCTTCCTTCCACTCCCTCAGTCTCCTTCTGCCTCTGCTCTCCCGCATGCCAGTGGGGAGCTAGTTGGAGTGCGGGGGCTTGTGCCAGAGCCCGGCTCTGTGGATCTGGGTGGGTTAGCGGTGCTAGAAGGATCCAAGCACAGCGGGCGCAGGCCCGGGGCGGGACTGCACGGGTTGGTGGAGCCAGGAGCCGGAGGCCTTTCCTCCATGGCTGCCTTATTCCCAGATGGACCACTAGCCCTCCTGGCTTGCCCATGCCACTCCACGCTGCCCAGAGCTGGCAGCCTCCCAGAGCAGCTGGGAGCTGGTCGCCTACACCTGCTGTTGGGAGGTGTGTCCCGGGAGCCCAGGGTGCTTCCCACGCGTGGGCTGGAGCTGGTACAGGAGGAGGTCCATGGGAGGGAGTCGGTGACACCATGAGTTACTGCAGTGAATGACACCAATCCTAGTGACGCCACTGCAGCCAGCGGTACTTGCACCTCGCACCTTGCACCTCCTCGTTCTTACTGCCGTACATACATCGTTAATGCACAAAAGAGTCCCATAGTAGAGTTTTTACTATGGTAAATGCAAAATGTCTGATAATGAGATAGTCCATAAGTCAGGCATAGGTGTACTTTATGTATAGGGATCTATTAATAGTCCTTTCAGAGATTCACTAAAAATAAAGAATCACTGCATTAAAACGTCAAAAATGGTTCCAAAGTACAATTTAAAAATGACCTTTAGACTATTTTGGTGCTTTTCACATTTAAATTAATATTACAACAAATTGTAAATAATGGCATACACTTTTTCTCATGAAAGGTTCTTTTATAAAACTGAAGGGAGTCTGAGAACCCCAAATTAAATTCATGTTAAGTCAGGAAATTAAGAGTTAAGAGTTAGACTTAAAATAGTCCATGATAAATGAACTCAGCATGATGTAGGCAGCTTTATAAGAATCTTTAAATTCTAATAATGTTCCTGCTGTGGGCTGAAGCAGTGCTAAAAACCCATTTCTTTTGAAATGGTCCTAATAAGAGATGACTCTTTTGAATATGCAAAATGTTAATCATTAAGTTATATTTTTAAAGCTCTCGCAGACCCTAATATTATCTCAGATTCCTTGACAAAGGCCTGAATTCCAGAATCTTTTTTAATGAGATGGTAAATTGATCAAGTAAGAGGAAGCCTTTCCTGGTGTGATGAATAAAGGTAACTCACTTTTTGCAAATGAGTGAATTCTTAAGTACTCCTTTTAGTTATTAAATGTCAGTACCACTGGAGAGGTTTTCTTTCTTCTTCCTACTCTTTGAAAAATATGAATTCATAGCTGAAAAATGCTATTTCCCCAAAACCACTGTTGATAAGCTGACTAAAATGATTGTTAGGGACATAACATCAAAAGGAGTATGCTACTGTTTGTAAAATGAGTTGCTGTTAAGACGTTATGTGAAACAAGTGTTTCTCGGTAAATGTTAATAGAGCAAAACTATATGTTTGGTGGATGCACTTTGATCCTCTGCAGGAGGTGTTTAGAGAAGTTTCCAAGGACAATTTACTGGTGATCAAACTACAAAGATATTAAACCTACCAGTAACAGGGAGTTAAAGGTACTGGATCTTTTACAACTTAGGGGTTTCGGTTGTTAATTGCTTGCGTCTTTGCTGAAAGTTGAACAGGTAAACAGAGCAGTGAAAGCTCTCTTTCTGCCTCTAGGGCTGCCCCGTTGGGACCCCTGCCTCCTGCTTGGCTAGCCTAGGGGAATAGAGTCAAGTGGGCACATTTATATCTTGGGACCTCCCAGGCTTAAGCTCTCTGTCCTCTTCTAGTGCTCCCCACCCACACGCAGCGGCTGCCTTGTTTTAGTGTGTCTTAGCTCATCATCCAACACGCAGCCTCAGGTCTTCCATACTGAGAGGGTAAGGATAGTTAATATTCGGTACAGTGGAAGTTCAGTGAAAACGACGGGAAGCCCCTGTGAGATGGGTCGACATGGTGGCTGCAACAGTGGGCTCAGACGTACCAACGATTTTGAGGATGGCACAGGACTGGGCATTCTCTCATACATACGGTTTTCACGAGCAGGAGAGGACGCAGCAGAAGCTAACAACACCAACAATAGCTAACATCAGGGAGAAGCATTGCTTCAAGGATTGTTCCATTTAAAAATCCTCCTAAATCTAAAGCAGGGTTCTGAGAGATTGTGGAAAACATTGCAGATTTTTGGACTCCATCCCCAGAAATTCTGTTTTGGGTGGTGGGGAGCAGGGTTAAGTAACCTGTGTGTTAAACATTTTCCACAATATTTCTGCCCTGCCTGCAGTTATGACATCTTTTAAAAATAGCTTTATTGAGATATAAGTCACATTGTCATAAAATTCATCCATTTAAAATGTACAGTTCAATGTTTTTTTGGTACTTTCACAGAGCTGTGCAACCATTGCTGCAATCAATTTTATAATATTTTCATTACCCCTAAAAGAAATCTTATATCCATTAGCAGTCACTCTCTGTCACACTCCACCCCTAGCCCCTGGCAAACAATAATCTGCTTTCTGTCTCTATACCAAAAAACCCAAACCTGTGGCCGTTGAGTCAATTTTGACTCATAGCAACCCTATAGGCAGAGTAGAACTGCCTCATAGGGTTTCCAAGGAGCAGCTGGTGGATTCGAACTGCAGACCTTTTGGTTAGCAGCCAAGCTCTTAATGACTGCGCCACCAAGGCTCCTCTGTCTCTCTAGATTTCCCTGTTCTGGACATGTCGTATAAATGGAATCATACAATATGTGGTCTTTTGTGACTGGATTTTTCACTTAGCATAATGTTTCCAAGGTTCATCCGTATTGTTTCATGTATTAATATTTATATTTTTATTGCTGAATAATATTTTATTGTATGGATATACCACATTTAATTTAGCCATTCATAAGTTGATGGACATTTGGGTTGTTTCCACTATTTGGCTATTATGAATGCTACTATGTACGTTCATGTACAAATTTTGTATAGATGTATGTTTTTATTTCTCTAGGGCTTTTACCTAGGAGTTTAATAGCTGGGTCATATGATAAATCTCTGTGGAACCATTTGAGGAACTGCCAAACTGTTTTTCCAAAGCAGCTCTACCATTTTACTTTCCCATCAGAAATGCGTGAGGGTTCCAATTTCGCCATATCTTTGTCAGTGCTTATTATCTCTGTCTTATTTATTATAATGATCCTAGTAATGAGTGCAAAGTGCTATCTCATCGTGCTTTGATTTGTATTTCCTTAATATATAATGTAATACAATATAGTATAGTATAATATAACATACACACACATACATAAATACAACGTTTAGCACATTGCAGGTGTCAATATGTTTCTTACTAAATAATGAGTGAACGCTTTCTATATCATAGTGTTGTTGATCCCATGATTAATACAGTTGAAATCTCATTTAAATTAAAACATTACCAAAATATCAGTATCTTTCATTCTTTGTAGCAAACATTTAAAATGTTTAAGTTGAAGATTTCTTAAAAAATGGAAAATAACCATAATTTTAAATGTAATTCCCAAGAAGCTGGAATTTTACTTACAATATTAATTTTTCTCATTCATAAAGTAATGGCTTGTAGTTTAAAAGACTCTTTAATCTCATCTCATAAAATCGATGTTATTTTACAATAAACTCTTACCACTGAGTTATTCATAACTGCCAGTGTTTAAAGTGGTACATTCAATACAGATATGTGGATTCTTTGGTAGTAAAATATCTTTTTTCATTTATCTTCCTGGCATGAGTTTGATTATGTATACTAGAATTGAACTAGATCACACGTTCCCTGACCATCTCCAAAAACATTTAAAAGCAATAAAATTAAACAGAACAGCCTTTTCTGTGTACTTGTGTTCTGAAGAGATTTTTTAAATTATCTGTAAGATATTATGAATGTATACAAGAGGATCTTAAACTTATTTTAGGGAGCATGTCTTTTTCAGCTCAGCTAGCTATGATTTTTACTTTCTAACTTAGAATCGTTGTAACTCAGGAAAGCGTTGGATGCCCAGTTTTTTGTTGTTGCTGTTTTCCTCAGACTAGACTCACTTTGTACCCAAGACAGCGATAAGCGATGTGGCATGAATGTGGGACTTCATCCTGCTCTTCCTCTGCTCCTTTCTCTTTTACCTGCATTTAAGCTCTGCCCAAATGAATTAACAAGCTGGGTCAGCTCATCCGGACACAACTGGAAATTGAACCTGTGTGCTAGTTTAGAAATTTAAAAGAGAAAGTGGCAACTTTTGGAGTCCAATTCCTACACTCAATGCCAGGAGAGACAAGATGGGAGGCAGGAAGGGACGTCCTCAATATATTTTGCAATGGGAGACTCCATTGGCCATTGCCTTTTGCTCTTGGATCCACCCACCTCTCACTACCCTTCTCCAGCACTGCTCCTTTTCTCAAGGGACTAATTTCTGCAATCTGCTTTCCCTGGGTTTGCTTACTAACTGACCTCCAGCTAAATTCAGTCAATAGGAAGCATTGGTGAGAGATAAGGGGCAGAAGGACAGGAGAAGCCAGGGTTGATAGAGGCTTACTGGGGCCTGAAGCTTGGTTGATTTTGTGAGCCCTCTTCAAGTCAAAGAATATAAAATTGCAAATACAATTTCTATATATTTTTCTCAGTTTTCAGGATGGTCTTACTAATATTTAAAAACAAATAATACCACAAAGAATATCTTAGAACTACAATTTTATTCTATTCATCAATAATGTAGAATGCTTCAAAATGTGAATAGATTAGAACAGATACCATATTGTAATAAGATTTTTAAATTAAGGAATATTACCTCATGATACTAGATGACTCAAGGAAGAAACTTTTGAATGTCTAAATATGAATTTTCTAAGATAAATCAAATGCTGATTAACCTATTGCTGTTGTTGTTAGGTGCCGTTGAGTCGGTTCTGACTCATCGAGACCCTATGTACTACAGAACGAAATACTGCCCAGTCCTGCACCATGCTCACTGTCGTTGTTATGCGTGAGTTCATTATTGCAGCCACTGTGTCAATCTGTCTAGTTGAGGGTCTTCTTCTGTTTCGATGACCTTGTACTTTACCAAGCATAATGTCCTTCTCTAGGGACTGATCCCTCCTGAAGACATGTCCAAAGTATGTAAAATGTAGTCTTGTTATCCTTGCTGCTAAGGAGCATTCTGATTGTACTTCTTCCAAGACAGATTTGTTCATTCTTTTGGCAGTCCATGGTATCTTTAATATTCTTTGCCAACACCACAATTCAAAGGCATCAATTCTTCTTTGGTCTTCCTTATTCATTGTCCAGCTTTTGCATGCATATGATGCAATTGAAAACACCATGGCTTGGCTGAGGTGCACCTTAGTCTTCAAGGTGACATCTTTGCTTTTCAATACTTTAAAGAGGTCTTTTTTTGCAGCAGATTTGCCCAGTGCAATGTGTCTTTTGATTTCTTGACTGCTGCTTCCATGGGTGTTGATTGTGGATCCAAGTAAAATGAAATCCTTGTCAAAGTCAATCTTTTCTCCATTTATCATCATGTTGCTTATTGGTCCAGTTGTGAGGATTTTTGTTTTATTTATTTTGAGATGTAATCCATACTGAAAGCTGTGGTCTTTGATCTTCATCAGTAAGTGCTTCAAGTCCTCTTCACTTTCAGCAAGCAAGGTTGTGTCATCTGCATAAC
>NW_004443998.1:13837506-13866388 GCF_000243295.1 Trichechus manatus latirostris
AGTAAGTGCTTCAAGTCCTCTTCACTTTCAGCAAGCAAGGTTGTGTCATCTGCATAACTCAGGTTGTTAATGAGTCTACCTCCAATCCTGATGCCCTGTTCTTCTTCATATAGGTCAGCTTCTCAGATTATTTGCTCAGCATACAGATTGAATAGGTATGATGAAAGGATACAACACCGAGGCACAACTTTCCTGACTTTAAACCACGCAGTATGCCCTTGTTCGATTTGAACAACTACCTCTTGATCTATGCACAGGTTCCTCATGAGCACAATTAAGTGTTCTGGAACTGCTATAGGGTCACTATGAGTTGCAATCGACTTGACTGGCAACATGTTGATTAACCTATACTCACCGTTTATTTTCCTCAAGACAAATCTAGGAGTTTCTTCCATAACACAATACATGTAATCCTGAAAATACATACATTTGTAAATCTTTCATAAACATATTACCAAAAAAGGGAGAGACAGACCTTTCAAAACCTATGCAACCAATTTTTGACTACTAAATTTAATAATAATTTATTTTTGGAAAGAGTTTGGACAGCCCAGGTAGGCAGTTCCAAATGACTAGAGGCTTTCTTTGGGATCTTAAATCTTCACAAAATCAATAGAGCATTCTTGGGTAGGCCCTGAGGGTCTACTAGAAACTATTTACAAATTCCCCTCTGCACTGTTGAGTTGCTACAGTCATGTTCGGATTTTGTTACAAATTTTGTAATAAAATAATTTCTTGCCCCAAAACTTTCAGTCACCAAAGAAGAAATTTTACCCACAGGAACATACGGAGAGATGCCAGGTTTCTGTGGGGAAGACTCACAGAAGACTCACAGTGCTAAAAAACTGTAGGAGGCCACTAGAGTCTCCATAAAACGTAGAAACCAAACATGTTGCCATCGAGTCGATTCCAATTCAAAGCAACCCTATGAGACCAAGTGGAACTGCCCCATAGGGTTTTCATGGAGCACCTGGTGGATTCGAACTACCGACTCTTTGGTTAGTAGCCATAACCACTACAAGTTAGTAGTTCTTAACCGCTACGCCACCAGGGTTTCCAGATTTTCCATAGCATTTCCCAAAGTAGTTTTCTGTAGTTATCACAAAGGAATAGTTCCCGCCTCCCCTCACTCCAGTCGCTAAAGCAGTCCTTCCCATATTGGCCACACATTAGAATTACCTGATTTAAAACATACCTATGCCATGGCCCCAAATTTAATTAATCTAGAGTAGAACCAGAACGCGGATACTTTTTGGATGATCCCTACATGATGCAAACTCGGTAAGAACCAGAGCCTTACAATGACAATTCTCAAAGTGGAATCCGGACCTCTGGAAATCCCCAAGACCTTTTCAGTAGGGTGTTAGGATAAAAGCTATTTTCATAATAACAACTAAAATATGACTTGCCTTTTTCACTGAATTGACATTTGCACTGCTAGAGAAAAAGGCAACGGTGCATGAAACAGCTGACACTTCAGCATGTATGAAGACAGTGGCACCAAAATCCAAAATGCACCAGTAGTTGTGTTCTTTACTGCCACACACTTGCCATTAAAAAAAAAGAAAACCTAGTTTCACTTAAGAATGGTCTTGAAGTGATAACACGTTTTTTACTCCCTTGCTGTAGAGTTGGTTCCGACTCATAGCGACCCTTTAGGACAGAGTAGAACTGCCCCATAGGGTTTCCAAGGAGCGGCTGGTGGATTTGAACTGCCAGCCTGTCGGTTAGCAGCCACGCTCTTAACCGCTGCATGCCACCAGGGCTCCCTGATGAAGTAATAGCAATGATTAATTTTATTAAATCTCGACCCTTGAATATATGACCTCTTAACATTCTGTGTGTTGAAATGAGAAGGGCACACACAGCGCTTCTGCCGCTCATGGAAGTAAAGTAGTGTCTCAAAGAAAAGACCATGTGGGGTTGCTTGACTTGGGAGCTGAGCGGCTTAGTCTCTTTTTTTCATGAAACGTGACTTTTACTTGAAAGAAAGATTGATGAACTATGAATATTTAGACTTGAATTTTTGGCAGACTTTTTTTTCTTTTGGAAAATAAATCAACTGAGCCTGTGTTTGTCACTGGAAAACAACTGAATGTGTTTGTTGTCAATTACAAAATGTGAACTTTCAAGAGAAAATTGGAATTTTAGAAGAAAACTTGTATTTGCCACAATAGGCTTAATAGTCTCCTAAGACTTAAAATCTTTTCTAATCAGATTGATGTTGATATTAACAAATGTGATTTTTAAAAAGACTGCATAATAAAACATGTCACCATTTCAAAGATCTGCATAACTCAGTGAGCCAATATTTTCCAAATGAACAAGCATATGTTTTAAAAACAAACAAACAAACAAACAAAAAAAACGCTCATTGGTAAAAGATCCATTCAAAATTCAAGGTAGATCAGTAGATTTTAATGTAACAGAGTATGAATGTTTATTGACATGATTGCAGATTCCACATTGCAAATAAACTTAAGAAATTACTGGTTGTCAACATTTGTGTAATATTAAGAAATATCCACCACCAATCTTTCATCAGTTTGTCTTACTATGGTGGCTTGCATTTTGCTATGATGCTGGAAGCTATATCATCAATATTTAAAATATCAGCAGGGTCACACATGGTAGACAGGTTTAAGCTGAGCTTCCAAGTTAAGACAGACTAGGAAGAAAGGCCTGGCTATCTATTTCTGAAAATTAGCCAATGAAAACTTTTACGGATCACACCAGAGCATTCTTTAACTCTCTTACTTTGGACTCATCATCAGGAGGGATCAATCCCTAGAGGAGGATATTGTGCTTGGTGAAGTAGAGGGCTAATGAGGACAAGGGAGACCTTCAATGAGTTGGATTAGCACAGTATCTGCAATGATGGACCTGCCAGCAATTGTGAGGATTATGCAGGCCTGGGCAATGTTTTGTTCTGCTGTACATAGGACTGCTATGAGTTGGTCAACTCAACGGATGCTGTCTATATTGAAAAAATATATCCACAGTGACCTGGAGAAGTTATTAAAACACTCCTCTCTTTCCAACTTCATATATTTGAGGAATATTTTCCTCATATACTTAAACCAAAACAAATATAGCAAAAGATTGAATGCAGAAGCAGATATGGGAATCAGCTTTCTCTTATTAAGTCAGCTTCTAAAGATATTTGTAAAAATTTAAAACACTGCTGCTCCCTCCACTATTTTTTTTGTTTTGGAAAATACAGATATTTTTCATAAAAGTATGCAATTGATGTTAACCAGTAATATTTTTATTACTGTTATTTTTAAATAATTAAATGTCTCAATTTTAATTTCAAATATGATTAATATTCATAAATATAATCCACAAAAAGTTTCAGTGTGTAAAGGGATCCTGAGACATAAAAGTTTAGAATCTTGAGAATCATTGCAGTTTTGCTCTCTTTCTTTCTTTCTCTCTCTCTCTCTAGCGAAAAACAAAAATAAAAATAGAAAACAGTTGCCATTCAGTCAACTCCAACTCATGGCGACCCCGTGTGTATTAGAGTAGAACTCTGCTCCATAGGGTTTTCAGTGGCTGAGTTTCAGAAGGTGATAATCAGGACATTCTTCCAAGGCATCTCTGGATGAACTCGAGCCTCCAACCTTTCAGTTAGCAGGTGGGTGTGTTGACCATTTTTACCACCCATGGACTCCCTTTCTCGATAGATAGCTAGAGAGAGAGAGAGAGAGAGAGATGGATAGACAGACAGAGACTGACAGAAACACAGGAAAGCTTCAATTACTTCTTCAGGTGAGATTTAGGCGCAGGTGTAAGGTGCAATTTCCTGTTTCTGACTTTCTGAACTGAAGCTAAGAGCAGTTTTAGAAGGACCACAACCACGTTTGGTGACTCTGTGTCAGTTATCTTTGGCCAGTTATCTGAAGCTACCACCTTAAAATACATCTGAGGTCAGTCTGCTAGTCACGAATCCACCTTTGGGCTGACTCAAACATTTCATGGTGCTTCTACCTCCCTGGGATGCTGTTTTGAGTACAGATTTTGTATAGTAGGTCTACTGTATTTGAATACAAATCTACATTTGTCAACCATGAGGAGGTTTTAGGGCACATTTCTGAACTTAAACATACTTTCTACTTTATAAGATCAGTGAAAAACATGATAAAAATTTGGAAGTCCGCAGAAAACTTCTCCTTCATCTGTTGAGTTTAATGCATTACTTCAAGATATTTTCTACTTGTTGAAATTTTAGCTTTCAACAAAGCAAGATACATTAATAACAATTTTCATAGTAGACTTCAAAATAAGTATTTCAGGGTTCTTTTAAAAAAGGAAACAAGCCACTTAACTCTTGAGTTACTTAGATTAGGTGACCAATGTATTCTTATTAAATAAATGAAGGAATGGCCATTTATATGCAATTTTTTGTTTTCTGGCAAACTATTTCAGGTATAATCCCAATATGGTTTATTACTACTTTTATCTGAAAAATATTTATAAAATCATGATTAAATTTATATTCACATCTTTACACAAACACAAGTTATGTGTATTTGACATACAAATTGTTCTAAGGGTTCACCAATAAGGAGAATATTAAGAGGAAGGAGATCCGTATTCACATCTTTTTCAGGGTGAATCAGAGATACCTTGTTTGGATGAGAATGATTTATGCAGCTCCCTTGGCAAATGTACATTCATATTTTAAATTTTCAAACCCTGTGGAAAACTATTTTCATCAGGTCAAGTACTGGATTCATTAACTGTTTATCAGTTCCTTGGCATTGAGCAGCATTAGGCTCCCGGCAGATGGCTTGGGACTTGAAGTTCCCCGTCACAACTGTATCTTGCATTCAGGTCAATTTTATGTTCTATAGAAATACAGTCACTCTGTGTTCTATTTGGCTTTCAAGTCTGTGGAATATTCCCACAATAATATCCATTCTGCTTCCCTCTCCTATTCATCTTTATTTCACCCCAAATCACCTGTTTTGAGATTTCTAAACCCCTTGAATTTTAAACTTTTGTTTTTCCTCCCTTTCTAGTAGATGCTTTTCATTCAAAAGAGGGAAGGAATTAAAAGTAATATTGCTAATTGCTTTCTTTATACCAGTTTCTTTCTTTCTTTTTTTTTTTTGCCTTTAACCTTCATAAAATTCTTATTGTTTCCTTTTTAACAGAGCACCCGAGAGATGAATTGATTTTCCAGAAAATAAATTGCTAATAAAGGGTGGTGATAGAATTTGTGTTCAAACTCTCTGATTACAAGGATTATTCTCCACCATCATATCATTACTATTTTTTTTAAAAAAACAAGAACCGTAGCGCGTTAAGTTTGAGTAGTAATTCGGAGATTAGTGACGTGCTATGTTACGTGACAATTTTGGGGTTATTGTCTGTTTTTGGTGCATCAGAACATAAACATCTGAAACCCTGAGTGTTGTTACGGGCTTCATCTTTATTTTCTTTTTATAACTCCTAGTGCTTCTTTCACTACAACTTCTTCCTTTGTCATACCTATTAGTTTCCATTTTCTAATTACATTCGACTTTCATTTTCAGTTTAAATAATGATAACATGATAGTAGTTAAAAGCTAAGTGTCATTGAGTGTTTATTATTGTGCAAGGCTCTGTGCTTTTATCTCATTTAACCTCACAACAAACCACAAGGCAAGGCTTGTTCGTATGGAGGAAGTGGATGCTCAGATTGGTTGTGACTTGCCAATGACTGGTGAATTGCATCCAGATGTGATCATCTCTTGTTCAGGTGGATGCACTTCCTTGCAAACCACTGGCTTTTGACCCATTGTTTTCAAATTGAAAGTTATGATCTAGAATATAGAATCACTTTCTATAATCTTCCAAAGTCACTAACACCACTGCTGACTTAAGACATCATACAAATATGCCAAATGTACTCAACTTTTAACAACGCAACCTCTCTGAGACTTAGTTTATTCATGTACATAACGAGGTAGTTAGACTATGTGGCTTCAGAGGTCTCCCACTATGCTGATATTCTATTGTTCTCTGAAAATAGCATCAGTTGAATTAACATGATGAAGGAAGCATCTGGGTAGTTCACCTACAGCTCCTTTCTGAAAGTAGCGATCATTTATAGAATAGGCTAAATAATAACTTATAGGTAATCTAATGAAAGAGCTAGCTCTTGGCCGAAGAGTGCTTCCTTTTTGATGCTCTCACTGCTATTCAATTCAATGTACTTGCCTCCTCTGTATAAACTATTATCCAAAGTGTCCAGTGATAAGATTTTATCCTTTTTATAAGAATTTTATTAAAAATTTGTTTGAAAAGAAAAACAAAATTTTGCAAGACCTAACAGAATGAAGCAATGGGGTTGGGAATTTAGGCACCAGTGCAGGAAATACAGTGGATATTTTAGCTGCAAGTTCCTTTTAGTTATCCTTCAAATCAGAGACATAGGCAATTGCTTACACACAGTGCTAGATCAGCAAAATCAGGTTAGCTTTTTAAAAAAAATTTGTGAATTTTTGCTTTGTATGTTTTTACTTGAAAATGACTGTGATTCTAATATTTGTTTTAATAAATTTTCACCAACGAACCTTGGAGAATTGTGTAATTGCTTTGATTAGAGATTTGGGATAAAATTTTATTAGATTTGATTCCATTCTGACACAATATTGCCGGCATCTTTTGTAGAATTAAACTCTATGTGATGGGCTAATTTCTGCTACATGTCGTTGGTTGGACCTTGTGGGGTGGGGTTGTCTAGTTCCATGATTGTTGCGGCGCCCTCACAGATGTCCCATGTCACTCCCACAAAGACAGAAGCTGCCTTGTTATTCCTACTTTTCTGAACAGCTAATTACAAAGATAATGCTTTTTCATGGAAATAAAGATGCCTTACTTTTATTGTAAGTGGCCTATTTAGCATTCCCAGGATTCCTTTCATATATATTTGTTTTAAAATGTACTTGGATGATGAATTTATAGAAGAATGGGAAATAACTAAAACATAAAAATTAACTTGCTTCAGAGAGTGTGTTATGTGACTTCAGTTTCTGGGAAATTGGATATTACTTAGTTTCACAGAGAACACAAAATCTTGGTAATGGCACGTCCATTGGAATTATGATTGTGGCTGCCCTCTTGCATTCCCTTGTTTCCTGGTCACCTCCAGCTTCTGCTCTGATCCAAACAGCTGCACTGGGGAATAGTTCTGGAGTCTTTTGCATTTTGAAGAACTTCTAAAATTTGTAGCTTTAGATGGAAGAATTCTTGGGGCATGAGTCTTTGAGTGGTGCAAACAGTTAACATGCTGTGCTGCCAACCAGAAGGTGGGAGGTTCCAGACCACCCAGACGTACCTTGAAAGAAAAGCTAGTGATCTACTTCCAAAATATCAGTTATTGAAAACTCCACAGAGCACAGTTCTTCTTTGACACACATGAGGTCGCCATAAGTCAGAATGGACGCAATGGCAACTGGTACTGGTTTAATCTTGGGATACCTATGAATCCCTAAAATAGTGTACTAAGCTCTGGCTGGCAAGATGCAGGTATGAGATTTGAATGACACTGGAGTAGTGAGGATAGGTCTGTAACATCCATCAGTAGACAGCTGAGTTGAGTTCCAAGGGCTTTCAAGAATTTTGAGCTTCTAAGAACAACCCTAAGGAATGCTGAGCTTGAGGTTTTGAACTGGGCAATATTTTGGCTCAGTGATATTGCTCAGTGATATTGCTGCTGTTGTCAGGCGACAGCATATTTAGTAATTGCTATATTCCTGAGGTCTGATGTGATTATAATGCCAAATCTGTTTTGACAAATTGCTGTCCACCCCCACAGGAAAGTCCTTTTCTACTGTTTGTTCTGGGAAATGTCCCCAAATCTGCTAGTATCTGCTCCTGAATAAATAAAATTGTAGAGGCTGATTCATTCTGTGGCCTGATTAGGATTTTGCAAACATTTAACCTGACATCTAGGACTCTAGTAATAAACAAAATTATTTGATCATCTTTGAGGAGTCTAACTTCCTATTTTGTTCTAACAGTTTGCTAGTATCTATCAGGAACTTAGTATAGGGTACTTTACAGGCATGAGCAGTTTGGTTCATTTTGATCTCCCCCAGAGTGCCTTCTATAATGCCTATGACAGATACCAAATAAAAAATTCATTGAACTGAGTTGTTTTCACAGTTCTGTCTTTATACTTGAACTAAGTTTTCTCTCCTCCAAGTCAGCTCAAGAATTGTATTGACATAGTGATGAATACTCTTTTCTGAAATGCCCTCAGTCACAAATGCACTACTCATTTATTCTCACACCACTCCTAGTCTCAAACATCTATAAGGTCACTGTTTTACTTTGGATCCCCTAAAAGCAGATTCTAATACAAAGATTGAGTGCAAAGATGTTTTTGGGAGACAATCCTGGGGAGCATATTGAGGGAATAGGAAAATGAAGTAGAGAAGGTAGGAGATGTGTCATAGGTTGAATTACGTCCCCCCCAAAAATGTGTGTGTCAGTTTGACTGGGCCATAATTCCCAGTATTGTGTGGTTGCCCTCCATTATGTGATTATAATTTTATGTTAAAAAGGATTAGGGTGGGATTGTAACACCCTTACTAAAGTCACATCCCTCATCCAATGTAAAGGGAGTTTCCCTGGGGTGTGGCCTGCACCACCTTTTATCTTACAAGATATAAAAGGAAAGGGAAGCGAGCAGAGACATGGGGACCTCATACCACCAAGAAAGCAGTGCTAGGAGCAGAGCGTGTCCTTTGGACCCAGGGTCCCGGTGCGGAGAAGCTCCTAGTCCGGGGGTAGATTGATAAGAAGTCTGACAGAGACAGAAAGCCTTCCCCTGGAGCTGATGCCCTGAAGGGACTTTTAGCCTACTTTACTGTGAGGAAATAAACTTCTCTTTGTTAAAGCCATACACTTCTGGAATTTCTGTTACAGCAGCACTAGATGACTAAGACAAGAGATAATAATGGGTGTGTTAATGAGCAGGACTACTGGGACCCAATCCTGCTGGGTAGCTTCTGAGAAATTGTTTGGAACAAATTATCAAATTGTCCCAATGAGGAGTAAGGAAACTGGGGTATTTATTCACTAACTCCCTTCCCTCACTGGTCGAGAGTGGCTCCTAGGAGTGTTAACTACTTGGTGCTTCTGGCCTGTCCCTGAGCAAGACAAGTGCACACTTGGCAACCCTCATACAGAGAAACATGGGTCCTTGAGGTCAAAGTCATTGATGTGTACAAGAGCTATCTACATAAGGGGCATTTCATTTGTGGGGTGGAAAGAGAAGATACGAACATGATATCAACGGCATTTGTTGAATATTCCATATTATCTTAAACTTGTGTTTAAGACTTCCCACAATGGACATCTCTTTATTATCCAGACTTTCTTTTCACTAAATTCCACCTCCAAGTTCTTACTAGTGCAAAGTCCTTGCAGTTTTAACGTGACAAGATCATTATTGATTCCATTCAACTATGGCTGTTCCCCAAGGCCTCAGCAAAAAAGAGCCTGTTCCTAGGGGAGAATGTATTTCTCTTGTAACAATACTTGGCACCTGGGATTGTGAGTAGTTGTATACTAGCTGTTCACTTGGCAGTATTAGTTGTGTTTATTGGTGCTGCTCGGCAGTGTGATCGTTCCTTTTCCTTGTCTTATTTAATTCTTGCTACAAAAGTCTGGCTTAAGTTGCTTTTATTCCATGAAATCATCTCATAATGAATTTTAGTGTGAGTTTTCCTGTACATCAAACAATTTATGACTTTTTTATTCACTTTTGAACAGTTAGCAGGTTACTTCCTGTATTGGAGTTTGTGTACAAAAAGTGGATCATTTAGGATTTGGTTTCTACACAATAAAGTTACAAAATCAACCTCATTTTCCTTTTAACAGTTAGTAATTGTGCAAGTAGCACCTGCCACCTTGCATGTGGGTAGTTTCTATATCAGAGAGTCACCAAATCACCAATCATTTTTGTAAAGACTTATTATTTTTCATATGCTAATTAGCTTTACTTCATCTTTAGTTCAAATGTTAGGCACATACAGACATTTCTTGATATAAATATACTCAAATTATTTACTATTTGGAATTTTGCAAATTTTTTTCTAAACAGGTACATAATAATTCTTCTTTGCTCATAATGTATTGTTTAGAGTCCTTCCAACTTGGGGAAAACAAAATAGATGACTATCCAGATCAATAATTAGATAAAATAATTTTTTTTTTAATTGTGGTATTGAATAAATAAGAATTTATAAGAGTAATGTGATGGAACATAGAGATTTTCACGTACCTTTTACTTATAAAAATCTATTTTTGTGCCCTAATATTGTGAACTCAATATATTACATGCAGTAATGTGATGATAAAAGTCTAACAATCAACTCTCTGAAAAACTGGTACTAATTTGTAGCATTTGCCAATTTCCATAGTGTGGATATCCACATGATGACTTATTTCATGCTTTAACACGATGTCACTAAACGTGGCGTTGGGAAGAGACGTGCAGTGGTTGCACACCATTATGTAATATTCCCAGCATACATTGCAACGGACATAAAGAACTATGAGAGTATAACATCCGAAAAATCCAATGCCGTTGAGTCTATCGCAATTCATAGCGACCCTATAGGACAGAGTAGAACTGCCCCATAGGGTTTCCAAGGCTGTAATCTTTACAGAAACAGACTGCCACATCTTTGTCCCACAGAGCGGCTAGTGAGTTTCAACCGATGACCTTTCGGTTAGTGGCCGAGTGCTTTAACCACTGCACCAATAGTAAAATGTAGAAAAATAATTAGAAAGCGATGATTTGGGGATTATTTATTTCTTTTTAATAAAATTTGTTTAATGATAAGTTTATATGAGTTTTTAATAATGGCTTTATTAAACAACTGGCTCACAAAATTCCTGAACATTGAGCAAATGGCCCTTGGTGAGCCCTTATGAGCTGGTACCACCAAACCAATGGAAGGAAATTCATTTAAACAGGCTCCTTTAAAAGCCATAGTTCGCTTTTTCATGTTTACGTTTCATAGGACAGAGAGCAATGTTACATTTAGCATGCCCTTTCTCACATATCTAGCTATCTAACATTGGGTTTATTGATTTAAGACCCCAATATTTTACGATTTTATACTGTTACCCTTTTTATTGCTGGATCATATATATATATATATATATATATATGTATTTCCCCCAAAACCCCTAAAATAAAAGAGAAATTGGCATCTTAGTTTAATATCCTGATTTGCTTTTGCAATGAAGGCTCAATTGATGAGTTTAAATGTTAAGTATTTAAGTAAATTATGCCATTTTCACAAAGATAAAGACAGAATCATAAACTTAAAACTGAAAGCATGTAGGTATGGAAATGTGTTGAAGTTCTCGTTCATATGACTTGTAGGAAAGCCTCCCTGCCTTCTTCCCAGTTGGCCTGCTGTGCCTAAGGCATGGTATTTTCATAGCAGTCTCGAAAATTCCTTGACATTGATGAGGAGGATGTGTATACACTGTCAGCTCAAGGGACACTCAGAAGACATTTGATGATTACTTCCCTTTGTCCTCTAATCAAGGTTTTAACGTGTGCAAGGCACATCAGGCATGTTGCAATTGTTTCAGGAGTCTGACCACAATAGGTTTTCCTGGAGCTTTCCATTTGAGATATTTTACCTTCTATTTACTTGCACAGTGAGAGGAAAGTGTGATGATGGAGGAGGCGCCTGAGTAGGCTGCTTATCTTCAGTGTCTTTGGCCAATTTCAAGCAGTTTATATTTCTTTCACCATCTCAGCACTGGTTATCATTTCTAATTGCACTTGAAACACTGTAATTTTCTACAAAAACTGAGGGAAAACGGTTTTAGGAGAGCAATTTTAAGATCTACAGAGAGCATTTCCAAAAGAATATCATGCTGAACCTGGGTGATATTTTCATATGCAATTATTGATATTTGACTTCATTTTTCCCATGATTCTTGTTTTTTCTTTTACTGTTTTTTAAATTTATTGAGTTTTGCTGAAAGTTTACACAGTAAGTTACGTTCCCATTTGACAATTTCCACACATATTGTTCAGTGACATTAGTTACGTTTATTACAATGTGTCACCATTCTCTTGAATTGTGTTCTGTTTGTTCCATTTCTAGTACTCTAGTTTCCCTGCTCCCTTATCTTCTCATCTTTGCTTTTGCGTAATTGTTGACATTTTGGTCTCACATTGACGGTTTTTAAGTGGGGCACCGATCTTACGGGTAATATCCTTTATTTTGTGTGCCACTCTGCTATTTTACTAAAAGGTGATCTCAGAGAATAGGCTCAGTTCTAGGTTTAAAGAGTGTCTCAGGGCAATAGTCTCAGGAAGTCCTTTGTTCTGTACTGTTGCAGTTTGGCTTTTTTTTTTTTTTTAATAAGAATTTGAGTTGTCCATCTTTTTCTCTCATTCTGTGCTATGGAAGCTACTACTGTGGCCCTGCTCAGAATGGTCAGTGGTGGTAGCCGACACCATCTAGTTCTTCTGGTCTCAGGGTAGATGAGATTATTGCTCATGTGTAGACTTGATTCTTCTCAGAGCTTTTGGTTACCTTCTTACTGTTTTGCTCCTGGTGAGTAGAGACCTGTAGTTGTGTCTTAGATGGCTGCTTGCAAGCTTTTAAGATCCTAGACGCTATTCACTTCACTAGGATGCAGATCATGATTTTTGTGAACTATGCTGTGTCAATTAATTGAGTTGTCCCATGAGACTGTGATCCTAAGCCTTCAAACCTAGAAAACCAATCTTGGAATGTGTCTGGTTATGTCTGAGGAGTATCCATATTTGTGTCTTCAGGGAATATATGTGCCTATACCCACATATTTGTATTTACACATACCTGTAGATACTTCTATCTGTTCTCAGCCATGTACATACCTGTACCTACCCATATACCAATTTGCCTATACCCTTCCATATATGCTCAAACACTTGTTTTTACTTTGGTTGTGCTATGCTCACTATATCCACATTTGGTACCACTTTTCCCATCATCAAAAATAACAGGTCTTTACTATCTAAAGCGTACTTTTGTCTCCCCCCTCCTCTCCCTGGTAATCACCAATGACCATTGGTCTCTCTCTATTTATCTATTCTTGTCTTCTTATAAAAGAAGGTCATACAATATTTGTCCTTATATACTTTACCTATTTCACATAGCTTCATACCCTCCAGGTCCATCCATGTTATAATATGTTTCATGGACTCATCATTGTTCTTTATGGTTGTATAGTAGTCCATCATATTTATATACCACAATGTGCTTATCCATTTATCCAATTGTTTGACGCTTCAGTTGTTTCCATTTATTTGCTGTTGTGAATAAATCAGCAATGAATATAGATGTGCAGATGTCTGTTTGTGACATTATTTTTAGGTCTCTATATAGGGTCACTATGAGTCAGAATTGACTTGATGACAATTTTTTTTTTTTTTTAGGGTATATACCTAGGAGTGGGATGCTGGAACACAGGGTAGTTTTATTTCTAGTTTTTTGAGACAGCACCATACCATTTTCCATACTGTTTGTACCGTTTTACATTCCCACCAGCAATAGATAAGAGTTCTTATTTTCCTACATCCTAGAGAACATTTATTGCTATCTGATTTTTTTTTTTTTTAATCAGTGTCATTTTAGCTGGGGTATGAGATGGTATCTCCTTGTAATTTTGATTTGCATCTCTCTAATGGCTAATGGTTGTGAACATCTTTTCATATGTTTGTTGGCTGCTTGGATGTCCTCTTTGGTGAAGGATCTATTCGTGTCCTTTGCCCATTTTGTGATTGGGTCATTTGCCCTTTCTGTTGCTGAGTTGTTGGCAGTTTTCTATAGATTTTAGAGATTATAGACCCTTGTTCGATAAGTCATTTCTGAAGATGTTTTCTCGTTCTGTAGGTTGTCTATTTACTCTTTTAATAAAGCCTTTTGATGAGCATAAGTTTTTAATTTTTATGAGGTCCCATTTATCTATTTTTGTCTTCTTCTGTCCATGCATTTGTTATGTTTGTTATCCTATTTTTACAAAAGATTAGGTCTTATAATTTTCTACCTATGTTTTCTTCCAGAAATTTTATGGTTTGAGGTTTAACATTTTGGTCTTTGATGTATTTTGAGTTAGTTTTTGTGTATGGTGTGAGGTATGGGTCCTGTTTCATTTTTCTGCAGGTGGTTATCCAGTTTCGCCAGCAGTATTTATTAAAGAGAGTGTTTCTGTCCCACTAAATGGACTTTGATCTTTTGTTAATAATCAGTTGTCCGTAGATGGCTGAGTTTAATTCTGAGTTCTTAAATCTATTCCACTGGTCAGTGTGTCGATCATTGAACCAATACCAGGCTGTTTTGTTTACAGTGGCTGTATAGTATGTTTTGATATCGGGGAATGTGAGGCCACCTGCTTTGTTCTGTTTCTTCAATATTGCTTTGCCTATTTAAGGTTTCTTTCCTTTCTGTATGAAGTTGGACATTGGTTTTCCATTTCAGTAAAGAATGTTGTTGGAATTTGTATTGGAATTGCATTGTACATATAGATCACTTTAGGTAGAATTGACATTTTTCACTATATTAAGTCTTCCAATCCATGAGCATGGGATGTCTTTTCATTTTTTGTAGGTCTCTTTTAGTCTCTTACAGTAGCGTTTTATAGTTTTCATTGTGTAAGTCTTTTATTTCCCTTTTAGGTTAATTCTTAGGCATTTTATCAATTTGAGGGTTATAGTAAATGGTATTGTTTTCTTGATTTCTTTTTTGGAGTTGTCTTTGTTAGTGTAGAGGACACAACTGATTTTTGTGTGTTGATCTTGTACCCTGCAACGTTGTTAAATTCTTATATTAGTTCCAGCAGTTTTCTTGTGGAATCTTTAGGGTCTTCTATCTATAAGATCATGTCATCTGCAAATAGAGGTATTTTTACTTCTTTTCCAATTTGGATAACTTTACTACTCTTTCTTGTCTTAATGCTCTGGCTAGGACTTCCAGTACAATGTTGAATAAGAGTGATGATAATGGGCATCCTTGTCTCGTTCCAATCCTTAAAGGGAAATCTCTCAACCTTTCTCTGTTGAGTATAACGTTGGCTGTTGGTTTTGCATATGTTCCCTTAATTATATTGAGAAATTTCCTTCTATTCCTATTTTCAATGAGTTTTTATCATAAAAGAGTGTTGAATTTTATCTAATGCCTTTTCTGCATTAATTGATATGATCATATTGTTATTTTCCTTTGTTTTATTTCTGTAGTGGATTATCTTGATTGATTTTCAATGTTGAACCACACTTGTAAACCTGGTATGAATCCCATTTGACCATGGCGTATGATTTTTTTGATATGTTGCTGAAGTCTGTTGGCTAGAATTTTGTTGAAATTTTTTGCATCCTATGTTCATAAGGGATATTGGTCTATAATTTTCTCTTTGCATGTGATGTCTTTGCCTGGTTTAGGTATCAAGTTTACTCTAGCTTCATAGAAAGTTTCATAGTGTTCTTTCCTCGTCTATGTTTTTGAAGAGATTGAGAAGGATTGGTGTCAACTCTTCTCTGAATGTTTGGTAGAATTTTCTAGTGTTGCCATCTAGTCCTGGGCTTTTTTTGGTTGGCGTTTTCTTGATGACATCTTCAATCTCTTCTTTTGTAATGGATCTGTTTAAGTTTTCTACCTCTGTGTTAGTTTGAGTAGGTAGTGTGTTTCTAGTAATTTGTCCATTTCATCTAGATTTTCAAATCTGTTGGAGTACAGTTTTTCATAGTAATCAGTTACGATCTTCTTTATCTCTGTTGGATCAGTTGTAATGTCACCAATTTCACTTCTTAATTTGGTTATTTGCCTCTTTTTTTTTTCCTTCTGTCAAGCTAGCCAGTGGTTTGTCTATTTTATTGATCCTTTCAAAGAATCAATTTCTGGTTTTGTTGATTTTTTCTTCTTTTTTTTTTTTATATTCTATTTCCTTTATTTCTGCCCTGATCTTTATTATTTCTTTTTTTCTGGTAGCTTTTGGCTTCTTTTGCTCTTCCTTTTCTATTTTTTCAAGTTGTCAGTTTAAGTTAATGATTTTGGATCTTTCTTGTTTTTTCATGTAAAAAGTTATTGCTATGAATTTCCCTTAGAGTACTGCTTTTGCTGTGTCCCAAAGGTTTTGATATGTTGTGTTTTCATTTTTGTTTGATTCTAAGAATTTTTTTAATTTCACGTTTGATTTCTTCTACAACCCAATAGTTTTCTTAGTAGTGTATTATTTAGTTTCCATGTATTTTGTTTTCCTTTTTTTTTGTTGTTGTTGTTGATTTCTAGCTTCATACCATTATAGTCAAAGAAGATGTTTTGCATGATTTCAATCTTTTAAAATTTGTTGAGACTTGTTTTGTGTCCTAGCATATGGTCTATTCTGGAAAATGATGCATATGCACTGGAGAAGAATTTGTATTGTTCTGATGCTGGGTGGAGTGTTTTATATATGTCCATTAGGTCCAGTTAGCTTATGGTTTTATATAATTCTCATTGTCCTTAGTGATCTTCTGTTTAGATTTTCTGTCTATAATTGAAAGTGATGTATTGAAGTCCCCTACTATGATTGTGGAGCTGTCTATTTCTCCTTTCATATTAGTCAGTATTTGTTTCATGTATTTTGGTGCATCGCTGTTAGGTGCATATATAATTGTTATATCTTCTTGCTAGATTGACCCCTTTGTGATTATGTAATGTCCTTCTTTATCTCTTGTAATAGATTTTGATTTAAAGTCTATTTTATCTGATGTCAGTAGGGCCATGCCTGCTTTTTTTTGTTTACTGGGTGCATGGTGAATTTTTTTTTCCATCCTTTTATTTTCAGTCTGTTTGTGTCCTTTTGTCTAAGGTGTGTTTCCTGTAGACAGCAAAAGGATGGATCATGTTTTTTTTTATCCATTCTGCCACCCTCTGCTTTTTGCATGTGGCATTTGGACCATTTACATTTAAGATTATTACTGAAAATGAAGTATCTACTTCACTCATTTTGCTATTTGTTTTTTGAGTGTTTCATATCTTTTCTTTTATTCTGATTTTTCTGTTTTTGTTTGTATTTGGCTACTTTCTTGTGATGAGCCTTTTTGCTATCTTCCTTCTTCTGAATGTTTTTTTCTTGGCAATTTCTTAGTAGTTACTACATATATTACATTACACAACTTACAATTGCAACAATGTTTGACGTATGAACAGCAGTTAATATACAACCTTAACATAATAAATCTATTCTTGCTATGTTCTTCCCTCCCCCATCTCTGTTGGTGTGTATCCATTAATATCAATATACAGCCTATATTTCATAAGTTTACTTTGTCCTATTTATTATAAACTTGATGTTGTACTGTTTGCAATATTTAATTACTGAGTTTATTCCCAGAAAATATCATATACTTGGTCCTTATGATTGCCCATGTTGTTGCATTTTTTTGGAGATCTCTCTCCCTTATTTTTTCCCATGTATAAATATGAGTATTTATTTAATGCTCTTTGTTTCCATTGGAATACTACCTTGAGTAATACTTGCAGAGTTGGTCTAGTAGTGGCAAATTCTCAGAGCTTCTGTTTGTTTGGAAATGTCTTGATTTCCCCCTCATTTTGAACAACAACTTTGCTGGGCAAATCATTCTTGATTGGCAACTGTTTTCATTCAGTATTTTATATATGTTGCTCCATTGTTTTCTGGCATCTAGAATTTCTGGGGAGAAATCCGCACCAATTGTTATGAAAGCCACTTGGTATGTTATATTGTGTTTTTCTCTTGCTACTTTAAGAATTTTCTCCTTGTCTTTGGTTTTCAAGAATTTTATTCTGCTATGGCATGGAGTTGATCTTTTTGTATCTCTTCTAATTGGGGTTCATGTAGCTTCCTGCATTTGCAGGTTTGTTTCTCTGTTCAAATCTGATAAATTCTATCTATTGGAAATCATTTCTATGCTTTTATTGTTGTCATGGTGCTCTTGGATTCCAACAATTCTAATGTTCGATTTCTTAATTGAATCCCATATTTCCTTTTGAGTTTGCTCACTTATCTTTGTTCTTTTCTTTTGTTTCTCCTGAGATTTGATAAGTTCAGTTATTTTGTCTTCGAGTTCATTTATTCTATCTTCTGTCTGTTCAACTCTATTGTTGAGTGTTTCTTTTGCTTTTTCTAATTCAGTTGTTTTATTCTTCAGTGCCAGTAGTTCTCTTGTTCTTTTTTTCTTTGATGTTTTCAGTTTCCTTGTTGAGTGTCTCATTTTGTTTCTCCATTTGTTTCCTGATCTCCACTAGTTTGTTTTCTGTGTTCTTTTTGCTGTCTTTAAACATATTTAGCGCCATAGTCTGAAAATCATCAATTCTTTGTATTAGTCTTGCCTCCATAGGAGAAATTTCTTCTGCATGTTTTGCTTTTGATCGGTCCTTCTCTTGTGATTTTGTGTGTTTTATTATGTTTTGTTGAACTTGGGCCATTTTGTTATCTTTTTCTTTTTTTTTTACTTTAAATTTTTTATTCTGGTTTTTGTGGAATTTTTTTCTGATTGGGTGCGGGTGCCCTGATGGCACGGTGGCCAAGTGCCAGCTGCCAACCAAAATACCAGGGCCCTTACCTACCAGCTGCTCTGCGGGAGAAAGATACTGTAGTCTGCCTCCACAAAAATCCTACGGGGCATCTCCACCCTGCCCCACAGGGTTGTTAAGAGTCAGAATCCACTCAGCAGCAGTGAGCTTGATATCTTCTCTGAGAACCACTAGAGGGCACTCTTATCCATAGTTTTTTTCAGTGCTGATTGATTTCTGGATGCTTAAACTCTGAAATTCAATATGCATGCACAGGAAGGGGGGGGTTTAGCTGGTCACAGACTCTGAAGTTAGTGGTGGCATTCAACTTTCCTGAGGCAAAGGTAACGGGCACTCTATGTATTTCCCTCATGGACACCCCTTCACAGGATCTCCCACGGTGTCCTGCTGTGGGCAGGGAGGTAGCCATTTCTCTGTGTTGCTGTCTGAGGTATTCCTCTCAACCTCCTGCCCTTGCAGTTCCTCTCAGTCCTAGTACCCATCTGCTTCAGGCCTCAGTGAGATTCAACAGCACTGTCTCACAGTATCACAGTCTCCCTTCACCCCTTCTCAATTGCGTGGCCTGGAAATTCCCTTGGCCAATCTGCACCATCTTAAAAAATCAACTTCCTCATATTAGCTCCCTTCCTGTGTCCCCTGTTTAGAGTATTGTCCAGCCCCGTCCCAAAATGCTGTGATCAGCAAGTGCTCATGAAGTTAGTGGGTAGGTTCGCCAAGCTTCTGTGCCATCTCTGCTTCTCTCCCCGGCTCTGAACTCATTCCGACTCTCCAACACTCAGCTGCCATCTGGAGTTCTGAGATCTCAGTCTGTGCTTATTTTTGTCTGTTGTTCAGAGGGTTAGTTCCTGGGGGAGTGAATGGAAGTGTCCACTCACTTCACCATCTTGTCCCACCTCTCTTTTACTTCTTTTTAAAAAGCAAATAGAAGTTGCCAAATCTATTTACTTAGAGTAAAATATACTGGATTTTAAAATGCATTGGTATGCTGGATAGTCTGTGACATCAAGTTTAAAAAATTGAGAAAAAGCCTTTCATACAATAGTGACAGTTCTCCTAGTGCTCTGGCCTTTCAGTGTCATTTCTCTTATGATCTTGCTCAGCACCGTGAAAATTAAATGACATTCAGGAGAAATCCTTGTATGGGTAGGTGAATGAGAAGGTTTGTTAGTGTTCTTGTATTGATTTGATATTCTTTCCTCTTCATTTTTCTCACTTGTTATATTTCATTTTAGTATGAAATCTTATTGTTTTGAAAATAATCTCATTATAAACAGTGAGTAATAGCCTACATTAAATTCCTGAGAGGAATGATTGTGCATCATAGGTTGAAAAACCTTGCTTAATTTTTAGTCAAATATTTAAGAAACAATAGCAAATGATATTGCCTCAAATTATAGTAAAGATAATTTGATTTATGTTGGCATTTAGAAATGACTTTTTTTATTATGAGACATTTCAAACATACACAAAAGTATAGAGAGTAGTATAATGAATACCCATGTGCCCATAACCCAGGGTCAGCAGCTATAGTTAACAACATTTCTCCAATTTTATCCCATCTATCACCTTCCCCTTTTTCCTCCTGAAATATTTTAAAGCAATTCTCAGTTATACCATTTAACTTGTAAGTAATAATTGAGAGTCATGGCAGCATTTTCTATCAAATGGTTTATTTTGCTCAATATAAGTTATTTATAAGTATTAACTAAAAACTTCTGTCATGGAAGTTACTAGCTATTTTATCAAGTCAATTTCCCTTTTGGGAACTCAATTTTTTCCCTCTCATTTGGTAAAATTAATCCAGCAGAAAAAAAAAGCAAAAACAAAACAGAAAAATAGTAAAACCATAAGGGAACAACAAATGCAGATTTCTGTGGATCAGCAACAAATGGTTTTTTAATGGAACAACCTGGGAAATAATTATATTCTGTAGTGATTCCTGTCAGAAGAAGAGGAAGCATAGTGTGTTGTAGTGCAAAGGTGTGGTATTGAAGCACAATTCCACTAGTTATGAGCCGAGCGAAGCTGAAAACAACCAGAGTCTCTTTTTCTTATTTGCTAACACTGATAAAAAATATACTGTTATACTTCATAGAATTGTTACATAAATTAAATCAAATAGTGTAGGTGAAATTGTTCAGTATTTGATAAATTTTACACAAAAGTTATCAGTGTCTTGCACATAATAGAAATTCAGTGATATTTTATGCATTCACTTGAGACATATTCTCTCCACTCTTTTTGAATATTTGTTTTCTTTGAAACAACCTACATTAGCAAAGACAAAATATTTCCACATTAAATCAGAAAAAATTATTTTCCAACTTAATTTGCCATATTCAATAACACTAATTTGTTTTGTACTTCTGCTTTTGTAAAATTATTATTCTTTTTATACTTCTACTTTTTACTGAAATTATTTTCTTAAGATCTAATTAATTTTCCTGATCTAAGGTTTGCAAAAGTTACCAAGTTTGCTCATTTTCATTTTCATCAAAAGGGTAGCTCACATGATAGACTATTGAGTTGAATTTCTCTTACTACAATTAAAAACAAATTAGCTTCAAATTAATGAATCCTTCATTAATCTCTTCCAAAATGCACATTCTCTACAGTTCCTTTGCATTGGCTTAAGATTTTAATCCAACTTCTTAAGACATGGTTAAAAGTTTTAAAATGCAATGATGAAATAGTGGTCAATCTAAATATTGGAATATCTGCCATTTCAGTTTACTTTTAAATATACTATTAATCAGAAACCTATTATTTAACTGATGTTTATAAATATCTAAAACTGTAGTAAATTATCCATGAACAAAGCACATTTTGAAATGCTATGTGCAGCGAGCAAATGATGTATGTTATCTATTTTTACTTAACTCTAATAACTTGTTCTTTTCTATTACACTATATCCATCTTACTACCATACAACTCAGTATTAACTATAGTTATTACCCATTTTCCAATAGAAAAATATAAAGCCATTTCATTTTCATTAATTCTTATGTCTCTATTCACTGGGGCATATTTAAATTTCAGAGCTCGGAATAAACATCCAGTTCAACCTCTATTTACGACAACAACAATAGCAACATAGTAATCATAGTAATCAATAATAAAATAACAATATTTAACATTTTTGAGTGCCACAAATCTGTCAAACATTGTAGTAAGGCCTTTGCATCAACTCTAAGAAGAGAATATTGTTATTATCTCCATTTTATAAACAAACAACAACAGAAAACAAAAGTGCTGGGTTAGAGATGTTACAGAAATGGCCCAAAATAGCAGTCAATATTATATTTTAAGTCCAGCTTTTCCAGAAAATAAATTCTCAAGGCTTCTGTTGTACAAAAATCCACTGAATGAAAGTTTTACTTAAGTACTAGTGCATCTAGCCACGTGCAAGAAACAAATGTAAATCATCCTTTGAGGAAAATAACATCATCCTAGAACACAAATTACTTTACAGTTTTACATGTAGAATACTAGTCACTCAAAAATAATCTGGCACACAAGGAGCTAAAATGAGATGACCCGAAGGCAGAAGAAGCAACAGAGAATGGAAACAGAATCACAGATAATCATTGCAGGTGGTAGAATTATTATCATCATGCCAGATAAGGGAGTTAGAAAAAATAGGCTTTAAAATATGCTCAAGAAGATTTTGTAAAGAATGAGAATTTCTATAGAAACTGGAAAGATCTAAATGGAAATACTAGAACCAAAGATAAGAGCAGATGAGACACAGCTGAAAAGAGAAATCATAAACTGGAAGATAGGTCAGAAGAAAATATAGAGATTGAAGCATAGAGAGAAAAATGATGTAAAATAGAAAAGAGAGAGTAAGATATAGGGATATGGTGAGAAGCTCTAATAGACATGCCATTTAAATCTCAGTGGAGAGAAGAGAAAATGGGGTAGAAGAATATTTAGTCAAATAATGGAAGAGAATTTGCCAAAGCTGACAAAAATCATCAAGCTGAGAATTTAAAACTTCTGAACACAAAACAGGGTAAATGAAAAATAAATTCATCCCTACCCATATTACAGGAAAATTTCTGAAATCCATGTACAAATAGAATACTCTAGAAGGTACCTAGATGTAGAAGACACTCCAGTATCAAATGAACAACAATGAAACCCAGAAACAAGGGTTTATTTATATAAATTGATGAAAAAAAATAACTTTCAATCTAGAATTCAACACAGAAAACTTTTCTCAGTAATAAATATGAAATAAAAGCAAGAAGTTAAAGAACTTATCACTTGCATACATACTCTAAGGAAATAATAAAAGTGATTTTGAGGTATCAGGAAAATATTCCAAATGGAAGACTAGAGAGAGTAGAAATAAATGAAGAGTCAAAAAGGGTAATTATGAGACTAAATCTAAATAAATATTACCTTTACAAACAATAAGTACAGTAACCTCCACAACAATAAAAATAATATCTTCTGAGGTTTAAAATATCTAGATTTAAAATATAGCAATAATAGCATATATGTAAGGGAGGGGTAACAGGAGTGTATATGGGAAATATGTAAAAATATAGGGTACAATTAACCTTTGTTAAATCAAAAGATGTATGTTTTAATTTCTAGTGTAGTAACTGAAATTTTAGTAAAATAATTTATATAACCAGCAAATACAGGAGGTAATGGAATCATTAAAGATTTACAACAAATCCAAAACAAATTTAAAACATCAAGAAAGTAGAGAAAATGTAGTATACAGAAAATGGAACATACAGAATTTACTTATTAAGATAGTAGGAATAAATACAAATATATAAATCATTATATTAAATATTTCTACCACAATCAAATGACAATGTTTCATAGACTATGTAACAAATAAACATAACTACAGGCTAGTTTGAAAAAAAATATATCTAAAATATATAGTTGTTAACTGCTATAGAGTCAGCCTCCAACTCATGATGATCCCATGTACAACAGGATCGGACTTTTGTGATCCCTAGAGTTTTCATTGGCTGATTTTTTGAAAGTAGATCACCAGATCTTTCTTCCTAGTCTGTCTTAGTCTGGAAGCAAACCAAAAAAACCAGACCCTTTGCCGGTCGAGTTTGATTCTGACTCACAGCAATCCTGTAGGACGGAGTAGAACTGCCCCATAGCGTTTCCAAGGAGAGCCTGGTAGATTCGAACTGCCGACCGTTTGGTTAGCAGCTGTAGCACTTAACCACTAGGCCACCAGGAAACTACCCTGAAATTTGTTCAGCGTCATAGCAACAGGCAAGTCTCCACTGACCGAAGGGTGGTGGCTATGCTGAGGTGCATTTGCCAGGAATCGAGCATGCCTGCGTGGAAGACAAGGATTCTACCACTGAACCACCACTGTTCCCATCTAAAATATAAGGATACAGAATGTAGAAAGTGGAACGATTACAAATAACTACATACGCTTCAAACACTTACCAAAAGTATCCTCAAGTAGCTATATAAATGCCAACAAAGTACACTTTAAGAAAAACATTATTAGAGATATGAAGGTACAATTTATAATGATAAAATACTAAATTTGTCAGGAAAATGAAGCAATTGTAAATGTTAATGAATATAATATTACCTCAAAATAAAACAAAAATAAATCAAAATTACAAATTAGAATTGGATAAATTAACAATCATAAGATGAGATCATAACACCTCTTTCTAAGTAACTGATAAAAGCAACCAACAAATAATTAATATGGATATAGAAGATTTAAACAACATGATTTAAGTTTCACTTATCCTCATTATCAGTGCCTCTGTTCAGGCGTCTATTTTGAACATTTATCACAGTGATTTTAATTCTTTGTAAAGGTCTATATTCAGCCTAGTGATCAAGGTCAACGTGAAAAGTGGTGAGTCATGTTAATATGATATGATGTGAATAGCACTTTACCTCTGTAATATTCCTTCCATAAACCCATAACCCCAGTCTAATCATGAGAAAAACATTAGACAAATCCCAACTGAGGGACGTATTATAAAATACCAGATCCATATGCCTCAAAATTGTCAAGGTCATCAGAAACAAGGAAAGTCTGGGAAACAGTCACAGCCAAGAGGAGCCTCAGGAGACATGATGACTAAGTGCTAAGTGTCATGTAGTATCCTCGATGGGAACACTGGGTAAAAACTGAGGAAACCTAAATAAATTATGGAACTCAGTTAATGATAATGCACCAATATTGATTCTTTGACTGTAATAAATGTACCTTATCGGTGACATTGCTGAATGACTGAGACTCCAATTCTAAAGTACTTTTGAGTTAAAAACAATAGTTTTCATCACCCCAACAGGCTAGAAGTAATCCAAAAAATATAAAATAATAAATGTTGGAGAAGTTGTGGAGAGACTGGAACACTTATACACCATTGGTGGGAATGTAAAATGGTACAACCACTATGGAAATCGATTTGGCACTTCCTTAAAAAGCTAGAAATAGAAGTACCATGTGATCTAGCAATCCCACTTCTTGGAATATGTCCTAAACAATTAAGAGCCGTCACAGGAATAGATATATGCACACCCATGTTCATTGCAGCACAGTTCACTATAGCTAAAAGATGGAAACAACCTAGGTGCCCATCAATGGACGAATGGATAAACAAATTATGGTATATCCACACAATGGAATACTACGCAATGATAAAGAACGATGAATCCTTGAAACATCTTACAACATGGAGGAATCTGGAAGGTATTATGCTGAGTGAACTTAGTTGCAAAAGGGCAAATATTGTATAAGACCAGTATTATAAAAACCCAAGAAAAGGTTTAGACACAGAAGACAACATTCTTTGATGGTTATGAGGATGGGGAGGGAGGGAGAGGGGTATTCACTAACTAGAAAGTAGACAAGAATTATCTTAGGTGAAGGGAAGGACAGCACACACTACTGGGGAAGTCAGCACAACTGGGCTAAACCAAAGCTAAGAAATTTCCTGAATACAACCAAACAAGTCAAGGGACAGAACAGCAGGGGCGGGGGTCTGGGGACCATGCTTTCAGGTGACATCTAGGTCAATTGTATAACAAAATTTTTTAAGAATATATTCTGCATCCCACTTTGGTGAGTGGTCTGGGGCCTTAAAAGCTAGCGAGTGGCCATCTAAGATGCATCAATTGGTCCCAACTCGCTTGGAGTAAAGGAGAATGAAGAACACGATGGACACAAGGAAAGTATTGGCCCAAGAGACAGAAAGGGCCACATAAACCGGAGACTTCATCAGCCTGAGACCAGAAGAACTAGATGGTGCCCGGCTACCACAATGACCGCCCTGATAGGGAACACAACAGAGAGTCCCTGATGGAGCAGGAGAAAAGTGGGGTGCAGAACTCAAATTCTAGTAAAAAAGACCAGACTTAATGGTTTAATTGAGACTGGAGAGACCCTGGAAGACGTGGGCCCTGGGCTCTCTGCTAGCCCCAAACTAAAACCATTCCCGAGGCCAACGCTTCAGACAAATATTAGACTGGACTATGCGACAGAAAATGATACTCGTGAAGAGTGTGCTTCTTAGCTCAAGTAGATACATGAGATTAAATGAGCAGCTCTCATCCAGAAGCGAGATGAGAAGGCAGACAGGCACAGGAGCTGGTTGAATGGACACGGGAAATCCAGGGTGGAAAGGAGGAGTGTGATGTTACCGTATAGGGAGAGCAAGTAGGGTCACAAACAATGTATGTATAAATTTTTGTATGAGAGACTAACTTGAATTGTAAACTTACACTTAAAGCACAACAATAAAAAAAAGAAACCCACCAGTTTTCAGTAATAGAATGTAAGGTGTTAATAATAGGGAAAATTGGTTGTGGGGTATGTGGGAACTCTCTGTTCTATCTCTGCAATTTTTCTGTAAATCTAAAACTATTCTAAAAAAAATAATATTTACTGAGAAAAATGCTTATTTTCCTCATTACCTGTATAGTTGAGTAAGTTCTATGCTTCATATATTTTAAAATCTTAACATTTAACATACATTTGGCTCTCTATAAAGCACCCTGGTGGTGCAGGGGTTAAGTGCTGGGCTGCTAACTGAACGGTTGGCAGTTCGAACCCACCAGCCAGTGGGAGAAAGATGTGGTAGTCTACTTCTGTAAAGAATACATCCATTGTAGTGGAATCGATTCCAACTCATAGCAGCCCTGTAGGACAGAGCGGAACTGCACCATAGGGTTTCCAAGGCTGTAAATCTTTACAGGAGGAAACTGCCACATCTTTCTCCTGCAAAGTGGCTAGTGAGTTTAAGCCACCCACCTTTCAGTTAGCAGCCGAGTGCTTAACAATTGTGACACCAGGGCTCCTGTCTCCATAAAGATTACAGCCTTAGAAATCCTATGGGCAGTTCTACTCTGTCCTATAGGGTCACTATGAGTTGGAATCAACTGGACGGCAGTGGGTTTGGTTTTTTTTGGCTTGCAAATATTTCTGAATAAATAAACAGAATAGATGGTAGTCTCACTCTAGTAAACAGAATACTATGTTTGTAATAAACAACAAAAAATAGCCATAGTTTATATCCTACTCTCAACACTTACTCATTGGTTAACCGTGAATATATAAATTAACTTCTCCAGGCTTAGTTTCCTCATTTGCAAAATTGTCATGATTCTGAACTTCCTTAAATGTTGTGACGAGGATTCAGTGAAATAATAGATGTAATTACCTAGGTCCGGGCAGCTAGCAGATAGTCTCAAAATGTTACAATATTAATAGCAGATATTCAATAGATAATTTGAGTGAATTGGTGTTATTGAATGAGACACACTAAGCCTATCACAATAAATAAATAAAAATATTCCACCAGATATGTTCTTCAACTTGATATCTACTTTTACACAAACATTTGTAATACAGTCATCCCTCGACATCTGGGAATTGGTTCCAGGACACCCCTCTCATATCAAAATCCTGGGATGCTCAAGACAGTTATATATAAATGGTGTAGTATTTGCATATAACCTACGTGCATCCTCTCGTATACTTTAAATCATCTCTAGATTAATTATAATACCTAATACAATGTAAATTGTTGTTGTATTGTTTTGCTTTTTGGAACTTTCTTTTCTTTTCTTAGAATATTTTCAATCCGTGGTTGGTTGAATCTGCAGATGAAGAACCCGCAGATACGAAGGGCCGACTGTATTTTTAGATGCTCACATACACTTTATCATATATAGTACAGATATTTTAAAAATCTCTATTGGGTCAAAATCCAAAAAGTTGTCTTCATTGGCATGAACAGCCTTCCTTGTAGTCCCTAGAGATTACATAAAAGGGACGTTTACTATGTCAATTTTCTAGTCGTGATGAATGAGGCTTGTAGCTAATGAAGCTATGGAACTGAAAAGACAGACCAGCCTCTTGTAATTATCTGCCAATGGTTTGGAAAGAGACAAGGTAGATGACTGCTGTGAACTCCTGGAGTTAAATGGCACCATTAGGATCCATGATGCTTTACATCCTCTGAAGAAAGCAGTGACTGCAATTGCCTGTTTTATCTAATCAATCACTGGAAAAAATGTCAATGAATATCAATGGCATTGATAGGAGTATAACTAGATATTTTAGACAGTTATAGATGACGTTGCTGAATCACTGAGACGCAAACTCTAATGTACTTTTGAATAAAAAATGATATTTTTCAGTAATAAAAGTTTATGTATTTATATTTTTTAATATTATATCCATAAATACTTAAAATGAAAAAAGATGAAATTATTTCATTAAAAAATCTAAACTAATTTAACATACATTTGCCTTTTTATACTTGTCTTCATTCAGACATCAAAAGAAAAGATTAAATATGCAGAAAATACGGTGCTCAATTTCAAATGCGTATTTAGCTAATATTTATTCATTGCATATATGTGGCACATGTCCTCTTAAGAGCCTTTATACATGGGTGTTCGTTTAATCCTTATAAACCCTACTGGGGATCATGTCTTTTCCATGAATTAACAAAGGACTTTCAATTAACTCTACATGGAACACTGGTATTCTAAAGCATGTGCTCCTTTTCCAAGTCCACGACCACCTTAAAGAATAAGCACCAATTCTGTAAACTTTGCCTATAGAAGTATGTCTTGGCTTAGAAATGCAGGACATATGAAGGTGCTTACATCAAAGTAGACAATGACATATAGTGATTGATTAATCCCACAATGCTGAACTGAACCCTTATAGAGCAGGCAGTGGCGGGGGGAAAGAAGGTCAATTTCATCATCTTCTAATTGTTTTCATAGTTGACTTTGTGTAAGATTTTATGTCTCTAATCAGGAATTTACTGCAGTT
>NW_004443998.1:13866488-13899511 GCF_000243295.1 Trichechus manatus latirostris
AAGAAGGTCAATTTCATCATCTTCTAATTGTTTTCATAGTTGACTTTGTGTAAGATTTTATGTCTCTAATCAGGAATTTACTGCAGTTTCTCTCTCTTTCCCCTAAAATCCAATACCATTATTATTTTTATTTCTTAGTTATTGCTCTTTATTTGATTTTTTGAACTGTTGATATCTGGAACTGTTATGGTGGTCTTCTTTTTGACACTTTATTTTCAGTTACTTACTTGTTGTTTTTATTATATTGATTGTTAGTCTGTGATTTCAGCTATTATTTGTAATGTTTTGGAAGCCAATAGGCAGGTTTTGAGAGACAGGAAAACTGTTCCTTTGTGGGTAGGGAAAGCTTTATTTCATTTATGCCACACGAGCTTGATACGTCTTGTTTACAATAGCGTTTTGTGTTGTCACTGGTCACCTTTTATTTAATTTTCAGTACCTTTTAGATGTTTTTTAGTTTTTCTTTCCTCCAGTAAAACATTTGCCTGATTCTTCCTTTTTTACACTGATGTTTCTACACACAAAAATTAATATTATACATTATAATATGTATAATGCACTAAATATTTCAGTGATATCCAAAAATAATGATTTTTTTTACTGTAGACAACATTATATGTACTATAACTAGTATAAATATATAATATATAAACTCTGTTTCTTAGCAAGCAGAAGTGGAAACCTTTTATTGGGGAAAAAATACATTGAAAATGACACTTAATTGTATTTCTATATCCTTATCTAAAAATTGGAAAAATTATTTGTCACTCACCCTGTGTCCCACTCCATTCTTTATGAAAAAGCATATAAAATACCACTTTGAAATAAGTAAAGCCCAATACCTGTGATTGGGATTAACATATCAGTATTAATAGTAATTTTTGTAATAAATCTCAATGTTTTTTGTTCTTCATTTATGAATTAAAACTTACTCAAAGAACTAATATCAATCCAACAAGCATGTATTGATATTTTGGTGAGATCTGGTAAACACTATGCCTCAGAGGGTGAGAGATCATTGTTTTCAAGAAAGTCGTGAAATATACACATATACCTGCTTCTCGACAATATAGAAGCAGCTAACTCTAATTCAGAGAGGACTGGATTGGGTTCTGAAATGGAGAAACTTTGGTGAAATACTGGGACAACAGAGATTAAAGCCCATGATGTACATCAAAGAAAGTTTTGTGCAGAACTATAAACTCATAGGCTGTCAGGATTAGAAGGAACATTGACATTATCTAGTCCAACATTCTCATTTGAATAGTAACTAAATAAACAGAAATCTTAAATGCTTTGCTCAAGTTTATACTACCAGTTTATTTAAAAGCTGGAAAAAAAAGCCCCAAGTATCTTGACTGCCAGATCATTAAAGGAGGGTCTTTAAAGATGCATAGGATACCCAGATGAAATTAGAGTACCATTTTGGTTGTAGAAGGATCAGGATAAAGCTGTGGAGATAGAAAAAGAAGAGACTATGTCTGAGCCATGACATATAGTTTACTGTGGTTAAAAGGGGAGAATGCATTGCCAGGTGGTCAGGGGAAAGGAAGGATACAGGTAAAGATACATGGAGATGAATGGGTGAGGGCTTTGTATAGCATGCAAAGCAGTTTGGATTTGATTTCTGTGAACATTAAAAACCATAAATGATTTTTAAGTAGATGAATGACAAAGTTCAGAAAAGTAGAATATGTTGAGTAACAGAGAGAGATTCAGCAATAACAAGTGGGGGCATTATTTTAGTTTTCCAGTTGAGAGTTCATAAGAACTTGAACTTAAACAGAGGTAGTGAAGGTGAGGAGAATGTGCATGTGGAATAGTGGTTGGGAGGAATACTTACATTTTAATTACCCTTGGACATAGGACTCAAAAGACAACAGTAAACTGATCCGGATTATGGTGGAGACATCAACATAGATAGGAAGGACAAAGGCTGAGCAGGTTTTGTTTACTTTCCACTTAACTAAAGTAAAGACATTGAAATAAAACCAAAATGACAAAATGTATTTAAAAATTTGTCCTAGATAATTTATCTGTTAAAATGAATTTAAAAGAACAATGTTATAGAAAAAGATGCAATGTAAGTATGTAGAACTTTGAAGATTATGGGATTGATATCATACTGTCCAAATTGACGGCATAAAGCCTAAATTAATGAATTGTTGTCGTTGTTGTTAGGTGCCACTGAGTCGGTTCCGACTCCTAGCAACCCTACGTACAACAGAACACAACACTGCCCAGTCCTGCACCATCCTCACAGTTGTTATGCTTGAGCCCATTGTTGCAGCCATTGTGTCAATCCATCATATTGAGGGTCTTCCTCTTTTTCGCTGACCCTCCACTTTACCAAGAATGATGTCCTTCTCTAGGGACTAGTCCCTCCTGATAATGTGTCCAAGGAACGTAAGATGAAGTCTCGTCATCCTTGCTTCTAAGGAGCATTCTGGCTGTACTTCTTCCAAGACAGATTTGTTCGTTCTTCTGGCAGTCCGTGGTATACTCAATATTCTTTGCCCACACCATTACTGAATGACATTAATTCTTCTTCAGTCTTCCTTATTCATTGTCCAGCTTTCACATGTATATGAGGCAATGGAAAACACCATGGCTTGAGTCAGGCACACCTTAGTCTTTAAAGTGACATCTTTTCTTGTTAACTCTTTAAAGAGATCTTTCGGAGAAGATTTGCCCAGTGCAATGTGTTATTTCATTTCTTGACTGCTGCTTCCATGGGCGTTGATAGTGGATCCAAGTAAAATGAAATCCTTGACAACTTCAATCTTTTCACCGTTTATCATCATGTTGCTTATTGGTCCACTTGTGAGGATTTTTGTTTTCTTTATGTTGAGGTGTAATCTATACTGAAGTCTGTAGTCTTTGATCTTAATCAGTAAGTGCTTCAAGTCCTCTTCACGTTCAGCAAGCAAGGTTGTGTCATCTGCATATTGCAGGTTGTTAATGAGTCTACCTCCAAATCTGATGACTCCTTCTTCTTCATATAGTCCAGCTTCTCAGATTATTTGCTCAGCATACAGATTGAATAAGTATGGTGAAAGGATACAATTCTGATGCGCATCTTTCCTAATTCCAAAACACTCAGTATCTCCTTGTTCTGCTTTGTATTGATGTTTATGCATTCCATTTCATTTTTGATGATTGCCAATTTTCCTGTGAATTAGTGTAATTAATGCTATCTTTGTAGTTTTGAAATTTAACTTTTTATAAAACTAAAATCTATTTGCCTGTTAAATTGGAAGCTTGCTACTCTGCCTCAAATATATATTCAATTACCATGATAATTTTAGACAAAGGAAAAATTGTTTAAACTCAAATAACAAGTGACAGTCTGAAAATGTCAATCCCACGGAGCTGGTATTGAAGGAAAATAGATTAAAAAATAGGAAAAAAAAAACTTCATACATGAAGACTGAGAGAAAGGAAATACAAGCTATAACCCCTGATTAAATGTAGCAAGCTTCCAATTTTATGGGCAAATAGATTTTAGTTTTATAAAAACTTAAATTTCAATGCTACAAAGATTGAATTTCCAGTGAGAGAAGCACTCACCCTGATATTTATCATTGCTAAGAGGGGATAGCATCTGCAATTTCTCCTATTTTCAGTTTTAGCCAATCCACTCATATAGGGAGCCGCCTTGCCCATCATCTCTGTAAAATGGGACTTTATTTAATTGACAAGTGGTTCCAATTTCCCTGAATACGATCTCAGCCTCCATTTCATGCTTAAACTTTTTAGTATGCCACCTCTTCTATTATAAGTTTAGGACATTTTAAGATATAAATTGATACTGATACAACCCATGTCCCATATTATAATGTTCAAAGCCAACAATCTGTATATATATGGCAATTCTTAACTAGAACTGAGTCACTATTAAATGTTATCAAAAAGATGGTCCCTCACAAGTGTAATATGTATCCTATAATCAACTTCATCTCACTCAAAACAGTTTACCGTTTACATGCAAGAACTTATTTGTAATTATTGACATAATGTAATACCCCTATGATGTAAACAGCTTATGATCCATCTTCATTGTTATTTCTAAATTCCATTATAAAGATCAAGACTGAGAGATTTATAACTATTCTCCAATACACTTACTTTCACTCTGATTTATGTCTTCCTTTAGAAGAACTCAGTCATCAAGTGGGAGGGGATCTTCGGAAAATGAGATGGTGGCTTTGTTTACAGTCTAAGTGATAGCAATCATTTCTGTTTTTAAAAAAAGTCCCACGTTCCTGAGTTTTCTTCATAACTGTCTAGTTTTATCAGATAATGTATTTCTTCTAGTTGCTAGAAAATAACACTTAAACAAGGATGATTGAGGGACTAATCGGACTAACAAATGGAAATGACAAATATTTCATTCCCAAGGGAAACTTAGGTGAATACCACGATTTATGGCATCCAGAGTTATTAATGTAGGCACCTTAGTAATTTCAAATTTATTTCAAGTTTCTTTTCATTTAGACAGATGGAAGTTTCATTAAATTTTCCTAAGTAACAATCCATTCTATTTAGGTAACCATAACTGATTTCCTAAGCTTGTTGGATAAAGGTCAACAAAATCTTTAATTCCTCTTATGGAATTTTACTTCCATACCCAAGGTCAGTCTTTCAAAACATGGGAAGACATTTCCATATTTCCACCCTTTTATCCTTTTGGAGCTCTAGGGGTGCAGTGGTTAAGAGTTCGGCTGCTAAACAAAAGGTCGGCAGTTCGAATCCACCAGCTGTTCCTTGGAAACCCTGTGGGGCTATTCTACCCCGTCCTATAGGGTCACTATGAGTTGGAATCCACTCAGTGGCAACAGGTTTGGTTGTTTTTTGGTTTGTTTTGGTTTCTCCTTTTATTGCAAAGGTTCTGCATTGGGTGTTGGCTAGGCTTCCTATTTTTTCAAGTTTCACTTTCTTATTTCACCATAATCCCCTCCCATTGAGCACAGCTGTTTTATATTAGAGTAGCATAATTATCTGGAGAGCAGGTGTCCTGATCTACAGAAGGAACTAGTTATAATTAGGAGAAATGGTCAGTGACTACCATTTCACACCCACACCCTAAAAAAGTATGCTATTTAAGGTAGCCAGAGCCTAAATGGGGCCCCAGGCCTGGTCTTGTGAACTTGTGCTATAAATCAAATCATTGTCCTAGTTATTGTTTAAAAAGTACAAATTTTATTCTATTAAATGTTAATATATCATCTGTTTATTTTACCTAAGCTCAAATGGTTAACTCTCCACTGGCCATAAAAATGCCGTTTGACAATGAAGGTATTCTGCTGTAACATGATATGCACAAAAGGGCTTGCTTTCTGCAAATGTACACACTCAAAAAGCAGGCCTTATGGGAAAATAACATTAGGGGAAGACCACTCAAGACCTAGTAACCCTAAAAGGACAATAATTGGGGCCTTTAGAGATCATTTGAGCAGCTTAGATAATAGGGTGCCTCAAGGGATGTAAAAATTCACGAAAACAATAGAAAGGAAATGCTGGCTGTGGGCACTGAGAGAACACAGGTACAAGTGGAGCTGTCTGTGTAGGAGAGCCTTGCAAGGCTGGGGTGGGGCCTTCTAGAAGGGAACTGTTAAAACAGGATGAAAGTCTGCCTTGTCTGTTCAGCAGCTGAGAGATATTTTCTTTCCTGATAAATGTTATGATTCCACCCATCTCTTCTGATTCCTTTGCCAGGAAGTAACCCACATGCACCAACACAACAACCAGTGTGTACGGATACAACTCGCCTTGTTAGGGATTAAATTGTGTCTCCCAAAATATGTTCTGGAATCCTAACCCCTCTACCTGTGGAAGTAATCCTGTTTTTGGCATAGGGTTTTCTTAGTTATGCGAATAAGGTCATATCAGTGTAAAATGTGCCCTAAACCTAATCACCTCTGAGTTATAAGAGGTAGCTTAGACACAGAGACAAGGAAGCAAGAAAGGAGGAAGACAGATGCCATGTGAAAACCGTCAAGAAAACGAGGAACGCAGGGCCTACAGAAACTTAAAGAGACAAGGATCTTCCCCCAGAGCTGACAGGGATCTTAACCACTATGCCACCAGGGCTTCTTCCTAGAGCTAGTGCCCTGAATTTGGACTTCAAGCCTCCTAAACTGTGAGAAAATAAATTTCTATTCTTTAAAGTTACCCACTTGTGGTATTTCTGTTATAACAGCACTAGGAAAATAAGACACCCCTATTCACCAAATTATTATGAACACTGTAATTGATATTATAGGAAGACAGGTCATAGCCAGACAGGGCTGAATTTCTTTGGCATTGTGGCCAGTTCTTTCCATGCCATATAGCAAAATTCTGAGCTTGGCTCTGAAGAGTTGGGATGAGTCAGGAGTCTGGGCCTCGGTTGGACATCCTGCTGTCTCATCAGGCTGTAGTCAAAGTGTTGGCTGGGGCTATGCTCTCATCTGAGGCTTCGGGACCTCTTGCAAACTCACCGGTTGTTGACAGAATTCAGTTATTTACAGTTATAAGGTAGAGGTCCCCGTTTATAAGGCAGAGGTCCCCATTTTCTTGCCAGCTGTTGACTGGGGATCATTCTCATCACCAAGAAGCTGCTCTGAGTTGCTTTCTATGTGGTTTCCTCCATAGGCAGTTTACAACATGTCTGTTTACTTCTTCAAGTCCAGCATGGGAAGCTTTCTCACTTTGAACCTCTCCCTACAGAGTAGACCTGAAACCTTATAAAAGGCTCATCTGATAGGTCAGTCCCACACATGATAATATTGCCTTTGATTTTAACTCAACATCTACTGATCAGGTACCTTAATTACATCAGAAAAACCCTTTCCAATCTAATCTAATCTAATCATGGGAATGAAATCCCATCATATTCACAAATCATGCCTACACTCCAGGGGAGGGGATTGTAGAAGGTATATGGACCAGGAGACTGGAACCTCGGGGATCATCTTAGAATTCTGCTTACAGCAGTCAAATATTAAATTCTCTATATATTGATTCTATTTTTCTAGTCAACTCATGTATTTGTCTATCTTATTGATTACAAATTGATTATAAATTCAGTGTTGTGTTTATTTGATTACAGTGGCGTTATTGTATTTTTCGGTATCTGGTAATTCTGGTGCTTCATTATCAAGCGCTTCATTTGTCATTTCCATACTTCTCATGGCTATTCTCAAAATTTTTTTTCTTTCTTATTAACATTAAGAAGACTTTTTTCCATTTCCCAACAAAATAAAACAAAGCACACGTTTTGTGAACTTCTAATTTGAATTGCACTAAATTTGTATATTAATCCTCAGAATAATTTTCTTTTATGATCTCTATTTAAGGATATGTGATACTTTTGATTTGTTCAGATCTTGTTTGATATTCTCCAAAATGATTGTATAGTTTTTTTTGAAGCTCTTATGCAATTACTGTTTAATTTTAGGAAGATTTTCTCGTTTGAAAGGCAGTATTGATTACTGGTTAAACACATGAACTTCATCGCTAAACTGTCTGGGTTTGAATCCCAGCTCCCTCCCTTACTAAGTTCTTCACTTAGTAGTTGTGTGACATTGAGCAATTTCTTATCCTTTTCCTTTCACCATTTTCTCATCTGTAAGATGGGATAATAATAGTACATTAATATGGGGATTAATTGAGTTAATGTATATAAAACACTTAGAATACTGTCTGGGCACATAGTAAGCGTTACAAGTATGAAGTACCATAAACATGTTGGAGGTGTTTGGTCGCTTGTAATTTTATTTGCATTTCTCTGATAATCAGGTTGAGCTCTTTCTCATGCCTATTGGTTATGTGAACATGCTCTTCTATAAATGCCTTAAATGCCTACTCAAGTCCTTACTCATGTTTCTATTGGTTGTATGTCTTTTTCATATTAATTTGGAGTTTTTTATATACTTGGATGTCAGGAGTTTTTCAGATATTTGCATAATAAAAATCTTCTGACATCTCTTGGTTGGGCTTTTCATTTTTCAGTCTCTTAACTTTTTCTTGTAATGAACAGAACCTCTTCATTTCAAGGTATTGCAATTTATCAATCTTTGCCTTTATGGTTCATGCTTTTAGTCTTGTCTTTAAGAAATTTTCCTCTAGTGCAAGGTGGTAAAATTATTCTTCTATAATATCTCCTAGAAATGTTACTATTTCACCTTTTTGATTTAAAGCTACCATACATCTGGAATAGGTTTACCTAAATATATATGTATAGCCAATTGACTGAGCACCACCTATTGAAAAGACCCAATGCACTTCAAGCTCACCTTTTTTCAAAACTGAAGTAGCCATATATGTGTAGGTCTTTTTTGAACCCTCTATGATGTTGCATTGGTCTACTTGTCTAAACTTTTACAAATAAAACTCTTGATTTCTGTAGCTTTTAATATTTCTTCATATCTAGTGGTGCTAGTCCTCCAGCTTTATTCTTAGTCTTCAAAATTTTTTTGGCCGTTCATGGTCCATTTCAAAATACTATGTTTCTCCATTTAATCTGAGGTTTTCTTTAATTTCTGCAGTCTGCTGTATCATTAGAAAGTGGTGTCTACCTTGAAAATGCCGGTGCCTGAACCAATGATGGGGAAATCTGCCCCTTGGTTTGCCAGAGTAGTCAGGATTCCATGCAAGGAGTAAGAAAATGTCCCTTTCCCCAAAGCTGTACCCTGTGTCTTACAGAGGACCCACAGCTCTTACAAAACCACTTCCAGCTCTCTTGGCTCTTACACCCACCAGTCCTACAAATTATCTCACACATCAGTTCTATCAGCTTTTAGTCCATATTGATAGTGGCTAAAACCTACTCCAATGAGTTGGTTAGAAAAGGGATGCCCTGCCGCCACTGCCTTCACGTTTCTCCACCTTTACCTTCCACAGTTAAACATCCTAATGCCTTGGTGAATGGTAGTGGTGCCTATAAGATCCTGGCAGTGAGAGGGGTGGGGAGGGACACAGGTTGACTGTACCAGAATTGTTTGAATCCTAACTCAGGTAGCCAAAATGCTCTTTACTAATGTTGAAACAAAATATTTAATAAGCTAGCTTTAGCATTCCATTCCTTTACTTGTACTGATAAGCCCAACCACCAGGAAGGGAGCAGTGACGTTATATGTAAAGAGAAAGGTGGAAAATGGGACAGTGAGATTTTTGAACAGTTGTTTGCTAACAGTGAATTGAATAATACCCTACGTTTTATTTTTTTAAGACATATGTTTTAGAAAGAGAGATATTTTGAATATTTCTTGGGCTTATACTTTTTAATCATTATTATTAATTACTCAAGCATAATAAAGAAGAAATTGATGCTGTTAGGGCTGAAAAATTATTAGCTATTGATGTCACTACACAGATATATTTTAAAAGATAGTGATTAAGCTTAAATATTTTCCTGGGCTTTAATTTTTCTGACATAGTTCCAGGTTGTTTTTTAATAAAAATTATGGCATTTTTACAAAGAGCTTTTTAAGATTCAATAAGGAGAAAAAGATGACTTTTTTTCTTATCTAATTCTCAGCCCAGTTCCGGTAAGTAAATTTTCTTGATTGCATCTGTCTTATAAAAAGCCTCTTCCAGTTGGTTTTTTAAATTAGGTTGAGCATTTCAGGGAACATACCATTTCTTATAAAGCACAGAATGTATTCTAAATTTCCAGATTTCTTCCTTGTTTATTTCATCTTACATAGGGAAAAAGTTTCGTGTCTATGTGTATATGTCCTTACCTATATTTGGAATTATTTATGTGTGTGTGTGTGTGTATGCATACCCATCTATTGCATATATGCATATTGTAGGGTCCACACGTGCACGCATTTCAATACAAACATGTCTTGTATGTGACAACTTGTATTTCTAAAGGTGTCTTAGGCATAGAGAGCTAAAATAAAAATAAATAAAACCAAGTTTGTTAATTGATACCTGGGATAAAATTTCAATCTTTTTACTTATGCCTCTGTGAAAGAAATGAGGTTCTAGAAAGTGTGGCACAGAATGGATGGCATATATTTTCTTGAGCCTGTCTGTTTACTGAAATTGCACTCAACGCTAAATCTGATGAGTAGGTATGGTGTTCTCTCACACCCTCATTCCCAATTCCCTCCGTTTTTTCATTCCTTCATCACAAAATGGTCTCCAAGAGACTGGTTGAAATTCTGATTTACATTGATTTCAAAGGGAGCTACTGGCGCAGTGGTTAAGTGCTCAGCTGCTAACTGGAAGGCCATGGTTCAAACCCACCAGCAGCTCCTTGGGAGAAAGATGTGGCAGTGTACTTCCATAAAAGATTTTTAAAAACCAAACCAAACCAAAAAACGAAAAATACATGAAACCCATTGACAGTCGAGTGGATTCTGACTCATAAAACAGGGTAGAACTGTCCCCTAGGGTTTCCAAGGCTGTAAATCTTTATGGAGGCAGATCGGCTGGTGGGTTTGAACTGCTGACCTTTGGGTTAGCAGCCAAGCACTTAACCAATGTCCCTCTAGTGCTGGAATCTTCCTGAAAGATTACAGCCTCGGAAACCCTAGGGGGAGTTCTGCTGTGTCCTATAAGGTTGCTATGAGTCGGAATCCACTCAATGGCAACGGCGATGTTCTTTACATAAAAATATATTGTGTTTTTTGTTAATTCATTTAATGTAATCATTTAATCCTTAGGTGTACAATTTTGCTTTTAGTAAATATTTGGGTGGGATTTTGTGTTAATATGAATTTTTAAAATAATTTTTCTTTCTGAGTATTGAAGTTATACATGCTAAATAATAGAAAATTCTAAATCCAGAGAAGCCCAATAGTAAGGGAATAGTTAATAAATATGATATAGGCAGATATTGGGGCATTATGGGACTATTAAAATAATACCTTATAAATATTTAATGAACTGTTAAAATATAAAATGATAAGTGAAATAGGATATAGAGCTGTGTATATAGTATGATTTTTGTTTCAGAAATATATGCTTGTTTGTTTATAAAAATATTTGTGCACTTATACACATATGCAAAAAGTACAGTAAGAAATATGAGTGTTAAGTTTTAGCCTTGGTGTTCAGCCAAAACCTGCTATTAGGTTTTGTCTCTGAGATTTGGAAAATGAAAGACCAACTCAAATGTCATTCCCAATATCTCTGAACTCTGCATGATCAATGATCATATGACTGTATTTGTTATCATTATGTATAAGCATCATGACAATGTCAGCAGTGTATACAAAATGTGCCATTGGGATTTATTGTTAATATCTGAATATTCACTTTCAAATATAGATCAACATTGTTGCAATTTGTATCCAATTTTTATGTTCTTTATATGGTCAAATTCTATTCATTAGGTAAAACATATGACTGTATAGTTTGCATTGTAATCAAATGCAGCACTAGTAATAGTTTTGAAAACTGCCCATTTTATGTATGGAACAATTTATAGAGAACATTCAAAAGTTGAAATCAATCAAAAAATAGATAATAGGAATACTAAAAGAGAGGGAATCATTTAGATAACTTCAGGAAGAATTTTTTTGTACCAATTTATGTTTATAAAACTCTAATAATATAATTCAGATTAAGGGAGATCAAATTACATGATAATAACAATACTAATCTTTGCAGATATTTATGTGTAATAACATTCATACAGTAAACAAAACGAGAATCTCTACATGATTTTTAGATATTTAATTCCATTTAGCCTGTAAGTCTTTGCAGCAAAGAACTAATTTTGTAATTTCTCACGTATTGTGAAGATAAAATAAAAGCAGAATGTCAACTCTGCCAACCCATAATTTCGTGAGGAAGAAAAACAGAAAAATCATGTCAATTATATATCAATTTTGATACATATTTAAAAAACAAACAAACACTATACAGAGAACAAAGTAAGTAATGAAGTGTTAGAGAGTAAATGAGTTACCCCAAAATATCTTGCTTCTTCATTGACTTCATTTGAAAGTGAACATCTATTTTCTGTCATCTATGTGCAATATGCTGGCTGAAGCAGCCATCCGGGAGCTAACAGTGATGAGAAATTTTTATTTATGCACCATAATTGTAAAGCTTTAAAAATTTAACCATTAAAAGTTTTGATAATCCAATTGTAATAATTTTGTTATTTTTGGTCATGTTTTAGATTTATTTTTTGTTTCAGAAGGTCTTTCTAGGTTGATACTATAGGTTAAGCAGAATATTATGATAACCTTTGGCTTCCTGAGATATAGATGTTCAGAGCATCTCTAAGTATATATATTCATAGCAAAATACAGGAAATTCAGATAATAAATCATTCATTAGCTCTATTAATCTTTGGATCTTGATATGTGTTTTAATTCTTTCTTCTTTTCTGGCCTCATGAGGTGGTTATTTGAGATACTTGACCATGTCAAAGAGTCAACGTCGATAAAAATAATTAGTATTCTGGAGCACAGAGGTGTTTCTTTAATGTTGTTGTTATCTGCTGTCAAGTCAGTCCCAGACCCATGGGGACCCCACGCACAAAAGTCCTGCCCTATTCTCATGATTGGCTGTGGATGGGACCTTTGCGTTCTCTAGGGTTTTCATTGGCTGGTTTTCAAATGTAGAGCTCTAGGTCTTTCTTCCTGGTCAGTCTAAGTCTGGAAGCTCCAGTGAAACCTGTTCAGCATTGGAGTAACACATACACCTCCACTAACACATGGGTGATGGCTGCACGTGAATTGCATTGGCTGGAAATCAAACCTGGCTCTCCTGCATGAAAGGCAAAAATTCTACCACTGAACCATGTTTTTAAATATTTCTTTAACAGTAGGATGAGATTTCATGTATTGAGATTTGGCAGTGCAGTGAACCAAATCACAAATACTAAACATTATTATGTTGAGTAAAAATCTGATACAACAAAAAGAGCTTAAAATATATCCGTTACTGTTGACAGCAACACTACATATAGAATGGCTTTTTATAACAGGTGTTTATGGATCACAAATCATATGAAAAGTACCATATTAGACATTGTGGGGGGAGAAACGAATTATTTTTATTAATAATAACTGTAGCAACTACCATTTGTTGCAAGCTCACTATGTGCCAGGCCCTATCTTAAATGCATCATGTACTTTTCAACATTCATAACGACAATTTGACAAAGAAAATAAGCGTAAGTGGATAACTTGCCGAGGCCATATAATAGGAAGTCTAAACACCAGTGTTCTGACTATTGTCTATATAGCTCCAACACCGGTGTGCTCCTGAATAAATTAAAGAAAAGAAAAGAAATCAAAACCCATTGCAGTCAACTCTGACTCATAGGGACCCTTTCATGACAGAGTAGAACTGCCCCATAGGGTTTCCAAGGCTATAATCTTTACGCCAGAGTGGTTGGTAGGTTTGAACCACCAACCTTTTGGTTAGCAGCCCAGTGCACTTAACTACTGCACCACCAGGGTCCCTAGTGCTCCTGATTAGTGCAATATAAACCACTGTTCATCAGTGCACATGGGAAGGGGGGTCCTCCATATATCAAATGCTTTGTGAGCAAGAAAAGCATTTTGAACGGTGTGATAAAGACAATACATGTGTCTATAATTGAAAGAGGGACAGAGAGATCACTGAGGGCTAAGACTTTAAAGACGAGTAGGTGTTTATTTGGAAGAAGAGTGAAAACATCAGAAGTAAATCAATAGTGTGAACAAAGATACATGAAAAGATTGATTTCTGTAGGGAAATAGGAAAATTATTTTAGTTATAAGGGCTGGTGTGTCTGGTGTGATTAATTACTTTTGTGTGTGGCCTTTCTAGCCATAGTCTTGTAACTCCCACCCAGGAGTGATAGGGTATTGTGGCCTACCAAGGGGATTGATCAGGTTTGCCTTAAAAAAGAGCCAATTCCAGAGTAGAGGGGAGGAGTCCACCACCACCAAGGTAGGAGAGACCTCGCAGCGGAGACCTGGCAGCAGGAGACGGTGTGGTGGGCTTTCTGGCCCGTGGAGAGAGAGGGCTGAGCATGTTTGTGCAGAGACTGAGGGCCAGGGAGAGGCGTGCCTATGAGCACAGTTGAGGAGAGACTATCCTCATGGCAGAACTGAATCCTGAGCGTTCTTGAGTCTGAATTGTAACTGTGACTTCCCTAATAAACCCCACAACTATGAGTATGGTCTGTGAGTTCTGTGTGTCCATTGCAATGAATTATTGAACTCTGTAAAATGCTGTGGGAGGGATAGTTGTATCAGAATTGGTAGAGATGGTGGAGAGAGGAGGCGTGTCTGACCTCTACTACATGGGAGTCAGCCTTGGGCACTTGATCTTGGTTCTCCTTCCTCCTTGTGGGGTTGGAGGAGGTCAGACACTGCCCCCATGCCATTTTTACATCAACTTACGTCATTTCCCCAAGCATATTTCCAAGACTTCAACCTTTGTAGCTTGGACCTTGCTATTCAATGACTTATATTAAAGTTACAGATTTTGATATAGGCAGACTGTCATTTCATAACAAATGGAGCATCACGGGAACACTGAAATTTAATAGATATTATAAAGGTAATAGAGTGGGAAATTGGAGTAGGAATAATACCTTACATTGGTTTTAAACTATCTAAATATTTTGCTGAAAATATCTTCTTTTTATTTTTCTACCATTGCAATGAAGTACAACATTGAGTGGGTATTCCCATTTTACAGATAAGAATACTGAAACACAGAAATAAAGAGATAGCAATTTTCCCAAGACCACACAGCTACTTACAACAAGAGAGAGGAGTCTAGCCCTGCTGTTTCTGGTAGCCAGCACAAGTGAGATTTTTATACAAGCTGATAGCTGTTTCTCACATATTTTTCAGCATGCAGACAATTCTGCCTTCCATAAGAAAATTTACTAAATTCAACTGCTGCGATCCTTTCACTTTATGAATTGTCTGCTCCTTTGGCATTGTCTCAAAGTTTGATTTCTGGGACTAAAATTGTAAAAAAAGAAAAGCACATAACTTGTGATTGGATCAGTTATTACATGAGGAATAGTTATCATTATGTGCCTGGCTTTCAAATCTATTCATTGATTGTTAGACTTGATTTTTTTTATTCCATGCTCTCTTTAATCAAGAAAAGTGCAAAATTTCTTACAGTCAGGCAACTCAGTATTGGATTTGGATGGCACATTTGATGGGATTCAATCCTACATTTTTTTTTTCCCGTAAACTTGAGGTATTATATATATTGCTTTTCTGAAATTCACTTTTAAGATGCCAGTTTATGGGGGGATGGATTGCCCAGAGGTGAATTTAAAGGGGCAGACCATTAGAAGCCAGAGATATTAATCAGAGATTCCAGAATGCTCTTTCTAAGTCAGATATTCGAGATTGAAACAAATGTCCATAGTAGTTAAGTATACACAAAAAAGGTGGTGGTAAACGTTTTGTTACCTATGTATTTACCACAAAAAATAATAATTAAAAAAGTAAAAATAAAACAAAACACCACATAGAAATGTATACCATGAAGAGTTAACCTTAATGTAAAGTATGGACTTTAGTTAAAAATTGTGTATCAACACTGGTCATCAGTTGTGACAGATGTACCACACAAAAGCAAGATGCCACTAGTGGGAGAAACTGTGTGCAGGGTTCCCTTTCTGTACTTTCTGCACAGTTTTTGTGTAACTCTAAAACTGTTTTAAAAAAGAAAGTCTATTAAAACAAAATGGTGGTGATGAGGAAGGTGGGGATTAAAATACTAGAGTGAAATTAATTCTAAGTTCTTATTCAGCTATCATGGAATAAAACATACAGGTAGATAGGTATCTCCTTAAGAGACCCTGGGTGGTACAAATGGTTAAGTGCTCAACTACTATCCTAAAGGTTGGTAGTTCGAACCCTCCCAGAGATGCCTCGGAAGACAGATCTGGAGATTTGCTTTTGAAAGGTCACAGCCTTAAAAACCCTATGGAGCAGTTATACTTTGCTCACATTGAGATCGCGGGGTACTGCTAATTTCTCTCTCTTTTCCTGGGGGTAAATAATTTTGAAGACAGCAGACTTAGTTTCACATACGCAAAGTAGATCAAAGGCGATTGGTCCATTTTGGGAATTTTATGTTAATCTACTGCAAAAATTCTATAGGACCACTTTGTATGTCCTAGAGTGCTGCATAAATCTGTTTTATTATCGCCATTATAGATAACACCTATAACTTACGGATTTCACCAAGGGATGAGTTTTGGGACCTCTCACTATACAAGTTGGCTTCATTCCCTGACATTTCACAGCAGCAGGGAATTTCTATCCACCTCCAGGACCCTTCTAGAAAACTACAAGCATTCTTTCTCTGTGACTATCTTTTACTTGGAATTTCCTGTCAGGAGACTAAAATATGGCATAGAGTTGAAATTTAACAGGATCACCCAGAGGTTAAAAAGTTCTACAAATATGAAAAATGCATGGATAGGAAATAAACTAAAATGAAAAGAGGGCTTGTAGTAAGGTGCTGAGTAGTTTTTCATTTTTTGTTAAACAACTGTTCTATAACTTCTATGATGGAAGCTTCTAGAAGAATGAAAATGACATACATCAGGTGAGAAAAATACTTAGGTATTTAAAAAGCATAAACATTGCTTCATGAAAAAGTTTTGGAGTCGAAAGTCTATCATAGCTAGATATTTTAATTACAGTAATTACATGGTTTTCGCTCTTTTATATTTTAAAATCACAATAATACTGCAACATTAGGAAATTGTAAACAAGCCTGAGTAACCTTAGAGAAAGGAAGGCTTGTTTCAATACATGGGTTCATTAGCATTCTTATGGATACAGTTTAGTGCAGTGCAGTAGGATATAACATTGCTGCAAATTAGATACTGTAATTAGGTATTTTTCCAGCTTTAATTTTCATTATGAAAATATGGCTACCTCCAACATCTAAATTTGCTTTCATTTTCCTGATTTAAAAACTGACTCCAAGAGAAGTCTGTTGTGTTCGTTGAAAATATGTGTAACTTCATGGAAGAAGGGTCCACATCTACAGTCTGCAAAGCAACTGAACTAGAAAATCTAATGTTGTGTTTCTGCTGATTTACTGTCACTTTCGTGCTATGTTATCACGGTCCTCTCAGTCTAGGGTAGTTTTCGGTTAATGTACATTTAATGAAATGTGAAGTGGATGGTACAGGGCATATGCAAACGTAACTGCTATCACCTGAGTGAATAGTCTCATAGAATTATATAGAGAGAATTCTCTAGGACAGCCTTGTACTGTTACAACTGAGAAGGAAGAAAGTTAAATCCATCATAATTCTGAGATGAGACATGGAAACAGGTTCGTTTGGTGTTCTTTCTTCTTATTTAAAGGCACCCTTGCCCTTGTTCATGGGAAGTAGGGAGGAGTATTCAGGGTTTGGGAAATCTTCTTTTCTACTTAGGGGCAAAAACATTTACCTCTGCTGTAGCAGCCCTGGTGGTGGTTGAGAGCTACGGCTGCTAACCAACAGGTCGGCAGTTCAAATCCAGCAGCTACTCCTTGGAAACACTATGGGGCAGTTATGCTCTGTCCTATAGGGTCACTGTGAGTTGGAATCAACTCAGCAGCAATGGGTTTGGTGTTTTTGGTTTATTGGGTGAGAGGAAAAAAAAAAAACTCTCTGTGGAGAAAGACAGAGTTTCACTTCACAATGTGGTACAGTAAGGTTTGACTATACTAAGAAAAGTGCAGGAGTGTATTTAAGGAATTTTTTATCCACTATCAACAGTGGGTTTCTCTTCCTTTTACTGTTTAAATCTGTCTAAGAAGATGTTTGTGGAAAAACTATCACTGGAAATTAAAGATTTACTTCATAGGATATCATCTATACAAATGAAAATACAATGAAGGAAGTATCTCAACTGCCTTAGTAGGTAGGTGAAAGGTATTGAACCCTGGTCTTTCTCGTGGCCCAGAATGGAGATCTGGGTTGCAAACTAGACCCTCCCATGTTTCCTTGGACAAGGTCTTAGTTTCCTTGTTTGGAAAACATAGCATTATCTGAGATTGTCTCTAAGGCCACATCAAAAAAACAAACAAACCCATTGCCATTGAGTCAATTCCAACACATAGCCAACCTATAGGACAGAGCAGTACTACCACATAGGTTTTCCAAGGAGTGGCTGATGGATTCGAACAGCTGACCTTGTGGTTAGCAGCCAAGCTCTTAACTACTGGGCCACCAGAGCTCCGGAAGCCACCTAGAAGTCTTTTATTGTATAATTTAAAATAAGGCCTTGAGTACAAGGATAACCCAACAAATTCTTATGTTTACATGACACATTATTTTGCTTAATTTTCTTCATTGCATCTGATGAAATGAAGGTTTTCTTTCAGTTTCTCTAAACAATCCAGTGAAGGAGGACAGACGTTTTTCAGGTAGTAGAAAGGCAGAATTCTCACCTTCCATGTAGGAGACCGGGGTTCAATTCCTGGCCAATGCACTTCAAGCACAGCCATCACCTGTCTGTCCGTGGAGGCTTGTGCATTGCTATGACACTAAATAGATATCAGCAGAGCTTCCAGACTAGAATGGACTAGGAAGAAAAGTCTGGTGATATACTTCTGAAAATCAACCAGTGAAAACCCTATGGATCGCAATGGCTCACCTCCATGGCAGCTAACGACAAGAAACATCCAGTGATGCTAATTGAAACTTTAAAAAGGTAGATGTGGCAGGGAAGGAACTCAGGTAGAACGAATGCTTTTAATTTATAAGATTAAAAAAGTATTTTAAAGGTTACAGTATTTTTACGCAAATAATGCGTAAAATTTTTTTTTACAGCAACGTGTAAAAGAAAAAAAATTGGCCTAGCGGCGCTTGTGAAAATACCTTGCAAAGGGAGGGAGCAATTGGCAAACAAACATAGAGTGTGGGCACTATTTGTCTAAAAATACAGTATATAAGCAAAATAAATGGGAAAATAAAAATGGAAAGATATTATGATTAAACCTTTACTCACACATAAATAATCATTCTAGTACAGGAATCTCATTTACAAATTATAGCTTATCAACACACACTGACAGAAAACTGGCTCAAAGATTATAATACCTTATTTCTACACATTTTGCTTAAAGAGAGATTGTGATTAGGGAAAGTAGGAACCTTGGCTTTTGATCTGAAAAAGTCACGAATATCTTCTGCTTTCACTGTGCCTCTGTCCAGATTGGGCTACCTGTGTTCTTCGGATGAGCTTTCTGTTTACAGGGAATTCAGGGTGGATATGGAGAGACATTTTGATCCTAAGTCCTGTCTGGGAAATGAATCTGTGATTTTTTATGATTTAAAAAAAAAAAAAGAAGGAAAAAAAATGAAAGGAAGAAAAAGAATACTGTTTCAAGGTTTCTATTGTTTCTGCTGCTCGAATTAGCAGATTGAATTTGCCTTTGGGGTTCAGGGCTTTCTACTTTTGGAAAACGCTGATGATCTACATCGTCGTGCAAAAGTAAAATGATATCTATTCAAGAAAAGCAAAGTTAGGATAGTTAAGAGTTAACTTCTTTGCACAATAATGTAAAGGGTTACGTTTCTTTAGTGAAGAGATGACTATGATGTGAAATTTATTTTTGGCTTTGTCTAGCTGTGCCTACAGGCTGTGGTTTGCAACCTCCAATTTGAGAGAAAAAGAACAGCAAACAGGGACACTGCTTGGGCAAGATGGGAAAAAAAATCAATAATCTGGACCCAGGCCAAAGAGAGGAGATGGCCAAGCAGATAATCTGGTAAAGGAGGGAATCCAAATAGTTCAATATTTTGAAAAAAAATATTTAGGCTTTACAATATTGAAGAAGAAGAATAAAGTAGGAGGACTCACACTACCTGACCTCAGAACCTACTATACAACTACAGTAGTCAAAACAGCCTGGTACTGGTACAATGACAGATAGATACATTGACCAATGGAACAGAATTGAGAACCTAGATGTAATTCCACACACCTGTGGTCACCTGATCTTTGACAAAGGCCCAAAGTCCATCAAATGGGGGAAAAGACAGTTTTTTTAACAAATGGTGCTGGCAGAACTGGATATCCATCTGCAAAAAAAGAAACAGGACCCATACCTCACACCATATACAAAAACTAGTTCAAAATGGATCAAAGACCTAAATATAAAGCTGAAAACTATAAAGTTCGTAGAAGAAAAAATAAGACCAACACTAGAGGCTGTAATACACAGCATTAACAGGATATAAACCATAACCAACAACACACAAACTCCAGAAGATAAGCTAGATAACTGGGATCTTCTAAAAATCAAACACCTATGCTCTTCAAAATACTTCACCAAAAGAGTAAAAAGAGAACCTACAGACTGGGAAAAAAATTTTGGAGATTACAAGTCAGACAAAGGTCTAATCTCTAAAATCTGCAAGAAAATCCAACGTCTCTGCAATAAAAAGACAAATAACCCAATTAAAAATTGGGCAAAGGAAATGAATAGACACTTCACCAAAGAAGACATTCAAGTGGCCAACAGACACATGAGGAAATGCTCGCTATCACTAGCCATTAGAGAAACTCAAATTAAAACCACAATGAGATACCAGCTCATCCTGGCATTACTGGCACATATCAAAAACACTGGAAATAACAAATGTTGGAAAGGCCGCAGAGAGATCGGAACTCTTATGCACTGTTGGTGGGAATGCATAATAATACAACGATTTTGGAAAATGATATGGCACTTCCTTAGAAAACTAGAAATACCATACGATCCAGCAATCCTACTCCTAGGAATATATCCTAGAGAAATAAGAGCCGTCACACGAATAGATATATGCACACCCATATTCATTGCAGCATTGTTCATAATAGCAAAAAGATGGAACCAACTTAGAGGCCCATCAACTGATGAATGGATAAACAAACTATAGTACATACACACAATGGAGTATTACTCAATGATAAAGAATGATGATGAATCTGTGAAGCATCTCATAACACGGATGAAACTGGAGGACATTATGCTGAGTGAAATAAGTCAATCACTAAAGGACAAATATTGTATGAGACCTCTATTGTAAAAACCCATGAAAAAGTTCACACACAAAAGGTAACAATCTTTGTTGGTTACAAGGGATGGGAAGGGTTGGGGGGAAGTACTAAATAGACAATAGATAAGTGGTAACTTTGGTGAAGGGTAAGACAGTACAAAATACTGGGGAAGCCAGGACAACTTGTACAAGGAAAGGTCATGGAAGCTCTGTAGACACTTCAAAACTCCCTGAGGGGCTGAATTGCCGGGAGGAGGGCTGTGTGGACCATGGTCTCAGGGAACATCTAGCTCAACTGGCATAACGCAGTTTATAAAGACAATGTTCTACATTCTACCTTGGTGAGTAGCATCTGGAGTCTTAAAAGCCTGTGCGCAGCCGTCTAAGATACTCCACTGGTCTCACCCCTTCAGGAGCAAGAGAGCATGAAGAGAACAGGATACAAAGAAAAGATCAGTCCAAAGGACTAATGGATCACAGCTACCAAGACCTCCACCAGACTGAGTCCAGTACAGTTAGGTGGTGCCTGGCTACCAGCACTGACTGCTCTGACTGGGATCACAACAGAGGGTTCTGGACAGAGCTGGAGAAGGATGTAGAACAAAATTCTAACACACACAAAAAAGACCAGATTTACTGGCCTGACAGAGACTGGAGAAACCCCAAGAGTATGGCCGCTGGACGCCCTTTTAGCTCAGTGGTGAAGTCACTCCCGAGGTTCACCATTCAGCCTGGGATTGGACAGCCCCATAAAACAAAACAGGACTAATGAGGCACAGCAGTCCAGGGACAAGGACTAGAAGGCAGGAGGGGACAGGAAAGCTGGTGATAGAAAAACCAGTGTTGACATGTTGTGAGGTTGTTAGCCATTGTCATAGGGCAATATGTGTACTTACTGTTCAATGAGAAACTATTTTGTTCTGTAAACCTTCATCTAAAGTGAGAATAGCAGCACAACTGGAAGAACGTAATCAATGTCACTGAACTGTACGTGTAGAAATTTTTGAAACTGTGTAACTTTGGCTATATATATTTTCACCAAAAAAAAGGTCCTCCAAGGTTGAGAAGGGAGAGTGTTGACATGTCATGGGGTTGTTAACCAAAGTCATAAAACAATATGTGTACTGACTGTTTAATGAAAAACTGTTTATTCTGTAAATCTTCGCCTAAAGTACAATTAAAAAAAAATGTTTAGGCTTTAGCTTCCTTCTATGCAATGTAATTCCCTTATGCTGTATTAAAGCCTTAATAGCATCTGTTAAGCACTTTAATTAACTCTGTGTTAGGCGGGTGTTAACAGTCTGGCACCCAGTGAACTAGGGAGAAATGCAGCACCATGGTGTGGTATGAGAAAGGCAGAAGTGATACACGAACGGGGTGGAGTGAGAAGGACGGCAATGATACTATCTAACATTTGTCGAACATTTATTATGTGCCAGGCATTGTCCTGGTTGTATTAGGACTCCAAAGGAATCCTTGGCAATATTTGGGTAAGGTATGGCCTTCCTATAGAAACAGTGTGTGGCTTGGGGTATTACTAATTATATATTAAAGAGAAGGGTAAAACAGAAGCTAGAGACCCTGGGACTCCTTAGGGTGGCTTGTATCCTTTTATATTAAAGGAGAGCACTCATATATACAGTCTTTTCTACTTCATTTCTCAAAACATGACTTCAAGGAGCATATGAGAGTAGAGAGATGCTTAAAGACGTGGAAGACAATCTTATCACCTGTTGTAAGAGCTGAAGTTATCCTGTTATGAAATCTAGAATCTAAAGGCGAGGGTCCCAGTCCCTGTTTTATAATTTATTAGCTGAATTCTTGGAAAAAATCTCATGCCTTTCTTGAGTTCCGTTTTTCATATCTCCTAGGAGCCCTGGTGGCGTGGTGGTTAAGAGCTCAGCTCCTAACCAAAAGGTCAGCAGTTCAAATCCACCAGCCACTCCTTGGAAACCCTACTATGGGGCAGTTCTATTCTGTCCTATAGGGTTGTTATGAGTTGGACTTGATTGGACAGCAATGGGTTTAGTTAGGTACCAGGTTTACTAAGAAGATGAAATGAGATTATATATAGACATGGTAAATACAAAATCCTATAAAGTGTTAGCCATTTTCATATTCTTATTTCTTTTATCTGTTTCTAGTTATATCGTAAAAGAATAGTAGGATGACAAATTTTGGGAGTGATATATAAGGAATGAAAATATTAAATTAAGAACATTTTTTAAAATATATTTTGTATTTGTTTTCCTCTGTTTCTCTAATTCCTTGTAAATACAAACATTACGTTATACCTATTGTTCATAGGCAGAATTTTTCTGGTTTTTAACATTACAAAGTTATAAAATATCTAAAGAGTCAGACGAAACTCTGATTTACCATTGACAATCTAGTTACGAAGTACTGGTTACAAAACAAAAAACCAAAACTTGAGACCACTTTATCACAGTTATAAGAATCATAAAATGTATATTACTCATTAATTTACTAATAAGCAATATTATAGAGGAAAATATAAAAAGACAAATAAAAATGAATATCAGGATGTGATCTAGGAATAAAAATATTTAAAGGACCCTCCTTTACTGCTGGCTGTGCCACACCGACAATATCATGCATGTGATGCACCAGGATCACATTAACAGAACATGAGTGACTGGTTTAGTGACTTAAGAAAACAGAATAAATGTTTGGAACTGTTTTTAAAATGGAGATTCTTGGTCCTAAATCAGAAAGACTCAAATCAGAAAGACTTTCTTCTCCTTGGTGAAATCTGAATTAATTGGCCATTTAAGTTTTAGAATTTCTAAGGGTTTTTCAGCAAGGTTGTTCTAAATTTTAGATAAAATGTAGACATTTATTTTTAGTTAAATTTTTAGATAAAAATTAGGATATTTAACAATGTTAGGAGGTTTCCCAAGATCACTCAAATAAATAGTGAAAATGTTTGGATGATAATCCACATCTCTGGATTTATCCTTCAAAGCTTTTCCCATTATATTTCATTGCCTCTTGAATGCTCATGTTGCGTACGTTTTATGTTTTCAATACAATAGGGTATAGATGTGATTTTATATTCTCTTCCTTTTTTTCCATCTTAATTGATTCATGCATTTATTTTTATCATTTACACAATATTCTCCTTTTCTAAATGAATGATCTTTAAAGAAAGAAAGAATGAGTTTCTTTGGTGTTTGTGAGGAAAGGGTTAATTTATTAAAGATGATTCCCCTACAGCTGGCCTCCCAGAAAAGAAGTTGGCTTTTTAGAAGGCTCCATGGAAATCAGCTGCAGCCAAGTACATGGAACAGTCAGATTGACCACAAGATTTTGAACTTCGCTCCTGATTATTCAGGGAGGGGCTGATGCTCTCTCGACCAGGAATGCTGAGCTGGGAGCTTAGGGCTGGGAGCCAGGTCATATTTCTGTTGTATTACAGCCCCCATTATGCAACAGGGTAGGGCCCAAGAGGGGAGGGTGTTAAAACTTCCCTAACTGTAAAGTTCAAAGCCCCACAGCCCAAAATCACGGTCCCTCTCTGGGAGCCCGCCTCCAGTGCTGTCAGATTCCTGTGAGTGGCCCCAGTGGATACTGGGCAGTGGGGGATCCATAAACCTACCTTTAGCCCTGTTACTGCATATAGGGTTTGCCCCAGTGGATCTGTTCCAGCAGGCCTGGCTGGTGTGCTGCTTGATAACTTGTCTTTGTATTGTGATCAGGTTTTCAAGCCCGTGGAAACACAGAAGCCTAAGAAAAATGTCCTATAATGTCACTCTGTCCTGTAGGGTCACTATGAGTTGGAATCAACTTGACAGCAACGGGTTTGGTTTGCTTTTTGTTTTATTTATGTATGTAGCTGCCCTGGTGACACAGTGGTTAAGAGCTCGGCTGCTAACCAAAAGGTTGGCAGTTCAAATCCGCCAGCTGTTCTTTAGAAATCCTGTGGGCAATTCTACTCTGGCCTATAAGGTCTCTATGAGTTGTAATCGACTTGAAAACAGGTTTGGTTTTGGTATCTATATATTGTCCCTGGGTGGCGCAAATGGTTTATGCTAGCTACTAACGTAAGCAGAGGAGGACTTTTGCAGGAGATTTGCCCAATGCAATGTGTCTTTTGATTTCTTGACTGCTGCTTCCATGGGTTGTGGATTGTGGATCCAAGTGAAATGAAATCCTCGACAACTTCAATCATTTCTCCATTTATCGTGATGTTGCTTATTGATCCAGTTGTGAAGATGATTAATAAGGAAAACCGAAGAAGAATTGGTGCCTTTGAATTGTGGTATTGGTGAAGAATAGTGAATATACCATGGATTTCCAAAAGAATGAACAAATTTGTCTTGGAAGAAGTACAGTCAGAGTGCTCCTTAGAAGCAAGGATGGCAAGACTACATCTCACATACTTTGGACATGTTATCAGAAGGGATCAGTCCCTGGACAAGGACATCATGACATTACGCTTGGTAAAGTAGAAGGTCAGCAAAAAAGAGAAGGACACTCAAGGAGATGGATTGACACAGTGGCTGCAACAATGAGCTCAAGCATAACAACAATTGTGAGGATGGCACAGGACCAGTCAGTGTTTTGTTCTGTTGTACATTAGGGTCGCTGTGAGTCAGAACCAACTCTACAGCACTTAACAACAACAACTAATATAAAGGTTGGCAGTTAGAAATGACCCAGCAATAAAGCAAAAGAAATGCCTGGCAATCTACTTCCTTAAGATTATAGCACTGTCTGGGGTGGAAAGGAGGAGTGTGCTGTCACAGTATGGGGAGAGCATCTAGGGTCACAAAACATTGTATGTATAAATTTTTGTATGAGAGACTAACTTGAATTGTAAACTTTCACTTAAAGCACAACAATTTAAAAAAAAGGAGGGGGGACGTTTATAGCATTGAAAACCCTGTGGAGTGTAGTTCTACTCTGACATATATGGGGGTGCCATGAGTCAGAATTGACTATGTGAGTCATGAAAATCAACCTAACAGATAGTCCTACATATATATATAAACATCTTTGTGATGGTTTTATAAATATACATAATATGTTGAAGCATATAAAAACGTTTTTGATTTACAAAAAAAAAAAAAGAATTTGATATTGCTATCACTAGGTATTCTCTCCTCCACGGCAATGAAAGATTCAATTTTTCACAGGCTCTTATTTAATTTTAATTAAAAATTTTTTTTAATTAAAGAAACATTCCAACATATCCTATTAAGTCTGAGATAAACATATATATAAAACCAAAAATCCATTGCTGTCAAGTTGATTTTGACTCATATATATGCAAAATTAAGATTTAACGAATGTTTGCATTTTGTAGTATTTTAAACATTTTCTTAAGAAAAAAAAAATGCAGCTATATCTGAAGACCCCTTCATATCCCTCCTTGACTGCATTTCTTTTCCTCTGCTGTTAGCTTCCAGAGAGATAAAACTGTGAGGGAGTTTCTGAGATAAACAATGTCTTCTTCTTTTGCTATTGTACTTTGTGAACAATAATGAAGTATTATTTTATAGGTCTAAACAATTCTTACATTCTTGGGTATAAAAGTGGTATTGTGGTTATGTAGAAAAATGTCCTTGTTATTTGGATAAATACTGTATTAGATGTGAATTGCCTGAGGTATGCAAATACTTTCAAATGGTTCAGAAAAATGTATGCATGCAGGAGTCGAGAAATAGCAAATGTGGCAAAATGTTAACAATTAGCTGTTTTAGGTGAAGAGTATCCTGGTGTTCATTCTACTATTCTTTCTTTTTTTATGTAGATTTGAAATAAAAAGAAAATATTTGGGAATTTTAACCCACCATGTAATTAGCATCACCCTGTATGTATCAGTGAGTAAGCGCTCAGTTGTTTTTAATTCAATACTGCATTTGGTATTTACCCAACTTGTCATATGCATGTCTAACATTTATTTTAACTCTCACATCTAATGCTATTGTATATGTATCATTTCCCCTATTTAAGGTCATTTAGGTTGCTTCTCTTTTTTTTCTAAGAAACGATGATGTTGTTTGTTGTTGTTAATTGCTATTGATTCCCACTTATGGTGATCCCACGTGTGAAGAATAGAAGTGCTCCGTAGGGTTTTCAAGGATGTGACCTTTTGAAAATGGAGGTGCAGGCCTGTCTTCTGAGGAGCCTCTCGGTGGGTTCAAAACGTTAACCTTTCAGCTATTAGTTCAGCAGTTAATTGTTTGTGTCACCCAAGGACCTAAATAATGATGTAGTAGGCATCTTTGTGTATTGCTTCTTATGCCCAGTGCAATAATTTCTGTATACATACGAATAAAAGGCTGCATACAAGGTATATACATCTTAAGCTTCGTTTTGGCGGTGCAGTGCTTAGGCATTCAGCTGCTAACCAGAAGGTCAGTGGATTGAAAGCCACCAGCCACTCCGTGGGAGAAAGATGTGGCAGTCAGCTTCCTTAAAGATTTACAGCCTTGGAAACCCTATGAGGCAGTTCCACTCTGTCCTACAGGGACGCTGAGTCAGGATCACCTCTATGGCAAGGCTTTTTTTGGTCAGAATAGTGCACGTTGTTTTGTATTGGTGAGAGATCTTGACATGGGAGCTGCTTAGCTTGGCGTCTTCATTTGATGTCATATGCTTGCGACCCTACTAGAGCATATCTAAGACATGGAATGCATTCGCATTGGGAATGGAAGGTGACTGGCTGTGAGTTCTGGTCCTCTATTCCGTGTATTTGTGAAGTTGATTTCGGTGATTTGCTAGCTACGTTGTGCCCCCTTCCTTCACGGCTTTGTTTGCAGTCCTCCTGATTCTACGCTCTCAGACCAAGAGGATGATCTTCCAAACAGAGGAGGAATGCTCTTTGCTCAAGGGTATAGAAAAATTGGAAGGTGAGACAATATTAATGGCATAGATGGGTTATTAAAACTCAGATGTAGATTTTTCTGAAAATGTGGTGTTTGAACTGCTTATTGATAGAGTGGTTTTTTGATGATTGTTCGAACATTCCAGTTTATTAAGAGGCTAGAAATTCTTCCAAAGTGAATTTCTTGATATGAACCCATATTTATTTCAATTTTCAATAAAAAGGAAAGCAACAGAAAATCAGAAATTAAACTAAAATTCCACATTCTATCCAAACACTTTATGTAAAACAATATTCCTTTAAGCATTGGAAATACCCTCAGTGCCATGTTATCTCCTGTTGTGTCCACCTATTTGTTAGGGGTAGAGTTGTAATGCTGAGGTTGAAAAAAATTGAAGAGGCTTATAGTAAAAGTACATTTCACACTTTTGCTACATGTGCAGTGTAGGTAGGCAGAGGGTTCTGTTCGTTATAATCACTCTGGCGTCTAGACTGAGGGAAGCACCAGCGATTTATGAAGTATTGTCTCAACTGGAGGCTTCAGGGTTCTCCAAGACTGGAGACCAGCATAGAGAATGGTGATTGGACCTTCACTGCTTTATTCATGAAGACACGTGTCTCTTTAGCTCACATCTTCTGGAAAAAACAAATCACATGGTATGTCTGTTTCTCTGCGGACAAACAAGTGTACCTTCCCTGTGCCTGGAATCAGAGGAGAACCAGATACATTGGGGGAATACTAAGATATTTGTTACACCCAGGTTTCCCTGTGACCTGAGGATAATCAGAACTGCTAGGCTGTACCTGCCTCTTTACCTCTCTACTTAATTATACACTCAGTGAACTGTAGTTTTTGGTTGTTTGGATGAAATGAAGATACAAGTTTTTTTTTTTTTCCATGTTTGGTGGTGAGAAAAGAGAAGTTTATCAGAAAAAGGAATAAGATGGTAGCTGGAAAGTACGTTGTTGTTATTGTTGGATGCTGTCAAGTCCTTCCGACTCAGTGACCATATGTACAACAGAATGAAACACTGCCTGGTCCTGCGCTATCCTCACAATCTTTGCTAAGTTTGACCCCATTGTTACAACTACTGTGTCAGTCTGTCTCGTTGAGGGTCTTCCCCTTTTTTGCTGACCCTCTATTTTACCAAGCATGATGTCCGTTTCCAGGGACTGGCCCCTCCTGAAAACATGTCCAAAGTACATGGAATGAAGTCTTGCCATCCTTGCTTCTAAGGAGCATTCTGGCTGTATTTCTTCCAAGGCAGATTTGTTTGTTCTTCTGGAAGTCCATGGTATATTCAGTATTCTTCACCAACACCATAATCCAAATGTATCCATTCTCCTTCAGTCTTCCTTATTCATTGCCCAGCTTTTGCACCCATATGAGGTGACTGAAAACACTATGGCTTGAGCCAGGCTCATCTTAGTCCTCAAGTTCTTTTGAGCACTTTAAAGAGGTCTTTATGCAGCAGATTTGCCCAATGCAATGTGTCGTTTGATTTCTTGACTGCTACTTCCATGGGCATTGATTTGGATCCAAGTAAGATGAAATCCTTCACAATTTCAATCTTTTCTTCGTTTATCATGATGTTGCTTATTGGTCCAGTTGTGAAGATTTTTGTTTTCTTTATGTTGAGGTGTAATCTACACTGAAGCCTGTAGTCTTTGATCTTCATTAGTCAGTAAGTGCTTCAAGTCTTCACTTTCAGCAAACAAGGTTGTATCATCTGCATAAAGCAGGGTGTTAGTGAGTCTTTCTCCAATCTTGATGCCATATTCTTCTTCATATAGTCCAGCTTCTCAGATTATTTGCTCAGCATACGGATTAAATAGGTATGGTGAAAGGATACAACCCTGAGGCACACCTTTTCTGATTTTAAACCATGCAGTGTCTCCTTGTTCTGTTTGAACTACTGCCCCTTGATCTATGTACAGTTTCTCATGAGCACAGTTAAGTGTTCTGGAATTCCCATTCTTTGCAATATTATCCATAATTGGTTATGATCCACACAGTCAAATGCCTTTGCATAGTCAATAAAACACAAGTAAACCTCTTTTTGGTATTCTCTGCTTTCAGCCAGGATCCATCTGATATCAGCAATGATATCCCTAGTTCCACGTCCCCTTCTGTATCCGGATTGAATTTCTGGCAGTTCCCTGTCGATGTACTTACTGCTGAAACCACTTTTGAATGATCTTCAGCAAAATTTTACTTGAGTGTGATATTAATGATTTTGTTCAATAATTTCCGCATTCAGTTGGATCACCTTTCTTCTGAATGGGTACAAATATGGATCTCTTCTAGTCGGTTGGCCAGGTAGCTGTCTTCCAAATTTCTCGCATACATGAGTGAGCACTTCCAGCATTTCATCAGTTTTTTGAGACATCTCAAGTAGTATTCAGTCAATTCCTGGAGCCTTGTTTTTTGCCAATACCTTCCTAACAGTTTAGTATATAAGAACTATAGCAGATCAATAATTTTTAAGAAACAAAGGATTACATCATCTTTGTAATAGAGTATTTTGCATTATTAAATGATGTGCTATTATTTCCTCTTTTCCCCCTATCACATTTATTTCTTTCTGTCACTAGGAGGGCCTTCCTGACAATTAAAGTAAACCATGAGGCATCCATTGGTTTGGGGTTGGGTGATAAAATCAAAGAATCAATGGCAGCAAATTTAAATTTAAACTCTTAAGTTCGGCTCTGAAATCCCAAACATGAGATAGAAATATTTGGATCTATACAGAGTAGATTTTTTCCTACCTGCAGATTACATAACTCCTTTGGGTGGAGGAGGAAAATCAGAGACAGCCCACAGAGGTAGGATCTGGGTAGAAAGCGAGAGCCGAGGAGACTCCTCAAAGATATTTTGCAGTAGGTTAGAGTGTAGTGGGGATGTGTGAGGGGCTTAAGTAGACTTCTGGAATATGAGCAGCTGCGATGGAGCAAAGAAGTGGATGAGGCATCAGTAGTAGGCTTACTGGGGCCAAGAGGAATTTAGAGAGTGGAAACTTGGAGTAAATTAAATAGGCTTTCTACCTTTGTTGCCTGAAGCAAGAAAGATCAGAAGAAATATGGGAAGGGAGTAGACAGAGGTTGGGACATGGTCGTAAAGTTATATAAGGGAAGCTTAAAAGAAACACCTGGGGGCAACACTGCCTTGAAGTAACAATAATATTGTCATCTTATAATAACAGAATTATATAACAGAACTATTTTAAGCTAAAACTAAAATATTGTAATACACCTTTAAAGTTTTTAAGAAACCAAACTTTCCAGGAGAGAAAAACATCATTTTCCTTTGAGTGCCATTTTTGAAACTCCTGAACTGTTTATTCATTTTATCAACTCCGAAAATGTTAAAAGCCTTTTGGGAATATGTTGATGTGAAGAAAGTTAATACATTCCACATGCTTCTGTGATTTTCTATTAACTTCAAGTTATTTTACTCATAAAAAGTAGCATAATGAATCCCCCTGCTTTTGTTCACTTTAACTCTAGCATCTATGCGATTACCTTGGATGAGAGGCAGCGTGGTCTAACAGTAAGCACAATTACCTAATGGTCAGACACAGCTCACCAGCTATGAGTGCATCAGTGTTCCCAGCTGTAAAATAGGAGCTCATTATACATACTTCTCCAGTTGTTAGGACATTAAATGACACAGTGTGTATAAAATACTCAGCAAAGTGCCTGGCACATAAAAAGCTTTTGACAAAGGTAGGTTCCATTTTTTTTTTCCCAAGAGTTCTTGGTCTTTATATTCAGCTGCTGACTTTTGATAAAATCTCTTCATAAAAACGATAGAAGGCAGAGTTAGAGAGATCTCAGTAGCATGGACTTCAATTTCCCAATAGTGTTGGACTTGTGCTTTAGAGTGGCAGATAGACATTCATCCAACCATCCTGGAATACTTCCCCTGTTAGCATGAATCAATTATTAAACTATTGTTGTAATAAATCTGACTTTCCCCTCCCTGAGAGTCCCACACATTGGCCCTTATTCTCCCTCTAGAACAACAATGGAAAAACCTGAGCTATCTTCCACATGGAAATCCTTCAAATGACTTACAATAGTCAAAATGTTTCTCCTGCACTTATTTCTCAGGTCAAAAGTAATCTTTGTTTATGTATGTGGACTATATCATAAAATCCTTATCATTCCAGAAACATTTATTTCTAAGTGTGCAATTTAATTAGAAATTAAAAATAGTTACCTCTTAGTTCCTCTCCTGACGATTCCTGTTCTGAAGTAACATTCCCAATAGTCTGCACAACTCCTATCACACTCATTCCTGAACTACGAGAACGTTCCTGAACCTGGCACCCCTATCAAGACGTGACATTCAGGTCACTGTTATTAGCCCTGTTTGGTCTCGGCAATTCTTTCTCTTCCCAGCTGTCTTACAACTCAATTTGATACCCAATTTTGTCTTGCAATACTAATACCATTTTCTGGTAGGTTTATTTAATTACTCAAAATCAAAATAATTATCTCATACCTCCTTGTCTCTCCTTAAACCTCTCACACACCCACTTCCTCTGCCCTCGCCATCAGCTGATGACCTCCTGTCTTCCTTCATTAGGAAAAGAGAGTTCCCTCATTCCCCTATGTTCAAATCTACAAAACTACAGTCATTTAAAAAGCTGAGTTTCCTGAACACAACCAAACACTTCGAGGAACAGAGTAGCAGGGGCGGGGGTGTAGGGACCATGGTTTCAGGAGACATCTAGGTCAATTGGCATAACAAAGTTTATTAAGAAATGTTCTGCATCCCACTTTGTTGAGTGACGTCTGGGGTCTTAAAAGCTTGTGAGTGGCCATCTAAGATGCATCAATTGGTCTCAACCCACCTGGAGCAAAAGAGAATGAACACCAAAGACACAAGGAAAATATTAGCCCAAGAGACAAAAGGGCCACATAAACCAGAGACTACATCAGCCTGAGACCAGAAAAACTAGATGGTGCCCAGCTATCACCAACGACTGCCCTGACAGAGAACACAACAGAGAGTCCCTGATGGAGGAGGAGAAAGGTGGGGTGCAGAACTCAAATTCTAGTAAAAAGACCAGACTTAATGGTCTGACTGAGACTAGAGGAACCCCAGAAGACATGACCCCCAGACTCTCTGTTAACCCAGAACTAAAATCATTCCTGAAGCCAAGTCTTCAGACAAAGATTAGACTGGAC
>NW_004443998.1:13899611-13901225 GCF_000243295.1 Trichechus manatus latirostris
CAGAGAGTCCCTGATGGAGGAGGAGAAAGGTGGGGTGCAGAACTCAAATTCTAGTAAAAAGACCAGACTTAATGGTCTGACTGAGACTAGAGGAACCCCAGAAGACATGGCCCCCAGACTCTTTGTTAACCCAGAACTAAAATCATTTCTGAAGCCAAGTCTTCAGACAAATATTAGACTGGACTATGAAAAATAAACTAATACTCTTGAAGAGTGTGCTTCTTAGTTCAAGTAGATGCACGAGACTAAATGAGCAACTCCTACCCAGAGGCGGGATGAGAAGGCAGAAAGAGATAGTTGCTCGACGAATGGACACAGGAAACCTGGGGGAGTATGCTGTCACATTATAGGGATTGCAACTTGGGTCACATAACAATATGTGTATAAATTTTTATATGAGAAATTAACTTGAGCTGTAAACTTTTCACCTGAAGCACAATAAATAAAAATAGGGATCAATAAAAAAAAAAAATGGATCTTCTCCTCCTCACCTATAAAATTTAAGGAAGTGACCTACATCATGGCCTGCTGGGCTCTGCATAACCTGACCCCTACCTGTCCTTATGATTTCATCTTACAGGTACACCCCTAAATGCTCACTACACTCCAGACTCTGTCCAAAGTACTTTTCACTATATTCTTTGACTGGCTACCTTCTTCCGATTCAATGGAACCCACATTAAATATGACCTCCTCAGAGACACTTTTCCTCACCACCCAGTCTGAAATTCACACCTCACTTTTATTCTTTATCTTAGTCTGTTATTTATTTCCTATAAAGCACCTATGTTTTGTCAGCCCCCTCCACTAGACTGTAATCCCCTCGCAGTCAAGGAATGTGTCTGCCACGCCCATCACTCTACCCTAGTACCTACTGTGCCGGCATATAAATGCTCAGTCAGTATTTGATGAAGGAATGGATGTTAGCTCTTTTCCAAAATACAGTGTGGATCTGCCATCACCACCTCACTCACCAGCCCTCACACACTTCAACTCAAGTGAGCTTAGATGTATTGAATCTTAATTAAATATCAAAGACACTATGTGTTGGATTCAGAAATGCTACATATGGCGATAACACAAAATACCTTGGGGCCAAAGACATTTGTATAGAATTCATTAGAATGTTCCATGATCACATACATACTCCCTTAAGGCAAAAACCCCATGGGCTCACAGTGCCAAGACTTTCTCCACACTTGGATAACAACTTCTGAAAATCTGCAGAAGGGGAATTTTTACCTGTGTGAACACTTTTTAAAGAATTCTTCTCATATGCCCAGATACTGCCACTTTACACCAGGTTTGCACTGCTTGCCTGATGTTATTGGATTTTATCTCCAAGGCAAAATGAGGTTCCTTTAAATAGTCTGGCTTTGCTCCATCCCCAGCTCTTCTGGATGAAGTCCACATGTGTTCCATTCAACATGTTTGGTTTATAAGAACACAAAATAAATATGTATAATAGAAAAACAAACAACGGTTAACTATGTTTTCTAAAATATAGGTGTTAATAGTATCAAAGTATAGCAAAGCACTATAAAATAACTTATTATAATTTGCCTACCATTACCTATTACCTGGAAACCCTGGTTGTGCAGTGGTTAAGTGCTA
>NW_004443998.1:13901325-13964455 GCF_000243295.1 Trichechus manatus latirostris
TCGAATCCACCAGGTGCTCCTTGGAAACTATAGGGCAGTTCTACTCTGTCCTATAGGGTCGCTATGAGTTGGAATCAACTTGACGGCAACGGGTTTGGTTTTTTGGTTTTACCTATTACTTGTTATTGTAACTTATCAGCTATTAAATGTAATATTTATTTTCTATTTCTTTATGTCAGCTTTAATGATTAAGGGTGGTAAGAGAAACACCGGTGCTTATCTAAAGCTGCAAATATGAATTATTTTTTAGCATGAAAAATGCAGCCTGACCTTAAAAGTATAATTCTACTTCTAGCTAGTTTTTTGCATCCTTAAGAACGTAAATTATATAAAGCAACTTGTCTCTCTAGAGACCAAAAGCTCTCAACTTACTTCTTTTTCTAAAGTTTCTAACTGCTTAGCTTATTGTAATCTGTGTGGTCTTGTACTTTCAATTAGCTGGAGGAAATACAAACATCCATTTTGTTTTCACAAGGCTAACTGTGAGTACTGCACTGTATTCACAGAGAAACACTGCTCACCCTGGCTCATTATCTTATGATTCCAAGAGTTTCAACATATTCTTCAACCTTTTTTTTATTACTGTTGGGTATGTACACATGCGCACTCACTTTAAATAGACTTTAGTAGGACAATGTTGAGACAAAGATATAGATGGAAAGAGCACTTCCAAGTTCAACAGATTTCCTTTCCTGAACACAACCATTCCCCACACTAATGTACATTGTCGCTGTTAGTTGCCCTTGAGTCAGCTCCTACTATGGTGACCTTATGTATAACAGAATAAAACATTGCTTGGTCCTGTGCCATCTTCACCATCTTTGATATGCTCAAGTCCATTGTTGTGACCACTGTGTATGCTGAGTGCCTTCCAACCCAGGGGGCTCATCTGCTAGCAGCACTCCATTAGACAACATTCTGTTCTAATCCATAGCATTTGATCACCACACCTTTCTTCCTAATCTGTGTAAGTCTGGAAGCTCTGCTGAAACCTACTCACCATCGGTGACCCTGCTGGTATTTGAAATGCCAGTGACATCATAGCATCATTGACGTCATAGCAACATGCAAGCCACCACAGTATGACAAACCGACAGAGTGGTAGAATGTACATGTTTCCAAGTAACTTTATGAATATAATGCAGGTAGTGGGCTGAATTAAATGTCTTCTGATTCAGAGAGATTAGAAATGTCTGTTGATATTATTTTTATTTTTTACTTTGATAATTGCGGGGATAGTTCCAAGTAACGACTACCATTACAACAGAAGAAGAATCCCTGTTCTGAAGCCATGGCGCATGCTGGTAAGAAAATGAGTGTTCCTACTCAAACCAACTCTCATTCGTCTTAAAAAAGAAAGCTTCTCATGCAGATGCCAAGTACAGAGCTGTTAACTTCCTTTCTTCTTAGGTGGACCTCATAGCTTTAATTCTACATACACCTCCAGCCAACATGATCGGCCTTTAACATTAATTTCCTCTTTAAAACAATATTCTTTGGAGGAAGTGTTGCTGGAAGCACTGATCATAATGCGCTATTTAACCCTACAGTGGCTTTTACCTCTGCAGTTCTCAAGGCTCAGTGTTGCTGTGGCTTGTGTGAATGTCTCACTGTTACTGGCTGGTAATTTATTTTTCATTTCTTGAAATCTAATTGAAAGACTGTACTCACTACCATACATAGCAGGTTAACGTAATGACGTTTTATACATTGTAAATGTCTTAACATAACTTTTTCCTATATACCTCCATAAAACAATGGCCAGAACAAATGAAAACAGCCTCTTGCGCCTAGCAGTCAACTATACATTGCAAGCAGGGAACTATTTATCGATAAGCGGAATTAGGAACGAGTATCAAGATTTTACCCATCTTCTCCTTGAAAGGCTCTTTAGACACCCAACCTTTATTGGCTCCTCTACCTGAAACCAGTAGAAACGAAGATCTTATCCAAAGAGTGGCTGGCCTGTTTCCACAGATTTCTGTGAAAATCCCACTACTAATCAAGAATGCAGATAATCAGTTAGGACGTAGAACCAACGCCTTTAACATCTGTTTCAAAGTCTCCATTTTTTACTTGATTGACGGTGGCATATCCTGAGAAGAATATTCTAAGGCTGCATAAGAGAATTTGTTAAAGACAAAAATATGTTTTCTAAAGTTCCAGGAAGTGTTTTGAGAGAAAATAACTGATGATTTGATTTGACATAATTTTCTTTAAATTTGGTACTGACTCAGTAAATTCAGCAATGTGAAACTAAATAAATCATAGGCTTTTATATCAGAGAATATTATGACGTATTCACTTGGAATTATGAACAGTACAGAAGTGATTTGGTTCATTAGAATTAGGCTCTGTGGGAAAATAAAGAACAAAAAATAATAGTTCAAATAATGATTGCACTGCAAATAGTTACATGAACAAGATCACGAAGAAACATCTATTAGAATCCATAAGAACTATTAATACTTTATTAAGTGAAAAATATATTTGAAACAAAATTTGCTGTTAATTTGGGAAAATATATCACACAAGAGAAATTTTAAATACTGATCTGTTGCTCTAAAATGAATTGCAAACATAAACTATTAATGCTTGGTTTTGGTTTGGGTAAAACATTTTTGAGTTTTAGCCTTGCAGCATATCCCTGATGCATCCTCCTTCCGACATTACAATCCGTCTTACTCCTTTGTCCTTTCCTGCCGTCTCTAAAGCACGTTTATCTGAGGAATGTTTCTTGGTATGGCAGGTGTGTGCATCTAGTCGAGTTGTTCTGACTCAAAGCGACCGTATAGGACAGAGTAGAACTACCTCATAGGATATCCAAGCCTGTAATCTTCACGGAAGCACACTGCCCCATCTTTCTTCCGTGGAGCGGCTGGTAGGTTCGAACCGCCGACCTTTCTGTTAGCAGCCGAGCATTTAACCACTGTGTCACGAGGGCTCCTTGGCTAGTTGAATAACAGTGGATAGTTACTTGAGGGATTAGCATAAAAAAGCTTAATACTGAACTTGGATAAGAGACTGTAAAGACCGTTGAGCCATGAATGAAGTGGGATATGTTATGTGTACTTCTATTATGATGTCAGTGACCACAGTGATGGCAACGACTCCAACTACTAATAAAAACTATCCATTCAGGGTGCCTGGAAAATGTCAGGTATACTGCTAAGTGATTTACGTACTGTCATTATCTTTAACTTAGAGAAATCACGCTGCTCAAAAGCTATGACACATTTTGCTCCGTAGATGGCGCCACTCTTTTAACAACAGTGTCTACTCTTTCTGTTTGTCTGGAGCCTTGAAGATGCTTACCAAAGTTAGGAGCTGGGATCTGGTCTCAGTTCTGTCATTAATTAGTAGTATGACCTTGAAATCAATTAAATTCTCTGTGTGGGAGTTTTCTTATTTCTCAAATAGGGGAAATGTGTGTCCAAACTGTCTCACAAGTTTCTTGTGAGGATTACCTGGAAGGAGTTATGTAAATTCATTTTGAAAGCAAAATAAATGTGTAAATAAATGCAATCTAAAAACAATATACAGGATAGACTATCGTCACTCTTAACATCAAATACTTTAGAAGTGAAATCTTATACATGGACTCTTTTGGTCTTAGTGGTTTTAGGGTATCACACGTTTTCCTGTATGATGAATTTATTTTCTAGGAAAAGTGATTCTGAGATTATTTAAAGCTTAGAGCTGTGAACAGTCTGAGGTGAGAAGGACTCCTGTTTTCCACGGCCATATAGAGATTATTCATTACTGGAAATTCTTGTTTCTCTTTATTTAAAAAAAAAAAATCATTAAAAGCATTAAATTTATTTGACACTTTCCAGAAAGGACTGAGTGAAGTAGGCAGCCCAGGTACTGTAAATCAGTAGAATTGTTAACATATGACATATTTGAAATAGCCTAACACTGTAATTGCAAATAATACATAATGGTTAATATTAGGTTGTCATTAAAACCTTGCTATAGAAAAATATTTAGTGTTCAAGGAATTGGTCAAATTATAATGGTAGTGAAAATAAAATATGCATACAACATATGTATAAATAATGTGGAGTTTCTCTTATTGGCAGGGTTATGGATGATTTTAAAATCTCTTCTATGTTGTGTTCTGTATTTTTATTTCTATTTAATTTTTTTTGTTGTTTGTATCAAAATTATACATACATGGCCATAGTTGAAAGTGTCACATAGTTTTATAAAGTTTGTTTCAAAAAAAGCAGCCTTCCTCATAATTCTCCCCCTCTTCAAGGACATCCACTTTTGACTTCTTTGTAGACTCTGTGGCATTTAAATCCATGACTAAATCACTTTTGTATAGTCCACCTCTCAGCTCTTCGGTTCATTCATTCGTTTTGGACTCTCTTTCCTCCATCATTCTCCGCAAGACAAGCTCACCAATTCTCCTGATACATAGTACTTTTGGTTAGTTCAATAGTCAGTGTTTAAATGTTATGACGATACAAATGGTATTTTCATCTGAGCTATATAAAACACTATAATTTATTTTCCTGCACATTTTTTTTAATTTCCTGGAATTAGTGATCGTCTTTTTTGTTTGCTTTTCTAAGTACTTTTCATGAACATAATTCTCCAGAAGTTATCTAAATCTACTCTCTGCGTGTGTGTAACGTAACGTAAATGTTGTCATTTTTTGGAGATATCTCTCATTGCCTTCTGGTGTGCTCCAGTTTGGCCTGGTTGCCTTCTCTGTCATCCTGGGGACTCCCTTCAACATCCCCTTGTGCCCCCTTTGTCTTTTCTCTGATGTCGGCTCCCTTATTTATTAGGTCTCCCCACTTTCTTGCCTTACTCTCCTGTTTCAGGTGGGACATATCCTCTGGTAGCATCCTGAGAAATGTCCTCATTCTCCACTCACACTGGATTGATAGTTGGATTAGATACAGAATTCTCAGTTGGAAATTATTTCCCTTCATGATGTTGAAGGCATTGGTCCATTGTTTCTCGCTCTTGTGTTATCTTTGAGAAGTGATACCATTCAGATTCCCCATCTTTTGTTTATATCCCTCCTATATTTTTCCTATAACACTTTGGAAGCTACTAGGATCATACTAGGGACCCCTGGTGGCAAAAGATTAAGAACTTGGCTGCTAATCGAAAAGGTCAGCTGTTCGAACCCACCAGTGGCTCTGTAGGAGAAAAGATCTGGTGATCTGCTCCTGTAAAGATTATAGCCTAAGAAGCCCTATGGGACATGAGGCAGTTGTACTCTATCCTATAGAGTTACTTTGAGTTGGAGTCGACTCAAGGCACCTGGCAGTAACAACAAGGACCATCCTATTAAGAGTTGTAAATTGTTGTGGATTTCATTTCATCAGTTGTGCTGGGCATTTAACGCGTTGTTTCACCATGAAAACATGTGTCTCTCAGTTTTTATTTATTTACTTTTTTATTAGTTTATTTGATGATTTTCTTCCCTCAATTGTTTCTGACTGCTTGCTTTCTGGAACTCTGGTTACTCAATTATTAGACCTCCTGGGCTGTCATCTAATTTTCTTTTTGTTTCTAGTATACATTTATTATACTTTTTATTAGTGAGGGCATTGGTGGTTCAATGGTAGAATTCTCACCTTCCGTGATGGAGACCCGGGCTCAACTCTGGCCAATGCACTTCATGCACAGCCACCACCCATCTGCCAGTGGAGGCTTGCTTGTTGCTATGATGCTGAACAGGTTTCAGCAGAGCTTCCAGACTAAGACAGACTAGGAAGAAAGGCTGGAGAGTGTACTTCTGAAAATCAGCCAGCGAAAACCCTGTGGATCACAAGTGGTCTGATCTGTAACTGATGATCAGGATGGCACAGGACTGGGCAGCATTTTGTTCAGTTGTGCGTGGCGTCTCCATGGTGCCATGAGTCGAGGGGACAACTTGACAACAGCTAAAAACAACGACGTACTTTTTGTTACATTCTGGGAAGCCTTCTCAAACTTTGTTTCCAAAACTCCCAGTTACTTTTTAGTGTCTCTGTAATCAAATTTTTAAGAGTTTTATTTTTCTGGATTTTTCTTTTAATAGCGTGGTATTTTTTCTTTTTCTTTAAGGAAATTTTTGTCTTTGTTTCTTTGTTTTTTAGTTTCTGCTTAGTGTATATCTCATCCAAGTTACTACTGTTGTTTTGTTTTTCGTCTCTATCTTTCTAATTAGGGAAATAATCTCATGGCCCTTGGTGGTCCATTGGTTTTGAGCTGGGCAATCAAGGTAACCTGCAACTCCTGAGATGGGGCTTGTTGTCTGTCAGCTTTACTGGAAGGCTGATCTGGCTGGACAATTTTGTTGAGGATGTTTAGTATCATTACTGATTTTTTCTTTGGCTAGTCATATTTCCAGTAATATTCTCCTTCATTCCCCTGCGGAGGGTCTGCCTACATTCTAGGATGAGGATCTTAACTTCCATGGAAAATATATTCCTTGACTCTCCCAGTTTTCAGTACAGACTTCTCATCCTCAACTGTTTCTGATGTTTCTTAGGCCAAGAAGTTTCTGTTTTATTCTTTTCAGAAAATCCATCTCATATCTCTGCTGATGTAAGAGGGGCAGGGTCCTGGTTGAACAGAGTAGAGGAAGGAATTTGGGGATCTAATTCATTCTTGACCAGACTTTTAACCAATCCTCCATATCTTATTCATTTTCCCCTTAACCTTCACTTCGAGCAGGAACTGATACTGCTAATTCTTGAGCCATTTGTGGAGCCCTGGGCAAGTGTATCAATGGATGTCCACATACCACATTTCTAAATTTTGGAAGTAATAAGTCAAGATAGGAAACTGTTAAATAAAATCTAAATTCCCACCTTGACATACCTACCTTCATGACAACCTGGAAAGTCAGGTCCAAATTGGAAAGTTCTTAGAATCGTTGAATTCCATGCCTTAATTTAGAAACACAAGGAGAGCTGGCCCCCAGCCTGTGGCCCACACCCCTTCTCTCCCCATCCCCAGATCTGTCCCCCACTGTCAAGGGTCTTGTGCATGTGTGGACACCCCAGTCCACCCATTCTAGATCTATCCAGACGGCCATCCCTGCATGCAAACGGCCACCCCTGTGTGCAGACTGCCATCACTGCATGCAAACAGCCATCCCTGGGTATCTTCTGGGGCCTAGAGTTGTCCACTTGGGAGTGGTCTGCACTTGAGAGGATAGACCCAGTGAACAGGCCAGGCCAGGCCCTGGAAGTGTGGGCTCTGGGATGTTCGGGCAGAGAATTCTGTGGCCCTTGTTACCTTAAACATAGTCTAAAAGAGGAAGGTGGACATTTTTCCTTGTCCTCTTCACCCATGTGGAACAATAAGGCCAGAAACCCATTAAACCCATTGCCATCAAGTCGATTCAGATATTTGCCCAGGTCTAGTTGGTACTGATTTGGGGAACTTCATGCTGTGAATTGACTTGGTTCTTGATTTTTTCCATTGCTGACTTAGGATACATTTAATTCTTCAACATGTTTTAGGAAAATTGCAAAGAAATCTAGAGGAATTGGGCCAGCAAAGACTTACTTACTGCGTTAGAATAACTGTGATTTATTTCTATTGTCTTGTGTGGTGGTTTTCTGATGTTTTTCTCCTTGAACCTCATAATCTCTCTCTTACTAAAATAATATATTTTAAATGGGTCAAGGCTCAAAATTAGCCTCAAAAACAGAGGCTAAATGCAACTTTACCTCTCGTGTGATCTGAAATACTTCCCATTTGACTATCTGTCGTATAAAAATCTTAATTCACCAATTCAGTTTCATAAAACAAGATGGAGCTAAGAAAAAACGTCTTAAATATAGTATGCAATCTACAAGAAAACATTGATTTTACATAGGAGTACAGCTTTAGATTTTCTGCAATATGAGCTATATTATGTATAAACTTGTTTTTCTTGTTTATATTTAAGTTGCTTTAAAGTAGTCTCCCAAGACACATTCAGCTATAGAGATTTTATTGTTATGACAGTCTCAAAGAGAGCTGGGTTTAAAGAAAAATTCTCTGTAGTTAAGTAAGTCAAATGCATATTCATACACAAACACAGGGAAAAAATATTTATTTTCTAAAGCTTATGTTGATAAATCTCACTGTTTTCCATCTTCCTCAATTTAATTTTTAAGCATCTGAGTACAACATCATTTTTGCTCACTTGGCAATTAAATGGAAGGGAATATTACTTAACTTACCAGAAGTTTAGAGTAGGGTAAATTTCTTTCATATCAGTGGAGATAGACCTTATGAAACAGCATATTGGATACTTTGGGAAGTGATTATTGCTAACATTTATTGAGTGTTTACAACCTCAGGCCTTGGGTTTAGACCGATTAATGCATTTAACCCTGCTGACAATGGCCAAATGCTATTAACATATTTATTTTATGGATGAGGAAACTTAGTCTTATTAAGTTGGTGATTCTTAAGCTTTGGTGTGTTATCAGAATCGCCCAGAGAACTAATAAAGAACATGAGGCCTAGGCTTCTTGAAGTAGGATAGGGTCTGGGCTTTTGTATACTTATCAAGTTCCCCAGGTGCTCCTGAATGCCACCAAAGTTTTAGAATCACTGGTTTAAGTAGCATGACTAAGATAATAAATAAGAGAATTGATACTGAAACCCTAGTTGATGAGATGCTACTAACTTACGCTCTTAACCAACATGCTATACTGTCTCCAGCTTTATCTACCCTTTCTCTTCACTAGGGTGTCTATATAATTCCTAAAACAATAAATCTACAGTACTCCCTGCTCCTTTGACCAAAATGAGCTAATAGTCTCTCATAATATATAGGTTTTTAATTAATTCTGTTATAAACAAGATCACTAATGACATTAAAAATCATAAACAAGTGCATGTTGTATTTCGGTGACTTGTCACTGCAAATTTTCTAGCAGAAGCAGGATAACAGTATTGTAGAACTGTTCCTATGCTGGAAGTGTGCTAAAGTGGATGAATTCCCAGCTGCCTGCAAACTGCCGTGTCTGTAATCCCTTGAGACTGTAGAAGGCATCTCCAGAGCTGATAAGATCATAGAGGGAACTTTGACTAATGTGCCACCCTGGAAATTAAAATAATTTTCACAATTAAGGGTTGAAAATGAAGCTAAACGTTGGCATTACGGTTGAATGTAGAAACCTTCTATTTACTGCTTTTAATCTAAATCTGTTTTTCAGACAAGATAATGGTATTTTTAGCAGCAGGAGCAGCAGCTCTGAACTTTGAGTCAACTGCCCTTCACACGAGGGACACAGACGGCAACCACAGACATAGTTCTCTTTCGGGTCCAAAGGGTTCGTTCTGTGTTTAGAGTAAAAAACAGACGGTTTATGGGAGGATTCTGAAAGTGCTCTCAGTTATATTTACGTCACATCACCATAGCACCCCCTGCTGATGACTGTTGGGATTAAAGTTTTGTGATAATGACCTGGGTATCCACAGCTCCTCGAGACACTTAATTTCACCGGTGAGACAGTGAGAAAGAATGCTAACTCAGTCTGTTTGCTTCAGTCATTAAATTCTTGTTAGGTTTTCTTCAACACTCTAAATCCTTAGCTTTCATTGGGTTGTTGATAATTTTGTGTCCTGTTGGTAATTTATGTGTTTGTTCATTTATTCATTCATCTAACAAATGTTGAGTGCCCACTCTGTGGTTGGAGATATTCTAGTTGTTTGAGCTAAAGCTGTAAACAAAACAATGTTCCTTCCCCATGGGGCTCGCACACTGTGGGGAGAGAGGAGAGAGAGAGAAAGAACACAAAGACAGGTAAATATAATATGTCAGGTGATGGGTGACGACTAGTGTTATGGGGAATGAAAAAGAAAAAGCAAGGCAAAAGGAAAAGCAAATGCAGATGAGGGTTGGGAGAATCTTTTTTTTTATTTTAATAGGCTGGTCTATATTTTGGAGCCCTGGTGGCGCAGTAGTTAAGAGCTCGGCTGCTAATCAAAATGTCGGCATTTCCAATCTACCAGCTGCTCTTTGGAAAAAATATGGGGCAGTTCTAGTCTGTCCTATAGGGTCGCTGTGAGTTAGAATCAACTCGAGGGCAACGTGTTTGCTTTGGTTTTTTTCTGGTCTATATTTTATGAGTTTTCCTCCCACCCTTTGAAAGAGTGAACTAAAAACAAGCAAAGAGTAGAGAAGATCTGCTCCAGGACACAATGTCTTAGAAACCACACCAACTGTGTCTACACAGCTGTACCTTTAGTATGAAGATCTCACAGTTCCCCCACAGTAATGAGAGTGATTAGTAAGTCCCAGGTAGGGGTCAGAGCTCAAAGGGGCAGCAGGGTCAGGCCACCCACGTGTGGAGCGGTGCGCGGGGTTGGGGGGGCATATCTGTATGTGGAGAACAAGACAGGCCTTCAGAAAAAACTCTCTATATTCACAATAAATGCAGCAATCTTTGCCTAGCAACAGAACTACACTTGAAATGGTATCGGAGACCAAGATCCTTTCGTTTATTTATTTATTTTATTTGAATTGTTTGTCACTTACAGAGAAAGTAGAACAGAGCGCCAAGGTCACAGCTGTTTACACACCGTGTATCAAAATCTGAAAGCATGTTATTACAACCCCATCCCTAACGTGAATGCATCTGCACAAAGGAAAGTGTGGACCTTTGGCTTTTTCCCCCATTTTAGACCCCTGCCCTAAGGCCACCCTGGTGGCTCTGGCCTCCCCCTGACCACCTCTGCTGATCAGAGCACAGAGCACAGAGCACATGAGCCAAATCCCAAAGCTTGGAAAGAAATCATTGCTGTGTCCAGTGATGTTAAACCAGGAAAGAGAGAAAAATGAGTAGAATCCATGGAATAGCATAGGTCAGTAGAAATAAATGTTTTTCAAAAGGGAAAATCATTATGAAGAGCAAAATGGCAAACTCAGCTACAGCATGAATTGCCTGTAACTTCCCTGTCCCTTCTTCCCGTCAGTGCCACAGGTAGGATCAAACCACAAGTCTGGATCAGTCAAGACTTCTGCCTTCTCCACTTCTATACCCAGGCTGCTAAACATTCTCAGGAAGAATCGCACAATTTTGTGGGACCAGGAATAGGAAAAATTCATGGCGCTCATAATAGCTTGGGAGATTCGCAGTATGTTTCTAGTTAGTGCTATCTCCCTTGCCAAATGCCAACCTTATTACACCCCCTCCTCTTCGGAGAAGAGCTGACTTCTTATTACAGGCAAAAAGTATAGGCTGCCTAGTTGTTATTCTCAAAGATTCCTTTCCCCTATACCACATAACAAGGCATCAGCATCTACTCATATCCTTCCTCAGCTCCTCCTACTTTGGTAGAAGAGGTCTTTCTCTTGCTATTCAAGGGTGCTTGAATATTTTGGATCTCTTTTTGTCCCATATTCTAAGTAACATTGCTATATCTTTCATCCATCCATCTCTCCATTGCCTTTGCTTACTGGCTTAGTGAGGTCCTGTGTATTAGGGTAAATCAGTGGGCTTTGGAGTCAGATGGAAATAATCCTGAAAAAGCCCTCTTTGTAGAGTTTCTCTCAAACTCAGATTCATCATTTGTCAAATGGAGATCATGGTACCCATCCCACGGGGCTGTTGTAAGGATTAAGTGACATAATATGCAAAGCACTTGGATTACTGTTTAAGTATTCTATAAACGGCAGCCTTGATTATTGTTTTTGCTATTCCTCCTGCATGGGGCTACCAATTTTTGAAACAGTCCTTTACAAAGCAAGTTTACATACATTTTCAATTTTATCCTTACAAAAATCTCATAATGTAAGCAGGAAAGATCTAGAAATGGATTCAAAGTAAAAAAAAAAAAAAAAAAAAAAAAAGTTGCTTTTTCAAGGTCACGGAGTTAGATGGTGATGAATTTAGGACTGAAAATTAGACTTTCTGAATCCTGCTTTAGTGCGTGTGCACCTACGTTTACTGCTTCTTTTAGTATCCGATGCCTTATGGGGAGTATGTTACTATTTGAGAATTTTGGGCTCAGTTGAACCTAGGAGCTAATGAGCTTCTATTGTTATAAAATAAAACTTTTATTGGCCTGTACAGATATCATTTGTGTTTTTCCTTTTATTGTGGATTACTTACAAGTTTGATGTTCTTTATGTATGCAAAGTGGGATAGGCATTAATTGCATTACCTGAAGCAAAGACTGCAGCTGTGTGAGGTTGATGAAACTACCACAGATTTTTACAAAACGCTTTGTGAACAAAACTCCGAACACCTATGACAAAGGCTTTACAACATATGGTTTAGGATCCATTTAAATTTATAACTGTAGAACATCCAGATGGAGGGAAGATGTGGTTTTTTTCTTCAGTTTTTTCTTCTTTTGTTTAATTTTGTTTGGTTTGTTTTTTAGTAGTCTCAATTGTTAGAAGGACTTCTGAGAAGTCAATTAGTTCCTTTGGCTGTTTTCAAGGTATGTCTAGGTCACCTGAATTGCAAGATACTTCACAACTTACATAAACAACTTACACCAGTATGACACCACTGTATTAAAATGGTTTCCCTATTCTATTTTGGGGGAGAATGACTTTATTTTTTCAACTATTAAAATAAAAACTGAGCTAGTGAATGAGGAATCAGGAATATGTGAGATGGTGCCGGCATAAATTGAGGCACAGATTACAAAATTCATTAGGAAGTTGCCAGTCCCCATAGAATTTATTGCCTTAGTTCCTGAGGGTGTTGGGATTATTTCATCTGAAGAAAACTGCCTCACCTAAAACATGTGCCTGACCCCAGGGGCAGCCTACATGTAGTGATCAATAAATGGAGTGGGAAAAAGACCCAGCCCTCTTGTCCCAGTTCGGAATTACTCTGAAGAGTCATCCATTTCCAGAACTCCTTCTAAGGTGGGCTGAAACCCTGGTGGCGTAGTGATTAAGAGCTACAGCTGCTACCCAAAAAGTTGGCAGTTCCAATCCACCAGCCACTCCTTGGAAACCCTATAGGGCAGTTTACTCTGTCCTATAGGGTAGCTATGCGTTGGAATTGACTTGATAGCAACAGGTTTTTGTTTTGTTTTGTAGGGTGAGCTGGGCATCCATTGAGATTGTAAAGGATTGGGAACTTTGCTCTCTACTCAGTCTTGCTTCCGTCTATTCTCTGCTATTCCATAGATATTGGTCCCAAGAGTACTCCCTAATGAACCTTCTGCATGCTAATCTTCGTCTCAGACCCTGCTTCCTGGAGAACCCACCTTTAACAACATGCTTCTTCAAAAAATAGTCCCTGGACAGTTCACCAATTCATATGTAAGATTTTTCATTCTTTTCACAGACATCTTGCTATGTATGTCAAACATCATTACAACTTTAGAATATGTACCAGCTACAGGACTGTGATACTTCATTTTAAGCTAAAATGATGTCTTTCATATTGGCTAACACATTTTCAAGTCATTAGTGTGTTAATTATATTTATATAATATAAATTTAAATTTCTATTTATATACTTCTAAATTAAAATTTCTTTATTCTTAGCATAATGATATATTCCCAAGTAACTGAAATGGATTAAAGACTCAAGAGTGGTCCACTAAATCATAAATATAATGAGAAACATAGTACCATAAATACTACAACTGAAAAAATATTATAAAAATAAGTCTATTGCATTGTGAATAGAGAATGAACTGCGTGGCCAGAGCAAGTAAATCTGGCATGATGGTTATACACAAGCAGTTAAAAAAAGTGCCAACATAAAGAAGAACTATATATATACGTAGATATAGGATTTTATTGGACTGGTGATCCATGGACCTCTATTCTCTGGAACATTTTTTTGTATTGAAATTTTGTCAAATAACATCATGAAACCACTGAAGCCATTGCATAATTTTCAAACGAAGCATAATGATCTTGCTAGTCAGCCAAATTAGTTTCTTTTTTTAAGATTAAGTAAAAAATATTGCTTACTTGCATGAAATTGATGAATTTAGTTGGTAAATATAGAAAAGGGTCCATTGCTGTAGTCCTTGAACAAGAGTTACACTATTGCCAAGAAGTTTTTTAAAACAACTACAAAGTTATGAACAAACAGTAGGCTCAGAAAGAAAGTCCTTGATGTGGGAAGAATGAATGAGCTCCTGGCACATGTGGGAGACACACGTGAGAGAGAAGCATTCTGTGAGGTTTTGTTTTGTTTATTATGAAAACTCCATGCTGTAGAAGAAGGCATATTTGGATTTAGCGAATGATTACTTTGTGCCATAAAGAAGCCTGGAAGTGGTGGGCTGGCATTAGCACTGAAGGAATACAATTTATGTAGCGACAGTAAGGAAGCATGTTGCCACCTGAAAGCAACTATGCATAAAGTTTTACTCACAAAATATACTTAGTATTCAAAAAACACACCTGGTATTGTTTTTCTGTTGAAGGGAAAAGTAAAATTTATGTAGATGATGAAATTTTAGTCATATTCAGCATCCTGGGAAAAAAAAGTAAACAGCCAATATAAGATTTTTTTCCCCACTCTGAAGTAAGCTGTGTAATAGTCATATTCTTGTTTAAAACAAATTCATTGGACACATATGCCCCTTCTCATATCCCCCATTTCCCTGCAATCCAATTATTGTAAAACTCCTCCAAGAATTGTTTATTTCCATCTCTTTGCCTTCTCACCTGCTATTCTCCCAATAGCCCACTTCCAATGGACTATTTATTCACACTACTCAGTGAAGCCACTTTTTGTCAAGGACAAAATGGATTCCATCTCAGCAAGTCCAAGAATATTCAGTTTTCTCGGCAAATTTTAACTCAATTTAATTCCTGCTATCAATTTTTTTATCATGTCATGTTTTAGCAAAATGTGTACATCCCTGATCTTACTTACCCACTCCTTGCTCTCATTTTTCAGAAAAAAACTGCTGTTAAACATTGTTTAATTGTTTCTTCTGATATTTATCTCTTCTGATATTCATTTCCATAAAAACTAATTATCCTGAGCTTTTCCATTAATACATTATCTTTGACTTTCTACTAACAAGATATTCCTACCCCACAACACAACACATTCCATTTTGAAACACATGTACCCTTAAGCTTTTGGTTAAATCAATATTTACTATTTACACTACCATCATTATGTGAGTATACACAGCTCAGTCTCAAAGTATACCATGATTATATTTCTCTTTATGACTTTTAAAATTTAATAGTAATCTCATTTTATTCTTTTGCTTAGTTTTCTTTATATTTGACATCAAAATACAGAGAAAAATTATGAAAGTCCTTCTTAGTAAATCCAAGCCCATTGGTACTGATTGGTTGTCTTTTTACTTGAAGATATCCGTCTAAAGCCCTCTGTTCTCCTGCAGTCTCTATGGTTATTCTCTCAGCCAGCTGTACTGTGGTGTACCTAGGACTCCCTTCACTATCATTTGGTGAGCAACCTGTACACACATTGGTTCCTGGGTCCTTTCTCTTTCTTATTTTGCCACCTTGTTAAGTGATGCATATACACTCTGAGACAGTGTGCCTGGAAGGTAAAACTATTTAAGACTTTTCATTCTTGAATATGTCCTTATTCTAACCTCAGACTTGATTACATTTCCATTGACTATAGAAATCTGAGTTGGAGATCATTTTCCTCAGAATTTTGAAGGCATAGTGCCGTTGTCTTCGAATGCTCACTGCTGCTGTAAAGAAGTCCAGTGATACTCAGATTACAGGTCTTTGGATGTGATATGTTCTTTCTTTCTGGAAGGTTTTTATACTATTATCTTTTTTTTGAAACTTCATCATCATAAGACAATCTTTTGTCATTCATTGTGGTTGAGAGTCATGATATTAGTTTGTAAATATTTTTTATTATTTCTGTATTCTTTTTTTCAAATATTATCTCTACTTTCTTTTTCTGTAGCACTTATTATTTACATATTGGGCCCCAGATTCATTTCAAAGCATGTTTTCTCTTGTATTTTATACTGCTATGTCTTTTGGTTCTACTTTCTCATTAAACGTTATCTTCTCAAAATTCTACTGAGATTTAATTTCAACTATTATAAACTTCCGGTAGCTCTTTTTTTGTTGTTGTTCTCAGAGTTTCCTTAAAAACACAAAAACAAAGGTGAAAAAAGAAACAAAAAAATCCCTGTTCTTGATTCAAGGATGCAGTATCCAAACCCATTGCCATCAGGTCAGTTCCAAATCACAGTGACCTATAGAACAGAGTAGAACTGCCCCATAGGGTTTCCCAGGCTGTGATCTTTCCAGAAGCAGGCTGCCACATCTTTGTCCCGCAGAGTGCCTTGTGGGTTCAAACTACTGACCTTTTGATTAGCAGCTGAGCGCTTTAACCACACCACCGCCAGAGCTCCTTATGGAGTATCATTATATGAAATATTATTATCAATTACAAATTTTTCAAAAACCATTTAAGAGATGACTTGCAGCTCTGTTAGTCTTGGAAAAACTTACTGACCGATAGAGCTAACTATACAGTGGTCGAAAAAGTATTTGTTCTTTCAAATGAGGGATCAGCAAATTACCAGTTTTTGTTTTAGGCTTGGGAGTTTTCTAGAGAGTAATCCTCTAATCTCTTGCCCTGGGAGACAGAAAAACCTGTTGTCCGTTTTCTGGTCACTGAATGGGGAACATAGGTATTCCCTTGTTTAATTACTTAATTTAACTATTTAATTGTCTCATTTAATCCCTCTGTTTTCAATATGGCTACCTGTATCTGGCTGGTTTCCCCCAAACCCAGAGCCTCTTTCAGAGACTATCAGTCTTCAGCCTTCCTACTTCAACTTTCTAAAGTACTTAACGCCTTTACTTCAGGAGATCTGGGAGGTTTTGCAGTTCCAACTGGCGCGTTTCTTGATGACTTAACACCTGGAAGGCACTTGAGTTTCAGCTACTTAAATTGGTTATCTACAAATTGTGTATGTACTTTCTGTTTTCTAAAATTTTGTTCATGTCTCTCTTCTGTCACTTCCTCTTTTTACCTTTATTCTTTTGAGTTAAATACTTTTTTATTCATCTACTGTTATTTTAATGGTATTTTGGGAAGAAATAGAAATAAATATGTGTGATTAACCTGCATATTTAACCAGAATCATTCCCTCCTTCCTAAAATAATTGTTTCAAGTGTCTTCAGGCACACTTGTCTTATTGGCCACTGCTTTGGAACTCCTTTTATGGATTGTGCTTTATTCCTACATTTTAGAGTATTCCAGGACTCAGGCTCAGCTCTGTTCTGTTTTCTGTCTTCTGTTTTCCAGCCTTGTGGTTTTGTAGAATATCTATATACTTATCCTCCATTTCTTAATGACTAAAGTGGGCCTGATCCAAACCATGGTGTTTTCAATCGCCTCATATGCATGTGAAAACTGGACAATGAAGAAAGAAGACAAAAGAAGAATTGATGCCTTTGAATTATGATGTTGCTGAAGAATATTGAATATTCCATGGACTGCCAGAAGACTAAACTAATCTGTCTTGGAAGAAGTACAGCCAGAATGCTCCTTAGAAGCAAGGATGGTGAAACTATGTCTCACATACTTTGGACATGTTATCAGGAGGGACCAGTCCTTGGAAAAGGACATCACACTTAGTAAAGCAGAAGGTCAGTGTAAAAGAGGAAGATCCTCAGTGAGGTGGGTTGACACAGTGGCTGCAACAATGGGCTCACTCAGAACAACTATTGTGAGGATGGTACAGGACCAGGCAGTGTTTCGTTCTGTTGTACATAGGGTCACTATGAGTCGGAACTGAATCAACAGCACCTAACAACAACAACAATAATCCTCTATTTCAGTTTCTTAGTGCTTCTGTAACAGAAATACCACAAGTGGGTGGCTTTAACAAACAGAAATCCCCCCCCCCTTTTTTTTTTTTTTTACCGTTTAGGAGGCTAGAAGTCTGAAGTCAGGGCACTGGTTCTAGGGGAAGGCTCTCAGTTCGCTCTGGGAAAGTCCTGTCTCAGCTTCTCTAGCCCTGGTATTCCTGGATTCCTTGGTGATCTCTGCATGACATCTCTCTTCCCCTCATTTGTGCTTGCTTGCTTCACCTAAAGAAGCCCTGGTGGGAGTGGTTAAGGTGCTTGGCAGCTAACCAAAAGGTCAGCAGTTTGAACACACTGGCCGCTCCACAGGAGAAATACATGGCAGTTTGCTTTGGAGACCCTATGGGGCAGTTCTACCCTGTCCTATAGGGTTACTATGAGTCAGAATTGACTTGACAGCCATGGGTTTTGTTTTGGTTGTTTGTTTGTTTTGGGGGGGGGGGTTCATCACCTAATCTGCTCTTTTTGTATCAAAAGCCATTAGGTTTAAGACATACCCTACAATGATATGGTCTCATTAGCGTAAAAAGAAAACTCTATTCCCAAATGGGATTACATCCACTGACATAGGGGTTAGGATTCCAACACATATTTTAGGGGGACCCAATTCAATCCATAACATTCCCAAATATACATCTGCAGCCTAAGCTCTATGCTAAGCTCCAACTAATCAATCCAAACGCCTACTGAACATTTTCAGTTGGATATCTAGAGGCATCCAGGCTAATATTTAATTGGAGTTTTTATTCTTTTCTTCCTTATCAAAATGTTGCATTCTCTTTGGTTGCTTTCTCATACTGCAGCTATTTGAGACCTTAAAAGCCATATTTTCTAGACTCCCTTGCAGCTAGATATGATTTAGTTTCTGTGGTAGGTACACTAGGCTAGTCTTGGTTTCCAGGGTGATGGACACAGAGACAGCTCTGCACTCTGCTGACGCAGAGGTGGCAGGCATGCCTGGATCTGGAGCCAGTAATTCTAGCAGCAACTTCCTGACCCTAAGATCCCAGCAGAAGCAGTGTGTTCTTTGTAGGCAAACTCTTGTATGTCAGCTTCCTACTGCCTGAATTGTAGTCAAGGTGTATAATCTTGGGAGAGTTTGGAGAATGGCTTCCTGTTTTCCTGATTCCTGAGTTACTGACTGGCCAATGTAGCGTTTCTCTAGATACCAAGCACCAACTGCTGTCAAGTTGGCTGTGACTCATGGCAACCCCATATGTGTCAGAGTAGAACTGTGTTCCATAGGGTTTTCAGTGACTGATTTTTCAGAAGTATATCACCAGGCCTTTCTTCCAAGGCACCTCTGGGTAGACTCAAACCTCTAAACTTTTGGTTAGCAGACAAGCACATTAATCAATTGCACCACCAAGGGACTCTTTTCTCTAGACCAGCTCTTTTTCAGTGATCCTGAAATCATTCTTGGAGGCCCGATTTAAAGTATGTTACTCCCATACTTCCAATGGTTTGGGAGTATATAATTTTGCATTTCCTTCTGCTTAAAATAGCTAGTGAGATTTCTTTGTTCTCAAATAAACCTTATTGACACAATAAACCAAAGCAACCAAACTCGTTGCCATTGAGTCGATCCTGACTCATAACAACCCTATATGACAGAATAGAACTGCCCCATAGGGTTTCCAAGCATTGGTTGGTGTATTCCAACTGCTAACCTTTTGGTTAGCAGCTGAGCTCTTAACCACCGTGCCACCAGGGCTCCATGATTGACACAATAGGGATATCTATATAATTGAAGTGGGTGTTCAACTTATCCAAAAGGTCAGGAGTTCAAATCCACTAGCCACTCCTTGGAAACCCTTCGGGGCAGTTCTATTGTGTCCTATAGGATCACTAAAAGTTGGAACCAACTCAACAACAACAACAATAGTAATACTCATACTAAAGGGTTTAGGGGATTAAATCTGCCTTTTCTGAATATTTTAGCAAGTGAAATATAACACCAGAAATATTTTAGAAGTACTAACCTTTATAGAAGTGGTGTAAAATATTTTTAAATATTAATTTCCTTTTGGTTATTATCATAAATTCTGTAGAAACATTATCATTTATTACCTATATTTATTAGAGTTTATGCTTGTGTCAAATATAAAATAAAAAACATGCTTCTGTAGAGAAATACTATAATTAAAGAACTTAGAAGATTTCAAAAGATGTAAAACAATTAATATGGAGTTGAATGAAGTTTTACATTTCTGGTTAGTACTAGGCACAAAAGAGATGCAGATGAGTAGCAATGCTGACAATGTAATGATTAGCAATGAACTAAGACTGCTTTAGTGGTTAAATTTCCAAATACCCTTTGGAAGTTAACACGTGTTCATTTCTATTTCAAAGATGGTGAAATCAACAGAAGAAATTATTTCCTTGAAATTACACTGTAGTTGAGTTAATAATAGATATGCATTTTGTGTCTCAGAATGTATCATTTTCTATAGAAAGCCTACATTTGTGTTACTAATAACAAGAAAATTAAGGTGTACATGGCTGGTGAAATATTTTTACATGCTATTTAGGCTTTCTCAGAGGGGCATCAAAGTCCCTTTCAGTGGTGAGATTTTTTAACCTGTCAGTCTGCCCAGGTGGTTTATGCAATCAGCACAGGTGAGGCTAGGCTAGGAAAGAAAGGAAAAATCTGTTAGCAAACCAGAGCAACAATCTTTACATGAATTTTCCACCAGCAGTGGGTCCTAGTTTTATCATTATTCACTTAGAAGTCCCATGGGGAGTTTATTTGAACAATGTAAAGTTAATTTTGAAATAGTGAATAAATTTCTTATTAAAAAGGTAAAGTCAAAAATAAAACAAAATGAAACAAATTGTGTCACTTTTTTTTCCACAAAAGAAAACTGATATTAAGAGTTTATGCTTTATTTTACCTGTGTGAAGATGTTTTTAAAAACATAAGATTTGAAAACCCAGGATACTGAATATAGTGTTTGAACCAGCATTGTTCATTGATCGAGATATTGTGAATGCTTTCCTTCTGCTAGCAAATACTCTTCAACAATATTTTCTTTGAGAAATATTAATATCTTTCTTTTGTATTACAAATAAGGAAGCTAAAGGCATGGTCAAAAGTATTGTGACATTTGTATTTTAGACAACGAAAATTAAAATGTTTTTGTGAAGAATAGATTTCGCTATTTAACATAAAGTTAATATGACATTAACTCTAGATTTTCTCCTGCCAATATTCAATCAATGGTAGGTATTCAGCAACATGAAAGGAAAAAGTAAACTTGTGGTTAGCGTGTTTGTATGTGCGTACGTGTTGTGTGTATCTGTATGTACTTACATGTGTGTATGTGTGTTTGTGTCTACCTGCCCGTATGTACAATAGAATTTTAGAATTCATAGACACAACATTTGAGTCTTAACTATATGCTTGTGTGTGTGACTCTGAGAATTTAAAATATATTTTATTTGATATTTTTTCTGAATCGAATACACACATACACATTGCTGTATGGGGACAGCAGGGAAGAGGCAGAGTCATTTAGTCTGTGGTGATCCTGGTTCAACATTTCGGGGTGGTTTTCAGCTACTTGCTTGTCTCTTGCATAGGCAGTACTCTTAAGTAAGATAAAAAATGAAACAAACAAGAAAAATGTTTCTTTTTCATCAGTAACCGCTAAAAACAGATCCTTTAAAGTAAGTGATAATTCAGACCAAAACCTAGAAATCAGCAATGAAGAAAAGAGTAGAATTTGAAATAGTTTTGCTTTAGATTTGTACTGTGAAGAGTTCACTTGATGAAGTATGTGGAATAAAAACCTATTTATAAAACTATTTTGGAAATTATCTCAAACAGTGCAAAACTGCTTAGTAAAGTGAGAAATAAAACTTCTGTGAATGTTGGAAAATTCGTTTGCTTCTAGTGTAAAGATATGTACTAGAAATAGCTGTCAACGAAAATAAAAGATTGGAGGAGAGCCAGGAGCCAGGGCCCTCTATCCACCACCAAGCACTAGATACGTACTGTTTTAGCTACTGAGTGAAAGCTAGCTAAAGAATTAAAGAAAAATGTTTCTTTGTATAATATGAAGTTTAACGGGGCATTTTACATCAGATGTTCCCACTGCAACAGAAGTATTTCCACATCAAGAGAGGACCTCTTTGACAAAATGAGTTATGAGGTGGAGCTCTTGAGGCAGAGAAAGCCAATTACTGGCAGAAGTACCTTTGTAAGCCCCCATGCTTGAGGTGGAGAAGCAAGCATCAGGAGACAAGGCAGCATGTGACAGACTGTGCTCTTCACTCTTGGGTGGATAGCTTTAACGATTAAGTTGTGATTGCTGTGTCATTCCACAAGGAAGTGCTCATTCCTTGTGCACCAGCATCCCTAATAAATCACAGGCTTGGATTGGAGCAAAGCCTTTCTTAAACGTTTTAATAAGTTTATTGTGTTGAATGTGTTGTGTTTTTTGTTTGCATGTTTTAGATGCTCTATTTTAAGTTTTTGTTCATCAAAAACATAATAGGCGCCCCTTACGATCTGCAAATAATTGTACATTTTAATGTGAACCTGATATGACCATTTTTAATACCACTGCCCAACCATAGCCTCTAGGGGATCGTATGTGCATTCCAGCCAGGTTAGACGCAGCGTTTGTTTGCCTAGATCATAACTTTAATTTTTGAAGAGTCTCACCGTTATACTTAAAAAGAAATATCCCATTGACTGCATATTAAATGATCGGAAAATGTGGGATTAAAGAAAAAGTTAAAAAATGCTGAATGACTGTGGACACCCGCTAAGAAACATAGCAGTGTATGAGTTTGAGGGACATCCTCATGCTAATAATGAGGTGGGGCATCATGTGAATATTGCCTAACAAAGAGGAGGTGAAGATTTCACAGACTGCTGACAGAGATCTGTGGGAGAATTCCTCAACAGGCATGGAGTTAATGAAGAAGGCATGGTAGGCTTATTTAAATATGATAAATGTGGCATACTGACCATAAGCTAGTTTTCGTTTACACAATGCTATCCAAGTGGTACCAAGTGCCAAACTGTTAACAATGATCACCAGTTAAATATGCACACGTTATGGAACCATAATTAAATCATTCGGTGGTTCATTAACACAGAATACTTAAGCATAAGATATTGTAAAGGGGACAGAGCTTGCCGATCCCAACATTTTTGAGGGCCCCATTCTGCCAGTTCTTCAAAGTCTGTTTTCCAATTGCCTCATCTTTTGCTTTATGGTTTAACTCTTTCACCAAATGCTCCATCTCCCTCTGCTAAAGTCACTCCGCTGTATTGCAACATCATTAACTTCATTAATTCCACAAATATTTGTAAACACCTATTATGGGCCATAGTTCTTGGGTGGCACAAGTGGTTAAGTGTCTGGCTAACTAAGCAAAAGGTTGGTGGTTCAAGTCCACCCGGAGGCACCTCAGAATAAAGACCTTGCAATCTCCTTCTGAAAGATCACATTCATTTAAAACCCTTTGGAGCTCAGTTCTACTCTGACATATGTGGAGTCACCATGAATTGAACTGAACTGGGCAGCAACTGTTCTGGTTTTCGGTATTATGGGCCGCGTGTGATGCTGGGTTCTCGGGTTACAAGACAGATGACGTTAGATGTGGTATATTTTACAAAAAATATTTCAATAACTTTATAAATAAATTTAGTTTTGTATTTATAGAACTCATTAAGGGTTGGAAGGGATTACTTAATTTTTTAACGTAAGCGGCTGCCTAAAGGGTTGGAAAAAATATGACTGATTCTACTTGTTAGTGAGTTTGTAATCAGAGAAGAAAAGGCTAATAATCTGTGATAGAGGGAGAATGTCTAATTTACACACAATATGGAGAGATGGTCCAACCAACACTTTCTCATCTCCACTCAGCCCCTCCTTCTCTATACCTTTCTATCCCTAAATCCCTCATGTCCTGTGTGCAAGATGTCTCAACATAATCTTACTATTTTCTCCATTCTTCTTCATTATAATCTCATTTTAATTGGTAAGTTCACCTAGAGGCTACGTCTCCCAGGAGGTGGAAAATAAGTCAGTGCAGGCAGTTTTCTTCTTAAAGTTTTTGGCCGACCTCACATTTATAAGACACAGTTGGACCCTCTTTCTGGGTCAGATTAGCTCTTCCTTTTGTTTGTACAGCTCCTACTTTTCCTAGAGCTCCATGCGTTGACATAAATCTCCTTAATTTAAACACTTTTATTTAAACAGAGAGAAATGCGTATTTTTCCTTTATAGATAGAGGTGTATATAACAGAAGGAATAGAATTCCTATGTATGTCAGTTAATAAGACTTGTGTTTTAATGCCATACTTTGATTCTCAAAGACACTTTCATTATTTATTCCTAGGCTGTCCAGCCCTGAACAATTACAACAAACCAATATGTTAATGGAAAGACTTACTCAAATAATTGATTATGGAGTATTTGTGGGATATGTTGTTGTTTGGGAAAGTTTTAAGGCTGTGCTGTTTTGAGGATTTTATAGATACAGAAATGTTATAGTAAAATGGACTAGGTAGCCACTCTTGGGTCATTGAATATCTGTGTGACCTCTCTATATTATATAGCCTCCTTGGGTCTTTGTAGACTCATTTATAACATGAGATTTGACTATCTTAATTTGAGGTGATCTCTTGAGGGACTTCCTGCTTCTCCAAGCTCTGATCTGATGTCCTTAAAGTGGTAAACACTATAAGAAGAATGGGAAGGTTAAAAGCCGATTACAGTTTTGAAGAAAGCAAATGAAGGGAATGGATGTTTCAGTAAGTATTCAGTAATAGGCTGGCTTATTATGTTAAGGAAGTTGATTTGCCTGGTTCCAAACGATTATTCAGGAAATTTGTTTAGCTAGCAGTGAGACAGGTCTAGAGTTCTGTAGTTCATTAAACACCTTCATAAACATCTTCTAATATTTTAAAAAATGAAATGTGTTTTTTTTTTCTACACTTGAGCAGGACACAGAAGTCTGGGCAATGTAACCCTTAGAAATCTCTTTGAGCTCTATGAGTCTCTAAATCTATTTAAGGGAATAAGAGCAAAAGCTATTATTAATTTTTCTTATTAAAAAAGTTGACTTTACTTAGTCCTTCAAAGAGACTCTTACTGGATAAGTCCCACCCTTACACTTTTTATACATCTCTTATTTATATTCAGTCTGAAGTGATTTAGGCATAAATTGTTCTCTCTTAGAATAGTTGTCTCTCCACTCTATTAATATAATGGAATCACATAAGATGAGCATACTAAATTCAGCATGCGTGCGGAAAATACATGTCACTGGAATGTCTTGGCAGATACAAAGGATCTGGCACAGAAGACGTAGATGGCTGGGCATTGCAAATCAACGTGACTTTTTTTAAAGCACTTTACTTTTCATATTGCATGTACAATTTCATGAGATGTAAAATCAATCACAAGTATACATCTCTATTTATAAATTTTCAGGAGAAAGGTCTGGCAATCTGCTTCTGAAAAATCAGCCATTGCAAACCTCACGCAGCTCAGTTCTACTCTGAAACACATGGGGTTGCCAGGAATTGGGATTGACTCAAAGGCAGCTGGTTTTATTTATAAATTTGGGGATCAGCTAATCATTCTTGGCTTCTATATTAAATCATTTGACGGCTAAGTAAAAGTCACAGCAGTGGAAAAAGCTTTTGTTTGAATAGTAATTTCACTGCTTTGTTGCTTCAATTACTTAACCTGTTGCCATCTCACAGGGACCCTATAGGTCAGAGTAGAACTGCCCCATAGGGTTTCCAAGGAGTGGCTGGTGGATTCGAACTGCCGGCGTTTTGGTTAGCAGCCAAGCTCTTAACCACTGCGCCACCAGGGCTCCTTCAATTACTTGGGCATCAGTTTTTGTTTTTTTTTTTTCTCCCCTGTTAAATGATGAGGTTGATGGGTTAAACTTATACTCAACTTAATATTATTGAGTTGATTAGAATAACCATTGTAATTTTGGTTTTGGTTCCAGGAGTTTAATGTTTGTTTTTTAAGATTATGTGAAACTTGCTTCAGTAGCTGTAAATAATAGCTATGTTGTATGTATCAGCAAAGAAATAATAATATATTCACACCTGCCACTCTATATTTTCTGTTTCAACATATATTTATGTGAGATAGCTGAATGTAGAAAAAATCTTTTTTCAAACAAAATAATTATAAGAATGTCCTCTAGAGGGATCCATTTTATTGTTTTTTAGCCATGGCCTTGAAATTGCCCTACATTTTTGTTTAACACATATTAGAATTTGGGACATTTACTGCCTTGTCTATTTGATGGGGGAAAAACAAAACAACGAATAAATCATGAAGTGTTTTAAAATGCAGTTTTATGATATAAATGGAAGGTGCATTTAATTAAGATAAGCATCTTCTAATATGGTAAGAAGTTAATGATAGATACTCATGAAAAGAAGAAATTTCTTTTTTATACATGAGAATATTTATTTTTAATTTGACTTATAATTCCAGTTAAATCTTAATTTGGTAAAAGTGTTCCCCAGTAAAGTAAACTCAGGAATTCTACTTAATTGGCAAGGTTCCAAACAGATTTAACATGGTAGCGAATTGTGAAATACTGCCTCATTTATACAATCTTTGCACATACATCCCTGCTTATAATTTTTTTCATTCTTTAAAATCAAACCATTAAAGATTTTTAAAAAATGTTAAATAAAACTAAGGATCATAATTTTTAGAATTATTTATTTAATTACAATAGTTGTGTAATCTATGTTTATATTGATAGTAAATTTATAATTTTGGTTTCAATTTTTCTGAGGCTTTCTTTTAAACCTTTGTCTTGCTATTCCTTTTAGTTGTATGAAAAAAGTGATCACATACCATTCCTTTTATTAATGATAATAAAAAATAATACTAAATTTGGTATTTGTTTCACTCCTTGTGATTCTGAGATATTCTTTGTAGCTTAAAGTAATGAAATGAAATAAACTTTTTCTTCAGTTCTGTTTATTTTTCATCAGATTTTTGGTGAATTGGTAATACATAGAACACAAGAAATGGTCCAGTGCTCAGAAAATACGTGTCCTGGTGTAGCTCGACTCTTTGTTCAAATGGTCTTGACAAATTTCTCTTTGAACTAAAATTTTAATTTAGTTTCCTCACATTAAAAAATATGAAAGTGATAATCCATATCCTTCCTACCTAACTCTTTTTTTGAATGTCAAATAAGACGACTTATTAAGAGAAGCTTTAAAACATGTAAAGAGTTTCATAAACACAAGGTATAATTAAAAGGCATATGCATTCTTTTAATAAAATTCTGGATTTAGGAGTGCATATTTCAAAAGACTTCCTTGATATCTGTTGGCTGTAGAATAAACTGCTGTTTAATACGGAGTCTCTTTGCGAGATATTTACATCTATGCCTTGGGTTTTTCTACTCATGTTTCCTTTTGCTTTAAAAATGATGCTGTTAACCTTTGTGAGGCTTATTTCCTTCTTGAGTAAGATTTTCTGCAATATTCGTTAAATTCAGGACTAGGAAGTTGTAGTACTGTAGTTTGCACTGGCGCCAGAGTTACAGCCATTATTACTAACTTTGATTGAAAATAAATTCTATACAGATTCCCTGTTAAAAGTAGGACAATAGCAACAGCATCAACTTGAAAACAGGAGCAAGAAATTATTAAACATCAAAGATAAAATAGAAAAAAAGAAAAGAAAAGTTTTTGGTAAAGGCCCATAAAAAATAAAATCCCTTCATAAGTGTATTGTGAAAATAAAAAATACAGATATTAAGGATGAGAAATAAAATATACCCTGGGTATGGAAGAGATACAATAAAATTATAAGAACATATTTTATGAAATATTATAAAAGTAAAAATAGGTCCCCGACAGAGAGAGAGAAAAATGTAGAACAAAAAGTCAAATTCACAAAAAAGAGCAGTCTTACGGGTCTGACAGACACTGGAGGAAGCCCCTAGACTATGGCCTTAAGACACCCTTTTGACCTGGAACTGAAGTCATTCACGTAGACTACCTTTCAACCAAACCATAAACAGGCCCACAGAAAATATAACACCAAAGAGGAACATGTTCTTGGAACAATCAGTTATATGAGATCAAAAGGACATTTGCCCAAAACCAAAGATGAGTAGGCAGGAAGGGGTAGGAAATCCAGACAAAAGGAAAAGGGCAGCCTAGGCCAGAAATGGGGAGAGGGCTGACACATTGATGGGAATGCAACCAGCGTCAAGGAACACTTTGTGTACAAACCATTGAATGGGAAACGAATTTGCTCCGTAAACTTTCACCTAAAGCACAGTAAAAAATTTAAAAATAAAACTCTCTAAGAAGTGAACAACTTTCTAGTAAAATAAAAGGATACAGACTAAAGTTCCTAAAAGTAAGAAACTTTAATATGTGTAAATATATTGTCGTAAAAAATGAAAGAATGAAAGGTTCCTAACATGTTTCCAGTGTTTTATTCTCCCAGTAATACTATTTTAATTTTCAATTGAAGATTCTTCCTAATATTTTAAGTAACCGCAATATTTTCTAACTAACTTTTGCTTCCTGTTTCCTCTTGCTCCAATTCCCTTACTTACTGCTGTCATAGTAAATAGATGTCTTTATAAATATTTGCTCAGTTAAGTTGAAGGGAAATCTTTGAAGCCATTCTGTGATTTGTAAGCCTGGAATGCCTTAGGAGCAATGTAATTATCCTTTCTATTTTACAGGAAGAATAGATTAATGGCACGTTATTTTTAAAATGCAGCGTTCTTTCTTCAACATATTACATTTTGGTTTCCCATCATTTCCTCACTCGACACAAGAAACTTCCATAAACCTTTTTGACACAATATGGTAAAATCCATTTTTAAAGTATGAACTTCCATTCTTCTTTATGAAATAGTAGCCCATCAGCCTAGTGTTTTTATTATTTGTTTCATGATGAAAGGAGACAATTGACTTTTTAGTCTCTGATAAATACAATATAAATAATTATGCCTCAGCCTGACTTAAAAAAACAAAAACTGATTGATTTTGGTTTCTTGAGTATCTATTTAACTATCGGTTTTTTTGGTTATGACTGTACATAATCTATTGAATTTTTGCATATTGATTCATTTTCTCTAATGATTCTTCATTATAACATAACTCTAGAAGTAAGAACCTATACAGAGTGCTTCAGTTCAATGTACATTCATTATACTGCTGTTCCAAACATGTATCTAACGATATAAAGAAAATGAAACCTCAACAAGCTTTTTAAAACAGGAATTGTCAATTGTTTTCTTTTATGCCTTTGAAAGTTATATGAGAATTTTTGTTTTCAAAGACATGAGTTTTCAGAAACTTTGTGAATTTCATTATCCTGTGAAGCAATTTTGTAAATGATTTTCAGATTCTATGGAGAGGGTAAACAAACGTTCTTAAGAATTAAATATTCATATAAATTCGAAGGCATGACTTTTCATTGCTCCAATCTCTCCCACAATAATTTTGCATTTGCAGAATCTCTAATGGGCACTTCGTTTCACCTAATTCAAGTCATCTTATGTCCTTTCTGTCCTTCACATCCCCAACCCATCACTCACAAAGTCCTCCTCAATATTTCTTGAATCTATCCTTTTACTTCTTTCTCAAAAATATGTCTTCCAAGTAAGGTCACGTTCTTGCAGTTCTGGGTTGTCATGAATTTTGCAGGAAACTATTCAACCCACTAAGGTATCTTTTCAGCTTTTCTGCCTGGTTGATGTTCTTACCTTAATTCTGGGTGATCTTGAAGTTGTTAACTGCTTGGCCTGACCCTCTGACTATCTCCAGTTTGCGTTTAAATTTCTCCAAATCGAAATTTGCTTTTATTATTTTAAACTAGAGCTAATCTTTACTATGAAGTTGTTTTCTTTTTTTAAAGTTATGTTTGTTTTCCTGTTCTCTGACCCTTTATTTGTCCCATTTACTATATTTAGTACTGTAATTTATGCAGACTATGGGTGTCCTGGGTTCCAGTTCAGACTCTGCCATTCCCTACTTTTGGGACTTCATCAGTCACCTTTCTGAACCACAGTGTTGTTATCTGTCAAGGAGATAATCATATCTATGACAAGAACTCTTTCTGAGGGCTTACCTGGGAAACGTATTTGAATAATCTAGCAGAATACTTGGCCCACAAAGGCACTCAATAATTGTTGCTTAGTTTCTTTTCTTTTCTACTCTGTTTTCTCAGTGCTGGTCTCCTACCAGCACAGTTTAACTTACTGATGCTGGTCTATGACCCTACATTGTACAATTGAGGATATATTGTGTGGAACAAGGATCCCTATTGGCTCAGCGATTAAGCACTCAACTGCTAGCCTGAGGGTCAGCAGTTTGACACAAGTGGGCAATCTGCTTCAATAAAGATTACAGCCTTGGAAACCTTATGGAGCAATTGTATTCTGTCCTACGGGGTAGTTATGAGTAGGAATCGACTTGACAACAATGGGTTTTTTTGTGGTTGTTTTTTGAATTTGTGTGAAACATATCAGATATAGGAGAAATGAATGATAGCATCAAGCATACCTTGACCTTTCTACCCTTAGTAAACAGTGAACTCTGACCGATGCTAATGGTATTTGGCTGCTCTGGAAAATTTAATAAAGGCTCCAGGTTACTTCATGTTGATATGATTAGTCATGCCAGAAGGGATGCAATTTTAGTAAAATCTCCTAACCAGTGAGCACAGGAACTCTGCATGATAGGCCCTGAATATTAACTATGTCTCACACACGCTTAAAGGACACATTAAAGATGGAGAAAGTGTCTTCTTCTTAGGGAACCTCTTCCAATTGATTGTTGACTGTTGATAATAAGGTGCTTGAACAGGACATCCAAAAAACACATGTAAGTGGAAAATTAAGTATAAATTAAAAAATGCCTGTATTTGAAATACAGCTTGAAAAATGGACACATTTTGACTTCTACATGGATAAAACAACCAACTTGTTTTCTCGCAAAATATCCCTGAATTCTACCCACCCTCTTATTTAAAAAAAAAACCCGTTGCCGTTGAGTCAGACTCACAGTGACCCCATAGGACAGAGTAAAACTGCCCAATAGGATTTCCAAGGAGCAGCTGGTGGATTCAAACTGCCAACCATTTGGTTAGCAGCCCAATGCTTAACCACTGCACCATCAGGGCTCCCTCTTATAGCACATAACAGATATAACTGATCACATCTCAGTGCCTGCTCTCATCTAGACAGCAAGTATGCTCAGAATCACCTCAGAAAATAAAATACTCTGAGTCCAGGAATACATACGTTGTCTTTTTCTCCATTTAATGCTAAAACTTCCCAGTGAAGTTCATAAATCCTTCATAAATCTTGTCTTTTGACACTCTCCCTGCACCTCATTATCTAGAGCTAGGATGCCCATTTTATACAAGCTGCACCTTAACCTCACTGACTGTCACAGAGCCCCTTAGCTCTGAGGCCCTCCCTTTCAGCAGGAGGAAAGAGCCGCATAGCCGACAGCAAGTCATCACCTGCACCTTCAGATTGAAGTAACTAGCCTGGTTCTCTGGGGAACACGCTGCTGGAAGGGAAACCAAATCACTGCATCTGATGAGGCACTTGGACGAGGAAGATTGGGTCACAGAGCCCTCGGCAGGTCGGCTGTGAAAAGGCCTAACAAACGTTGTTATTTTCCCTGTTTTGAACGCAACTTTTTTCTTCTTTTTTACTCTTAGAAAACAGCTTCTTCAGTTATCAAGGTATGGAGGACACTCGGTCCATGAAATGTTTCAGCTTTAATTTTATAAGCAATTTACACTTTTCACTCAAAGAAAGCTACAAATCATGATTATATAGTTTCTTTTTTTCAAAAGGAGGGTAAGGCATGAAAAACATTTTTGCTGCAAACCGTCAACAATCTACCAGCCCAATGCTTCCTGAGTGTGAGGTAACAGATTCAGTTTTATAATATCCTTGATTATCCAGATGCGTGTTTCATCTAGTTCTCCTTCATATAAGCTATAATTTCCAAATTTCATAAACTTGGGATAATTACATTTTATAGAGACTAGTATCATATTTAATTGACTCGACAGCAATGGGTTGGTTTTTAGTATATTTGTTAGCTGTCGTCAAGTTGCACCCAACTCATGATGGCCCAGGACCTTTGTGATCCATAGGGTTCTCATCGGCCGATTTTCAGAGGTAGATCACCAGGCCTTTCTTCCTAGTCCATCTTACTCTGGAAGTTCCACTGAAACCTGTTCATCATCATAGCAACAAGCAGTCCTCCACTGACAGAGCAGTGGTGGCTACGCCTGAGGTACAGTGGCCACAGATCGAATCGAATCCCAGTCTCCTGCATGAAAGGCGAGAATTCTACCTGAACCACCGCTGCCCCATAGTAAAACATGGACGTCTGCAAATTTTGCTATTAGTTTAAAGTCATATTGAGTTACAAATATGAAGTGAACAAAAGACATAGTCTACTTTGCTACAATCTCAAAAAAGTTCAATTTAACCCTCAACATACAGAGAGTTGAAGACAGTAAAACTCCTATAAAATAACTTTTCCATATGCCATGGGTTTGGTTAACTGTGAATCAATGGAAATAGCATAGTGTATTGCAAATATCAAGAGCTTTCAGAGTTATCTACATTGCGGGCTGACTCTCAGGTATGAATATGCAAGCTATATGACCCTGGGGAGGTTACTTGACCTCCTGTGTCTTAATTCTATTATCTCCCCAAAGTAAGAAACAGAATGCAAACTATGATCCGTTATTATTTATGCAAATTAAAGATACATGCACACAAAATAGGACATGTTAGCCAAAACAGTATGTATCTAAGCAGACATATGAAATACATTAACAGACATGGCCATGGAGGGGAGAAAAAAGAGAACGTGGATCAGGGATTGGGGGGAAGGGGGCATAAAAATAAAATTGGAGACCCTGTTCACATCATTTGAGAGTGCCCTTTAAAAACAAGAACATGGTTTTCTCAACTGATGTTACCAATGTTTTAAAAAAGGAAAAATAACATCTGACACACCTGTTGGAATGATTAGAAATTTTGAAGTGAAAAGGACCAAGCAGTGTTTCATATACAGTGTGATTTCAACAAATGTTATCATATTTCTCACTGCTAAATGTTGTTAAAGTGACTGTATTTTAGAAGAAAACATTGGACTTTGTGGTCTAATAAAAGTGATTTTTCTTATTTGAGAATTCATTTATAAAATTGATTTAAAATCAATATCAGGTAAATTTTTGATTCATTGAAAAGCATCAAATCACCCCAAATTATATAAAAGTCAGTTAAAATATATGACTTGTAATGTATATTTTTATTCATTTATTATAAAAGTTGACATACACCTTCATCTTTAGTTGGTATTAATTTTACAAATATACGTTTTAGAGAATTTAGCTTGTGCAGTGTTGTGTATAATTGTTTGATACAGGCCTAAGAAAATGGCAATGTGAAAGTAATGTCTATTTCCTTACGCTTTAAAAGATCTAGGAAAATGGAATACACAAATAGAGAAGAACTTAACATCAATACTGCAGACTAATGGTGGGTGCCACTATACATAAAAAGACACCATTTTTTTCTGATTTAATGCTCTCTTTTGCAGTGGGGGAATAAAACTTTTCGTTGGATTACTGAAACCTTTTGCTCTCCCCCATCTCCTCCCTCCTGGCTACTAGATATCTGAACTGTAAATGCAAATTTACAATAAGTATAAACTATTCAATTCTTCCTTTCTAAGATGTATGAAAAATTGGGGCAGGACTCCAACTTCCTGATAGAACTTCTGGTTATAAGCCACAGTCCAGAAAATAGCTACTATCTTCTAAGAATGAGTAAATAGGAACACAGACAAAAAACCTAAAAAAATCTTTATTGTTACGCCTCTTAAAAGATACTACCATTTTTTAAAAGAAGGCATCAGATTATTTCCCTTTGAAAAAGATTTACTGACCCACGTTGAAGAAATATTTTAGAAAATTTCTGAATTTTTTTCACAAAGTTAAGGAATCTATATCTATGAATCTAGCATGAAGAGGTAAGAATGGTGGATTTTCTGTGATAACAAGAGCAGAGAGAAAAAATAGAGGTGAAATTAATAACTAAGGTAGGCGGCAACTTGCTGAATGGGTACTGTAGAAAATTGAGTAAGTTATGTGCAGACAAACCAGGAAAATTACCCCAGAATTCAGAGAAAAGTGGTGAGGAAAATATGAGAAAGATGGAGAACAGAACAAGAATTCCTACCAATGTTGTAAACGGAGTTACAGAAGGATGGAAGAGAGAAGAAAAACAACAACAAAAAGAACCACAGACGAAAACTTCCCTTAAAAAGAACAATAAATACTTCATTCTGAAGCTCAGAATGTGTATTTTACCTCAGTCTGCCTTAATGAAAAAGCCATATAAGACTAAAACTTCAAATTTCAAAGTTAAAGACAGAACTGGAAGAAGGAAGGATGAAAAATTGGGTAGCCAAAGCTCAAACATAAGGTTTCCTCAGACTTGTTGGCAAAACTACAGTCATTAAGGAAACACTATCTTTAGAGATCTGGTTGTAAATTATTGTGACCCAAGATTGTGACCATATAAATTGTCATTCATGCGTAAGTGTAAAGCAATATACCTATTTTTTTTTAAAAAAAAAAAGCCATTTAGATATCTATGCTGAATAAACTACTTGAAAACCTGAGTCAGCACAAGATAACTGAAAGAATGGTCCCCAAAGGCCTGAAAGAGCAGACCACACCTCTTGTCTCCATGATTTTCCCTAATCACTGTTGCTCCCTGGCTACTTTTTGCTCTTTCCAAAAAAGATGGATCTCGTTCAGTGATTAATGGGTGACAGCCGTGTTCCACTATCCTTAACTGGGTAGTGTTAATTATTAAAAGCCTAAGTATGGACGGTTCAGACTCTTTTCCACCCACGACAGGAGGCAGTCATTCTTTCCAAGTGGGTCTCCTCTGTAATCTCAATACTTCTCTCAGTTGGGCTATTCCAAGCTTTTCCCTCCAGAACAGATTTCTTGGTTATAAAGTTAAAATTTTGACCTTTATTTGCAGAGTAGGAAAAAGGGATACAATATATCAACTCTTTCAAATTCTAAAAAGCCATAAAGTCAGCTAAATTCATTTGCAAAATTAACTTTTCCCAAACTATATTAAAAAAATACATATTTTAAAATAGGTTCTGATCATGTATGAAAAGTTGTGATTCTAACTCAGAGTAAATTAATAAATTATAGGAAAGTAAAAAAAGGTCAGACCGGGTCCAAAGTAGCCAATCCCTTAAGTTCCGTAAAGGCAGGAAGAAAATAGTTTCGTTATTGACTTAAATAGGCTTTTATTAGTCAGATTAAAATCAAGATATCTACCTTCTAAATTAGCATAGATGATAAACAGACTAAGAACAAAAGAGTAGAAATGAAAAGACACAAAGGGATATATAAAAACCCTAAAACAGAACAAATATAATATTTATGAAAACAAGTATAAAAGGAATACATTCCCATATTACAAAGCTTTCTGAGAAAAATCCAAAATCTATAACATAAAAATGAATACTATAAAGGAGATACACATTCACTTCCCTTCTTGTCATTCAGAAAGTTAGAAAACAGTCAAAAATAAAAGGATAGAAAATACATATCAAGCAAATACAAATAGAAAATGGGGATGGGGTTTGTATTAGTTTCCTGTTGCTGCTGTAACGAATTATCACATCTTAGTGGCTTAAAACTACACTGATTTATTATCCGAAATGGGTCTTACTGGGCTAAAATCAGGTCTTGGCAAGATTTGTTTTTTTCTGCAGTTTCTAGAACATTATCCATTTCCTTGTCTTTTGCAGTTTCTAATAGCCATCTGCATTACTAGGCTTGTGGCCCCTTCTTTAATCTTCAAGGCCAGCAGCATAGCATCTTTGAATATCTCTCTGAATCTGACCTTTTGTCTTCCCCTCTCATCTCTTAAGGACCTTGTGATTAGATTGGGTCTGCATGGATAGTTCAAGATAATCTCCCTATCTCAGGATTCTTGATCAGATCCATAAAGTCCCTTTTGCCCTGTAAGGTAATATATTCACAAGTACAGTGATTAGTATGTAGGCATCTTTGGGGGACCTTTATTCTGCCTACCATAGGATTATTTCTGATAAAATTCAAAGCTAGGAATTTAAATGGGAAAAAAGAAAACAAAAAAACCACAGGGGGCTTTTATATATAGAATTTGAAATTTAAAAAGAAAAGAAAAGTCATGTACCTATTAAAATAGCATTAATAAAATAAAAAATAGACATTCAAGTAAAAATGGATTTAAAAAATAATTATAGTGGGATGTTTTCATACGACTGATACTAATGGAGTAATGGAAAGATTTAAATTAACTGCTATTGAAATTTATACCTTTTGCTTTGAAAAAAAACTAAGATGGAAGAAAAAATAAACAAAAATTAAGAGCCACATAGAAATTTGGCCAAGTATTTGGGATAATAATGATAGACAAAGGCAATTTTTTTGTATCTAAAGAATGCTTTTCAAAATAGTAAAAATAATGACCATCTCCTAGAAAGCTGGACAATCAACGAAACTAAATCATTTCCAGAAGAAATAACAACAACCAATAATAATATTTTTAAAAATTCAACTTCACTTGTTATTTAAAAAAAAAAAAAAATTAAGCCAAACTCATTGCCCTTCAAGTTGTTCCTGACTCATGGCGACCTACATGTTACAGAGTGGAACTGCTCCATAGGGTTTTCTTGGCTGTAATCTTTATGGAAATAGATTTCCCAGCCTTTCTTTTGTGTTGCCCTTGGGTGCATTTGAAAAGCCAACCTTTAGATTAGTAGTCATGCATAAATCACGTGTGCCAACCAGGGGCCTTTCATAGTTAGTAAAGAACTTCAAATAAAAATAAGAACAAAATGCAAATTTTCTTCAAAATTTTGAATAATTTTATTAAAATGATTCTCAAATCTAGGTATGTCTATTTATAGGAAATACTCGTGGATAGCTTTCTGAAATTTGACTAAATGTTTCAAGAAGCCCTGGTGGTAGTGGTTAAGAGCTTGACTGCTAACCAAAAGGTCAGCAGTTCAAATCCCCCAGCCACTCCTTGGAAACCCTATGGGGCAGTTCTACTCTGTCCTATAGGGTCACTATGAGTCGAAACCGACTTGACGGCACCTAACAACAACAACGATGAAGGTTTCAAATGGTTTAAATGAGATGCATTTTGAGCCTAATAACTATAGCTTCAGAAATCTGTCATAAGAAAGAAATCATACCTGTGAACAAAGATTTATGCACTCACTATAGAAATATTTTATATAGTAAAATAGAAAAAAAGGTAAATCTGAAATAATGTATACTAGCAGAGTGACAAAATAAATTAGAGTAATACAGCAGTTCAATAAAGTCTTAAGTTACCGGTTACCAGTTGCTGCCCAGTTGATTCTGACCCACAGTGACCCCATGTGTGTCACAGTATAACTAACTGTGCTCCATAGAGTTTTCAGTGGCTGATTTTTCAGAAGCAGATTGCCAGATCTTTCTTCCGAGATGCCTCTGCGTAGACTTAAACCTTCAGTCTTTCAGTTAGCATCAAGCACATTAACCATTTGCACCACCGAGGGACTCCATGATTGTCTGTAGATCCCAAGAATATTTTTGAAGAATTTGCAATGAGCTGAAAAGTATATATGTAGGTATGTACAATGTATTATTTAATTTTAAGATTCCTGGGTGGCACAAGTGGTTTGTGATTGGCTACTAACCTAAATATTGGTTGTTTGAACCCACCCACAAGCTCCAAGGAAGAAAGACCTGGAGAAATGCTTCTGTATGGATTATAACCAAGAAAATCCTATGGAGCAGTCCTACCCTGTAACACATGGGGTTGCCAGGAGTCAGAATTGACTCAATGGCAATATGTTTGTTGGTTTTATTTTTATTTTTTTGTTTGTTTGTTTAATTGTACCTGGTTTGGGTATGCTATAAACAAATCATACTTATACATTCTCTCATAACTAACTGGCTTCTTTGGTTTAACATTATGATGTTAATGGGAAAAACAGTGTCGGATAATAACATTACCATTATGTAAGATCAAATTTTAATGGTCAAAATCTTATCTTTGCCTGGTGGAATTACGACTTTTTAAATTTTTCTTCATAATACTTTATATATTTCTCCCAGTTTATATAATATAAATGTTTTATATTTTCTTTTCCAAAATTATTTACAGCAGGTTTAAGATTAACAAGAATTTTTAGAATGAAATTAGCCATAAATCTTCCTTGAGTCATTTCTTCATGGGAGATTCTACATTATTATTTATATTCATTAAATTTGATCTGCAAAATTGTTTAATCAACTAAATTTGATTCTCAATTTTGGTACATACGTCTGGCTATGAGAGAAGATGATCCTGTGTTTTCTTCATGTTTAGAAGAGCAATTTCCACAAGATCAACCTCAGATGATCTGGGCATAGATTTTCCCATCCTACATAACCAGCAAGTCCCCACTGAAAGGTGATTAAAAAAGCAATTTCATTACTATGCTCATTGAACAAAACTAACAAAAACGGTATGGAAAGAATTTCTCATCTTTTTCACATTATTCCCCTCAGGGCTCTTTCAAATACCGAGTCTTGAATTTCCTTTTAACATTCCAGTTCAAATAATTATTTATGTTTGACTAAAATTGAATTAAATACAAGCGATCATTAGCTTTAAAATTATTTTTAATTTACACGTGTTATGTCTTCTTTAAGAAATCTTTTTCCTATCTTAATGTCATGAGGCTCTTCTTATTTTTTTTTCAGTAAGTTTTCTTTGATCACGTTTAGGTTTTTAATCCATCTTGTTTTTTCTGTAAGGAACCCTGGTGGCGCAGTTGTTAAGGTGCTCAACTGCTAACCGAAAGGCTGATGGTTTGAAACCACCAGTGGCTCTGCTGGGGAAAGATGCAGCGGTCTGCTTCCGTAGAGATTTACAGCCTTGGAAATCCGACGGGAATCCACTCAAATAGCTTGAGGGTTCCAATTTCATTTTTTTCCCCCCTATGATAGCTCAATTTTCTCAGCACTATTTATTGAAAATTCATTTTTTTATTCCTGTCACTGAAATTCCAGTCTGGAATATATGTACTCCAATATACCCTATTGTGTTCCATTGTTCTAGATCTTATCCCTTTAATAATAGAAGTTAATGACATTAACTAATATAGCCTTGCTATTTAGTCGAACAAGGTATGGATTTTGTTCTCTTCTAAGACTGTCTTGCCTATTCTTGAACATATTCGGGTCCAATTAAATTTTAGAATTTGTCAAATTCTACCTTAAGAAATGTTGGGATGTTTATTGGAAGGACATCAAATTTTGAGATCAATTTCCGAGGAATTTACATCTTTACAAAGTGTGTCTTCCAATCAACAAATACTGCCTTTATTTTAGGTCTTCTTTATGTCCTTACACAAATTTTATAATTTTTACATAGAATTTTATGTATGTAATTTATGTATATTTTATTCCTGACTAATTTTATTTGACCTATTATACATATCGTCTCTTTAAAAATTATTTTCTCACTTTTCTAATTGCATGTTATTATACATACACACATACACACAAATTGATTTTGTACCCAACAATATTGCTAAACTGTCATATATATAAAATTAACTTTATATTCTTTTGGTTTTTTTAGGTAACAAATCTGTGCAGGGGCAGCTAGTTCTTACAACTTTTTAGAGGCTATAGTATTTTTCTCCTTCCCCATTCTGTTCAGTGCCATGGAACTTTTCCTTTTCCTTTCACTGTACCATGAAGGCAAGGGTCGGGCTGTAGGGTGGGTAATGCCTCTTAGAGTCTCATCTTCAGCAAATCTAGGCAATTGTCTTATTGACACTGAAACTTACTGAATCTGTAAGAATTGAAGCTCAGTATCCTCTGTTTAGCAAATATCCGCAGTGCACAAGCCTTCCCATGTTGTCTTTCTGTTTCTATCTTCATGAAGATTTTGATTGATATTCCTATACTATTTGCTAGCTCCTTCAGGCTCTTAACTGTATTTTTTAAAAATATATTTCTTCTAGTATTTTTTTAAATAATTTTTTAGTGGGAGGTTCTTTCGGTATACTTGGCTTTCAGTTTTATTGATTATGTGTGTGTGATAATTGATATATTATAGAAATAAATATATCTTAAAAGATAACATGAAATTCTAACACCATCTGGATTCTCTTGACATCATTATTAATTAATAATAACATTAACAATGATAGGAGAGAGATGATAAAATTTTTCCAGTGAGTTTTCACACAAAAAAGTGCTACAAATTCTGCAATAAGGAGTGATTAATTTTACTTGGGATATAGAGAAGCCCCAGGAAATGAGTAGTGTCTTCAAGAATGAAGGAGAATGAAGGAATTTATGATTTCTTCTCATCGTAATTCTGCCATAAAAATATGGAAAATAAAAACATCTATATGCAAGAATGAGGAATGGGCAGACAAAGGGAAGATGTGTTTGCCAGGCTCATGGAATGAATCTTAGCTTCCCTGGATTCCCATTTGACCAGAAATTCAGGGTGAGAGCATGGTTGGAGCTCCTGGTTTGGCGATGGTTTAAGCAAACAGAGCCCAGCCCTACATCTGGCCCCAACAGAAGGGTATTACCTCAGGACTTAGGAGAGTCCATAGAAGTGGTGGTTAGGATTTGTGGGAAGCTGGCATCCAGACGAAGAGGCAAGTAGCTTCCATTTTTGGCCTATAAAAGAAAAGGAATTTGATTTTCATGTAGCCTGCATTAATTCTTTTCCTGTATAAAGCCCCCAAAATAGTCAAAAGCATGACTTTCTCATCGATCATCTCTAAAGCTTTTATGTCATAAAAGAATACCCAGTTCGGGAGTTGCCCATAAGCTTGAATCTGTCAATTCCTCTACCTGTGGTGGCTAGGTCCATAACAAGACATTCCAAAGTTCTTCTCCAAAATTGGGCATGTTTCTGGAAACATGGAAAAACTTAAGATCTCCAGCCTGAGGTAAACATAGGAACTGACAGGAAGCATCCCCTACCCTTATCACTTCATATCATTGTTGTTTTGAAAATGTTCCATGAGTGCTTGATCAAAAAGATATCTCTAATTTTGGGGTGTAGGGTTTATGTCCATTAGATCAAGTTTGTTAATTATGTATTAAAATCTACTCAGTTTTTATAATATTTTAATCTGCTTAATCCATCAGCAACTGAGAAACGTGTGTTTTAGTTTTCCCTAAATGATGGTGTCGCTGTTGTTGTTGTTGTTAGATGCCATTAAGGTCATTTTCAACTCATAGCCACCCCCTATGAGAGACTAGAGCTGTCCCATAGGGTTTTCTAGGCTACAGGCTTTATGGGAACAGATCACCAGGTCTTTATTTTCAATTTTTTCTTTACAAATTGAGACGGTATTATTAGTCAAATACAAATATATAATTGCTACAACTTTTTGGTGAATAGTTTCATTTATCATTATGTTTCTTAAGCATTAAATAAGGTATTTATACAAAATTTCTATTTTGTTTGAATTTAATATGGCTTTTGTACTTGTTATTGTTGTTAGTGTGTGCCTGCTATGTATTTTTCTATCCCTTAGTTTCAACATTTCTCTGTTCTGTGATTTATATGACTATGTTTTAAAATGCATATAACTCAGTTTTGTTTTTTAACCAAACTAAATCTGCCTTCACAGACAAATTTCATCTGTTTACATTAATTGCTTCACTGATATATTCAAATACATTTCTAAAGCCTGATTTCATATTATCTATTTTTTAGTCGTTAAGAATTCAGCTGCTAACCAAAAGGTTGGCAGTTTGAATCCGCCAGCCGCTCTTGGAAACCCTATGGGGCCAGTTCTATTCTGTCTTATAGGGCGGCTGTGAGTCAGAATTGACTCGACAGCAATGGGTTCCAGGTTTTTTTAATTTGTTCACCCTTTTCTATATTTTATTACCTCTTCACTTGAATCTATTTGTTCCTGCCTTTTCTATACTTTATCATCTAATGTAGATAAGTTTTGTTATTATTCCTAGTGGTGGTGGACAGATTTTATTCCGATCCTTTCTTTCTTTAGTGGTATGGCCCTATAAGTGTCCCAGGACAAGAATAAAATACTTTCTCCTTTTCCTTGCAAACAAGGTCCCTAGGTTAGTATTCTCCAGAATTTTTAGTTATTGCACTTTTATCTGTAAAAGAATATCTGAGAGATAACCCCAAACTATTAATTAATTAATAATTAAACTATTAATTTCTAAATTATAATCATGCAATAGTGTACTAATGTATTAAACCTTCACAAAATTGGAAAATAAAAACTGGTATTTAAAATGAGTTTAACTAAATAGTTTAATATTTTGATGCACTTCTCCAGTGTAACTTATGGGTAGACTTATGCCCCACCTCCCCAGGGTGCACACACACCCTGCCTTGGAAACTGATACATTAGCTGCGCAGCTATCTGCAAGAAAAGCAGTAGAAATGTTAGTTGATGCTGTTGTATTCTTGGTTTTCAGTCCCTTCATCATTTTGGCCACTGCAGGTATCCCCTATTTTTTGCAAACTCAGCTATAATATATATAAATACATACAGCAACATGTTAAAAAAAAGAATTGGCATAGCGACACTTACGAAAATACCTCACGGGGGAAGGAGCAGCTGGCAAACGTAGAAGCTGCACGTTATTTGTTGTGTATATATATATATACGCACATCACACACATATACACACACATATATAATGTCCACTATATATGTTTATCCAGAACCCTGGTGGCGCAGTGGTTATACGTTCAGCTACTAATCAAAAGGTTGGTGACTCGAATCCACCAGTCTCTCCTTGGAAACCCTACGGGGCAGTTCTACTGTGTCCTATGGGGTCGCTATGGGTTGGGATCAACTCAATGGCAACGAGTTTTTGTTTTTTTAATATATATTTATCCAGCATTTATAGATTTCTTTTCCTGAAGCTCAAAGATTATTTTGACTAGAATATTCCTCAGAAATGAAGTGTCTACAAACCTTTCCATATTAATTTCCCCTCTGTATTCTATTATTCAGAAAACTGAAACTATGAAATACATAGTGATGGAAAGTCTCAAAAAAACTGAGCATTAAGTAAATATTGATCAGCCTAGCTAGAAATGAATTTAGAGAATAAATTCAGAAAATGATTTTAGGAAAACGTCTCCCAGTATACTCTTTTCGGTTATTGTTGTCTTTTCCCTCTTAGAACCTAAGAGAAATTTGGTATATACTGTCATTCTTAGTGTTTCTCTAAAATGCCATTCTGCTCACTGGAAACTTATCAATGCCTTAAAAATCCATGGGCATATTTCTGTCCTATAAAATGTTTTATGGAGCACCTACACAAATATTTTATGATTCAGAACAAATACCAAGAGAATTGGTGTGCGTTCTATTATACTTTTCTAGTTTTAGAGGTCTGGGAGTTTTTATTTTCTGAAATTAGAAGGGGTGACAAGAAATCAGTGTTCATTATTGTTAGAATATCTATCTTGCATGATTAAGTTAACGATCATATTCTCTGACAAATTCAGAGAATATGATTGTTAATTTAATAATTTAATTATTTTCCACTTGGTTAGTCAATGATAATTGCCAGATATTTAAAAATGGCATTACAGTCTGGAAAAAAAAATAAGGTATTACTGGATAATTGTTTTTTTCTTTTACCTCAGTCTTGGAACTCAAACAGACCTGACTTTGTATGCTGGCTGTACTGTACAATCTTGGGAAATTAATCACTTTTAAAGTTCAGATTCCCCATCTACATAATAAAGATGTTCAGAACATCTATGTCAGGGAGAGCTAGTAATGGTTAGGGTTAGGGTTAGCGCATGATGTAATGCGCTTAGCACTGAGAATAGAAAATTTTCAAATAGATAACAGTCATTACTGTGTTTGCTATTGTGTAAAAAAAATTATAAACGGACTAGGGCTTTGAACAGGTTCTTAACAGTTTAGTCATGGCTGACGGAAAGGGCAGTCTATACGTTGCATAGCAGTCAAACCTCTTGTGAGTCTGCTTTTGACAAGAGTAGGAAACAGGCAGCAGTGCCCTGCTCAATCTCTCACATCAGGAAACTTTCAGGAGACTGAATTGCTAGACACTGGATTATTGGCAGGGCTGTGGAGAAAGACACACATTCAAAGTAGTGTGGTAGGCCGCCATCTTCGAGTGAGGCACTGTGGCCTGTTTCCTACTCAGGTCAAAAGCCTGCGGGCAAGAAATTTGGTTGCTGTGCCACCCATATGCTGTCCTTGTATTCGCTGGCCATGGCTGAACCTCTTAGAACCAGTTTCAAGTCCTGGAACAGACTTGTTACAAAAAAGTATTTGACTCAATGTAGGGTCAGAATCCTGATAACTTTTCAGCTCCTCACACTCTTCCTATATACTCCATCCAAAGTATCTTATTTTGGGGAAAATAATTGTAGTTTTTTCTTCCTTAACCTGGATCTGTCCCTGGTCATTCATTGCTTTCATGTGACTTTTAAATGCATTTGTTACTCTTGGTTGCATAGCTAGGCATTCAGGCTGTGTTTAGCCACCCTTCTAATCCCTCTCCTGAGTGCACTTGTGCAGTGTGCACTCATTTCAAAAGCTTTATGTAGCCCTGGGGTCAACATCAACAAATATGTTCTCCTCGTTACTTTTTCTATTCCATTAATTAATATAGATAAGAGAAATGCCTTCCATGTGAAATGGCCTATGCAAGATGCTCTGGAGGGCACAGATATGTGTTAAGACAGACATTCTCCTGAAGGTGCTTTCAACCTCCAATAGCAGATAGGTAGACAACAAAGACCAAGAACTTAGAAGACATTCATATGCAATTAGCATTGTAGTAATAGTGTCACAGGAATTAAGAGAGATCGAAACTGCTTCTAAGCAGGGAAACTCTTGAGGAAAAAAAAGTGAATTTGAGGTGCACTGTAGTTTGGGGATTGTTTTTGGATAAATCATTGTCTTATTTTAGGTCTTCCACCTCTCTTTGAGGCTGTAAAGTTGACCTCCTAATTAATTACACTGTCTACAGGTTCTTCTTGATTCAAGTCATCCTCTACCTTTCTCGCTAGGTTAACTTTCTAAACCACAAATCAGATTATATTACTCACCTGCTTAAAATCCTTTATTGATTCTCCATTTCTTTCAAGATATAATCAGAACTGCTTTTTTGGAATTTTTCCCTACAGATCTTTCTGGCTTCCTATGGAGAAATGTGCAGAATTACCTGACAATGACCTTGGGAACTCATTCTAACTTGCTTGAACCATGAGTCAGCTGGAACCGTGGCCCCTTCTCCTTTCTGGAGGGGCTGATCCAGGTTCTGCAATCTTTTTGGCCCCAAGATTACCAGGTGCTAGGCATCTGGCTTTCCCAGGAAACTCCTATGAGAAAAGAACTGGAACCTAAATCCAGACTCACAAAGCAGCCTGCACTTATCTGACTGCCAAGGTTTCTTTGTCCTGCTTGCATCCTTGTACCCTAACTTTTTATAGGGCAATGTCCCTTTCCTAGAAAATAAACCATACTGTAGGATTCCATTCTCTTCCTGCATGCCTTTCAGTAGAGACGATAAAAAATTAAGACCCTGTACTATAGGGTCACTATGAGTCGGAACCTACTTGACGGCACCTAACCACAGCAACAACCTTTCCTTAAGGAGACCTGGTGGCTGCAGTGTTAAAGCTCTCAGCTGCTAACTGGAAGGTTGGCGGTGGAACCCACCAGCTGCTCCATGGAGGAAAGATGTGACAATCTACTTCTGTAAAGAGTGAAGCCTTGGAAACCCTGTGAGACAGTTCTACTCTGTCCTGTAGGGTCACTATGAGTCAGAGATGACTTGTGGCCACTAGGTACCTTTCCTTGCTGACCTTTGCTTCCCAAGAGACCTCAATAAAGCCTATTCCTTAACACATACTGTGAAATTTGCCCCAAAACCTGTTGTGAGAGGTGACCATGAAGGAAACTGCTTTCCGTCACTCTTCTTTTCCTGATAGTTCCTTTCGAATTTATATTTATTTTTATGTTCCGCATCTGGAGTATATTTTGGAATGTAATGTCTCATTATCAAGCATAATTTTATTATTTTGAGATTGTAATATTAATGTCAAAATCATCATATGATTTTAAAATGTAGAAGTCTCCCTTCCCTTTAAGCTATGACTCAGATATTTTTAGCCCTTTGTTCATTCCTATTAACCATAAATCAAGCTATTCTTTCAGATTCTAGAGGTTCTCTCACTCAAAATTGCACTTGTTATTCACGTGTAGATACCAAATACCTTATAAGAGAAAAATCTATATGTGGCTATAGTAATCAGCTTTTGCTGGATGAGGCTGCGCTAACACACGTTCCTCCAGATCTCAGTAGCCTACAACACAATGGTTGATTTCTTGTCCATGTTTGAGATTGATTGCTGGAGGTTGGCTGTGGCTCGGTTCCTCATTCCTTTTATTAGAGAATTCAGACTGAAGAAGCTGCCACTTTCCAGGACGTGCTTGTTTTTATGGCAAGGCAAAAGAGCATGGAGCAGGCAGAAAACACAAGGATTGTTAAGGATCCCGCTGAGATGTGGTATGTGTCACATCTGCTCCAATGCCCTTGACCAAAGCAAGTGAGATGAGAGCTTGTAATTAGAGCAGAGGCCTCAGATGTCATGTGGCAGTGGATGGAGTTACATAATCCTTTTACTGGAAAGGAGAGCAAATATTTGTGAACAGTAATAAAACTGACCACACACATTGTCCGTATTGTTTCCACATTTACTATTACAACCAACCAAACCCGTTACCATCAAGTTGATTCTGACTCTTAGCGACGCTATAGCAACCCTATAGACAGAGTAGAACAGCCCCGTGGGGTTTCCAAGGAGCAGCTGGTGGATTCAAACTATCGACCTTTTAGTTAGCAGCCGAGCTCTTAATCACTGCGCCACCAGGGCTCCAGTATTACAACATCAGGCAATAATATTTATAAGGTAATATGATGTTTATTTTTAAAAAAATGTTTATACGTAGCAGTCGGGTAAGGAAAAGAGATCTTTAAAATTAGGAATAAATAGTGACATTTATTAAAAATTAACTTGGGGAGTGAGGAGAGGTTTATTTCTCTCCTTTTCTTAATCTACCTACGTTGTTGTTAGCTGCTGTGGAGTCGATTCCAACTCATGGCCCAACCCCACGTGCACAGAGTAGAACTGCTGTATAGGGGTTTTCAGAGCTGTGATCTACCAGGAGCAGATCGTCAGGCTTGTCTTTCGAGGTGCCTGTAGGTGGTTCTAGCTGCCAATCTTTCAGCTGGTAGTCAAGAGCTGAACCATTTGTGCCACTCAGAGACTCCTAATCTACCTGTAAATCACCACAATCATATTGTAGGTTGAGTCAATAGGAAAATTAGGGTAAATACCATTCAAAGAAAGTTCAACGAAGTTGAGAAATTAAAACGCCTCAAAACCTAAATTACCCCAAATAGTTTCACTTGGGGACTAATTAGAATTTGGTCTTCAGAGCAACAAAAATACCTGTTTTCTTTACGTTCCTATACTTGTGAAGATAATTTCTGTATGTAGATACATTAATTTGTACTGAAGAGAGTTGAATATATTCTTTCATAATCTTAATTTGTAAGCGTCTATTTAATGATGTTGTTTACATTTGTAGAAAGCTAAGTAGTTTATAATCTGCTTTACAGTTGTGTTGTATAATCAATTTCATAAACACACTTTCCCATTTATTCTATAATCTCTCAGTATATCAGTGAAAATAGGTATATGCTGTTCAAGTTACCATTTCCATGTTTTATTTCATATATGGGAAATATTTCAGACTTGATGTAGTTGTTTCCCTCTAAATTATGCCTGTGATATGAAGAAGTACAGAGGACATCGCATGGGCCCCACCATTATGGTCCAGGGATTTGCTTTGTTTTTCTATAAATGCCTTTTATAAACATAACACCTAAGTTGTGAATGTTGCGTATATTCAAAACAATATAATTTAAATTATTTAATTTTCATCACACTCGCTTCTAGTAAAACAATGAATAAAAATTAACTAGTCAAGAAATGTATCACTTTATTGATTTAATCAGTGTACATAATACGCTTTTCAGCATTTAGCAACCAAATCACATGTAAATCGCCAGTGAGAATGGAAAGATGACAAAACTCCTAGGCTATTATTTTTGTCAGTTTAGTTTATATCAACATCATTTAATGATTTTTTCATTGAAATAACACAATTGAAAAATTATATTTGTGTGGTATATAGGTCTTCTGATCAATATCAAATAGGAGTTAATCCAAAAATACAGCATAGAATAAGCACTGAAATGAATTCTGATCAAGGTTGAGGACTTTTGTCTGCATGTCCACTGTACATGTCTGAGAGATTAACATGGAATTTATCATTTTATACATAAATGTTGAATGACTACTATTGTCTTTTTATTTGTACAGATAGAAAATTTTTAAATTCTGACTAGAATTTATGTGATTGGCTGAAGAGCCAATACATTTATTGTCAAGTTTTCTATGGTATCTATTGTCAAAATTCAAAGTCATTGTCATCGTGGTATTACTTTTGTTGGTAAAGGGCAATCTTGTGGCTTTGAGCTATAAATAACTGCATTCATAAACAATGATTTATTTATTTAAAATAAGAAATAAGTCATAGTGACAGAACATTCATTTTGTGTGAAAAATGCAATCTTTCTTTATGAGTAAAAGAGTGAAGCAGGAAAACATATCAGAAAGCCATTTTGCAATCATGAATTCAGAATAAGATTTCAATAAATCAAGTATATAATGAATTCATTTTAAAATAATTTATCTAACACATTTATGTCACTATGTGCCAAGTACTGTTCTCAGGGCTTTTCAATTATTTATTCATTTATAACAATCCCGTAAGGTAGTGCTATTGTTATCTCTGTTTTAGAGAGAACAATACTCAGGCAGGTGAGTTATGTTCCTTATCCCAGTTCACACAGTAAAGGATAGAGGTAAGATTGCAATCAGGTAATCGGACCCAATGTTTAATCCGCACCACTCTCTCTCTCCGATAATCTGACATATTCAAAAACAATAAAGTAGCATGGCTAAAATTTACTGAATTCTTAATGGGTACAGACATTTTTATAACTTCTATATTTATACCACTGCATCTAATTAGCATAGTCACCCTATGAGGTAGGTAATAATATTATCAGGAAACTGGGCAAAAATTGTTGAAATAAATTGTTGAGAGTCATACAAGGTAAACACCAGGTTTCAAGCCTAGGTAGTCTGCCAATAGCCCTAGATGCTTGACCTCTAAAGAGGGTGATATTCACAAAGGGACCAGAATCCTCAGACTCTTGACTCTAATCCATTGCAAGGCGACTACTGGTTCTTTTCCCCAGTAGTGCTTGGAAGGGTATGGTCGTCAAAGGTCCCCCCACCCCGGCATGGCTGGTGAACAGTTCTTCTGATAACATGTTTCTTCTCTGAATGTACTAGTGCATGCTCTGTAGTTTGAGCTCTAACGACCGGATTTAATCCAATGGGGAAGGAGTGAGTGGCCACAGACATTGATTGCTGGGGAGGGGAATTTTTGTTTTCATGAACTAACAAATTCAATCTCCCTTTAAATCTACTTAACTTATGCTAAGGTTTCTTCCCGGTCTAAAAATCTATAGTGATTCTTATTTCAGATGTAATGTTATATAATGTAAATATTAACTTAAAAAAAAAAAAAACAAAGATTGCTGTCAAGTCGATTCCAATTCATAGCGAGCCAATAGGGCGGAGTAGAACCGCCTCATAGGATTTCCAAGGAGCGGCTAGTGGGTTTGAACTGTCGACTTCTTGGTTAGCAGGGGAATTCTTAACCACAGGGACATTAACGCACCTGTTATTTAGTCCATAGTGAACGGCTGTTTTGGGGTCATGGTTAATCACCAAGGAATAAAACATTTGTATGTTTTATTGTGGACTTCTTTTACTATTTAAAATTAAGTAAGAATATAAATGAATTTGTATTAGAGCAAATAATCGGTGACTTTTACAAGGTAAATCTTTTATAACTATTGGCTTCATTTATAATAACTGGAAAGGCACAGGAAATATGTAATCATATGCGTATTTTTAACCATAATTTTTGTATAATTTCACAACATAAGTCTGTGTTTAGCTAATAAATTCATTGCCTTCAAGTGGATTCCGACTCACAGCGACCTAATAGGACTAGCAGAACTGCCCCATAGGGTTTCCAAGGCTGTAAATCTTTAGGGAAGCAGACTGCCACATCTTTATCCTGCAGAGCAGCTGGTGGGTTCCAACCACTGACCTTCGGTTAGCAGCAGAGTGCTTTAACCACTGTGCCACCAGGGCTCCTTCATGGCTGAATGGTAGGGAAATAATCTGATGTTGACCAAAGAGTATTGAACTAGATGGCAGGTTACTTAAAACTAAACCTAGTCAGGCTGGTAGAAATTTCACTTCCCTTCTTTGGGTTTTGGATGCTTCAAGATTAAGAATAAGAACACCGAACTATTTAATTTCAGCGACGTCTTCCAACACGATATATCTATGATTTTCTTACTTTTTTGTAATTTATGTCATGAGATGAGTTGAAAAATTATCTTCAGTATTCTTTTCAGATATTGGAAATGAAATGTCAATCTTATATTGTATAATTACATTAACAGTCTGCAAGTTGGTATGTACCCTAGAACAAGGAAGAAAAAAAAAAAAAACTACTTTTAACAACGTTGCCAAAGTCGTTAAACCTTTCCCAATATTCTTATTCTTACAACCTTTTAAAATCAATACCCCTATTTTAACTTATTTCTTCCTCATTTACAATGTACCATTTTTGGCTAATATATATAATTATATATTGTATATGTTGAATATATGACTTTATATGTGTATATAAGTATACAGAAACAAAATATTCATTACATGGATACTCTATCCTTTCTAAGGATCTTGAAGTGGTAAGTCCATTCATGAAAAAGGGAAAAACAAAACTTATTCACATAAATTATCCTTCTTTCCACAGTCATAAATTAAAACAAGCATAAAACTACAAAACAAAATATCAGTTAGAAAACATTTAACAAAGTTATTGTTATTTAATCAAAGATTTCCAATTGAATAATTCAGTACTATTGTTTACCAAATTTTATCTTCTTGAATATGTTTTAAATTATTTTTCTTCTTCAAATGAACTTCTATTCATTCATCCTCTTTGATTCTGTTTAATCCTCTCTGCTTCTTAGCCAATAGAGTATTAAAATACATGGAAGGATGATTGAAAAAAAAGTCTAAAAGTTAGCCAAGTATAGAATTATTTCAAATTTAGATAGTATCAAAAAAGGAACATTAATAACTTTTTAAAATTAGCTTTGTAGATTTGCATACAAATGTAAATGGTTTAGCTTGTTTAATTCTAAAACTCTTCAGGCTTTTTCAGTATAATTTAATGCAGACATTTTGTCTAAATGTACAACAGACTTTAACAAGTTATTTCCTTGATACTATTTTGCAAAGGTAGGTTGTTTCAAGGCAGAACTTCGAGGTTATGTTTACATTACTGATAGATTGTCTAATATACATTTTAGTTTCTTAGAACAGGTACATCACTGATAGTTCTAAATTGCATATATAGGAGTATTATCTATATATATACATACGTACATATATTAACAAACATGCAGATTAAATGTGTGTATACGTATGGTTTAAAAACAACAGTAAAAGAGCATCCTCATACTAGCTACCCACCTTAAAAAATAGAACATTATGGATATTTTTGAAGGTTTCTATTTGCCCATCCCCAACTCTGTCTGCAAGCCTACCTGCTATAATTCCTGAATTTTGTGTTTATCATTCTCCTGCTTTTCCTTAAAAGTTTTACTATATATCAATGTGTCCCTAATCCTGCACTGTTTATTTGCATGCTTTATAAACTTTACACAGGAGAATTGCACACTATTTATTATTTTGTGATGTTTCTTTTGATCAATATTGTGTTTTTGACTGTTGTTGATGGAGAAGGTGCTAATCTAAATTGCATTGATGTATGATACCCCATTAGGAACTCTACCACATTTTATTTATCCTTTCTGCTATCAATGGAGGGTTGGGTTATTGTCAATGTTAGGTCTTCGAAATGGTGCTGCTGTGAACATCTTTGTGCTTTTCTCCAGGGCAAACACCCACGAATGGAATTGATGGGCCATATAGTATTCACATCTTTAGATTTAATACATGGTGCAAAACTATTTTCCATTATGGTTGTATAAATTCATCCACCTACTAGCAGTTTATAAGTGTTTTAGTTGGCCCACATCCACATTTTAACTTCTGGTATCTGCAGAGTGTAAAGTCTTCATCTCCTGAGTTTAATTTTTTTTGTCTTCTTGCTAGTAATTTTGTACATTTATTTTTCCTCTTCTGTGAAATGTATATTCTTTTTTATTTACATTTTACTATTGAACTGTTTATATTACTTAATATTATTACATTGACAAATTATTTAAATATTTTGGATATTCAACCTTGTGGATATTATTCCATTTATGGCTCATCTTCTCACTTCTTTATGATGTTCTTTTTTTCAAAAGAAAGTTTTTAATTTTTTTTTATTATGGTAGAATATATATAACACTTGCCATTTCAATCATTTTTACGTGTAGAGTTCAGTGGCATTAATTACCTTCGCCATGTTGTATAACCATCACCACAATCCATTCCAAATTTTTCCATCACCCTTAATCCATAAGTTTTTAATTTTAATACAGTTAAATTTCTCTATGGTTTGCAATTTTTTGTCACTTGTTTGAAAAATTCTTTCCTATATCACTTTTTACTTTCTCTTTTATTTCTCTCTCTCTCTCTGGAGACATTTTATTTTCTAGCTCACCCAACTGCCACTGTCATGTTTGGGAGTGTCAGTTCATCTCTGGCCATTGGTCGAAGGCCACCCTCAGTTCCTTGCCAGGTGGATCTCTCCATAGTGCAGCTTACTACATGGCAGCTGGCTTTATCAACATGAACAATAGAGACAGTTAGAGAGTAAGAGAGGGTCAGCAATAAGGAAGTCACAGTCCTTTGTAATCTCATAAATGACATACCATGACTGTTGCTGTATTTTATTTGTATTCCATTTGTTAGAAGTTAGTCATTAAGTGGTGATGATCCTCAAGGAGAAGTGATTACACAAGGATGAGGATCATTTGGGGGCATCTTAGAAGGCTGCCTATCTTTTGATTTTGTTGCCTATTTTTGTAGTTCTACATGGACACTAACCTGTTGTTGAGGAGTCGATTCCATTTTGTGGTGACCCCATATGCGTCATAGTAGAACTGTGCTCCATAGGGTTATCAGGGTTATCAATGGCTGATTTTTCCAAAGGAGATAGCCTGGCCTTTCTTCTAAGGAGCCTCTGGGTGGACTTGACCTTCAACCTTTAGGATAGTGGCAGAGTGCGTTAACTATTTGCACCAGTGAGGGACTCCACATGGACAGTAGGTGATAAAATTTATCCTGCAGCTTGTTTTGAAGATTATAGATTCAGGGTAAGAAATTGGAGACCTACTTAGGAACTCAGGTCTAAGACATTTTTTCAAATACAAATTTTACCCATGAGACCTGAATTATGAAGGTTATTTTTTGCCCAACTATTAGTCATGCAGTACTTTGTTTCCCATATGACTACTTTGGTTATGTGTAATGCCTCCACATGAGGTTTCCAAGAGAAGTGGTGTTCCTGGAACATATATCAGAGTGGTTCAGTAACATGAGGGCTGCAAGTTTCATATATTCAGTAACTAGGAGATAATAGGTGACTTTATTATTGAGGGCACTGTTGGAAGATGATTAGAAACAGATATAATATTAAAGTTCATTGAATATTGAACACAAGGGAGAGAAGAGATACAGCAAGTGTCAATATGAATCATTCATTTATTCAGAAATATTTCCTCAGTTTCTACTCATTATAAGACTTCATGGTGAATATTCAAAAGCTACTGTGGTAAATAATTTAGACAAGGTTTCTAAACCTCTTTTAGTGAGGAGAACAATTTTGAATAAAAAATTACAGATTTAATTTTTAATTAGAGCTTTGATAAGTACTATGAAGGAAAAAAGGAGACATGAGAATGCATAAAGGGGAAACTCCTATTCAGGGATTATCAGAGAAGGCTTCCTGGAGGAAATGGTCTTAGCAAAGACTAGGAATTAATTTGGGACTAGGGAGGAGAGGAGAATTTAGGCAAAGAGAACAGCATGTACCAAGGTTTGAGTTGGGAAGTATCTTTGTCTGTTGGAGAACTAAAAGGGCAGGAAATGAGTGGGAGGATAATATGTTGAGGTCGTTGAGATAAGTAGGGGCTGCATAAGAATTGAGGACTTTTTACCCTAGGACAATGAGAACGGAGCAAGACCATGGCCATTTAGTCAGAATTGCTTTTAAAAAAGAAAGAAAGAGAGAGAGAGAACAGTTTACAGTGTAGTAAAAGAACTGGGGACCAAGGAGGAGAGTATAGAGAGTAAAAATGAATGCAGGGAGACTCGATGATGGACAATTTCAGTGATCTAGTAAAGTAAGTTATCAGATCGAACTTGGATGCCGAAGACGGGAATAGAGAGAAGTGCAAATACAGAGAACTCCTTCCTGAAGTTTGGATTAAAACATAGGAAAAAGGCAAGAGTAGCTAGAGGGGATTTCTAGGTAAGTAGAAAGTTTTAGTACAGCAGACTGTTGGCCCTTTTTTAGGTGCTATGGGAAAAAGAGAATTTGAATTTAGAGTTTCTGTGGAGCTTACAAAACACTTTTGCAAACTGCATACTCTTTATTCTTGACATGTTTAATCTTGAATCCCAGACTATTCTTCAACCTCTGAGATAGGAAAGATTTGTCAGCAACATTTTACGTGTTTCTTCTAAGAAACATGTTCTAAGGGAGTTAGCACCTGGCTTCCTTTCCCACTCTATGTGCTCTTTATTCCCATTTTAAGAGTGCTTCTTAGCATAAGGGACACATAATCCTCAACTGCACTTTCCAAAGATTTATCAATGAAAATAATGTAGAAGAAAAGAAGAAAAGGGATGACAGAGAAGGAGAGTGATAGGGGAGAAGGAATCCAAACGCGTCCTCAACACTAATTTCCCCAGCAGCAGAATTCCAAGGACTATGCCTAATCCAGTTCTCTTATATTTCTAGTGTATTTATTTTATCTCAGATGCCCTTCTTCATGAAAAGATTGATGAAGACTGTGGGGGAAATAAGTGAACATAGCAAATAAAACATACCTGTGTGTTGCACAGAAAATTTTAGTACACCATCATTCATAATTTCCAAAATAAATTGCTTTTTAGTTTTCTACAGTTGATTTTCTATGGTGTATATATAATTTTTTATAATCTTACTCTTGAAACCTACCCCTCTGAATTTCAGAGTTAGAATATCTCTAAACTTAAAGGTATCTCAGTTTCAGTTTACCATTTTCATTAAGTTAAATTTTTCTGATTTTGATAAATGTTCAAGCTTTCTAAGTGCTTCTTCCTCTTCTTGTAAAGAGTTTCTTGGTGTAGTGGAAAGCTTACATCTTTCGCCGCAATGAGGGATTGTGCCTTAGCTCTCCCTGCGAATTTATGTATTGTTCTATGTGTTCTTGGTGGTTTTGACTACAAAAGAGGAGTACAATTTGAAAGCTGAGACCCTTGCACTGGACCACGGATGAGTGGTGTAGCTTTATCTCTCTATGGCGTCACACTGAACACCAAGTATCTTGGCCAGGTGCCTCTGGCTGTGAAGTCCTTATACATTGATTTCTCTTCATTGTGGTCCCAGACCTTGACTGGTCTTCTGGCCCTCTCAACACTTCCATGTGCAATCCCATGCCAACTGTGAAACATTGAACCTTCTGGGTATGCTACAAGTGGTATGTAGGCCATGGGGAACCTTGGCTATCCACATAGGTCCTTCCAAACCTTGATGCAATACTGTTTCTCACCATGTTGGATGCTCTGCTATGCTATACCTAAAAAAGCATGCCATTATCTCCAGTCTTTTCAGATCCCTTCAAAGTTATGTATGTGTTTCTACCACATGTCCCCTTCAAGTAGCATTTTATGACCTCATAGCTTTCTTAAATGACATTTAAGGGATTTAGAAAATTATTTCTCTCTCAAATAAGGCTTAGCTTTCAGTACTATATCTAGGTATGAACTAAGAAAATTACTATTTTGGAATTAAAAAGTCTATGTGTTTTAGCCCATTTTGTTTCAGCTTTATTTGGAGCCTCAATTCAAATTTCCATTTATATAGGTACAAGAACCTATCCTCTGTGCAGCTACTGAAACCCAAATCTCTAAGTTTCTGAGCCTTGGCAAAACCTTAGGCTTCAGCGTCAGCTTACTGTCTGCAATCCTGCCCTTGTTCAATTTTTTTTTTTCAGGTCTCAATTATGCATTTGAAATAATTTAGTAATTATTTATAAGTGTTTTATAGTGGAAGGGTTTTCCGAATATCTAGACAACAGTATTGCTGCCTGAATTTGTATTTGTCAGTGTCTGTCATCTTTCTGGAGCATTGTTGGCATGGTTAAGAGTTCCGCTGCTAACCAAAAGGTCAACAGTTTGAATTCACAAGCTGCTTCTTGGAAATTCTATGGGGCAGTTCTACTCTGCCCTGTAGGGTCACTATGAGTCAGAATCGACTCAGTCACAATGGGTTTGGTTTGGTTTTGGTTTACCATCTTTTTGCTGTAACTATAATTCTATAATAGTTTAACTTTCTCTTCTCTCTTTCCTTGGCACTACCAAATCATTTCATCCTTCTGTTGTTTATCCATTCCTTTTTTGAAAACTATTATTTTCACTGAGATCTTCTTTCAGAGAAAACATGTTTTCTTAAAATTCTGTGACATAATTGAGAAGTGCTACAGGTTTTAATTGCTTTGTGACTTAGATGTGTTGTAATGTTTCTTCTTAGTGTCCATATAACCAACCAAAAAACCAGACGCATTGCTGTCAAGTCAATTCCAACTCATAGCCACCCTATAGGACAGAATAGAATGGCCCCATAGGGTTTCCAAGAGCAGCTGGTGGATTCCAACTGCCAACCTTTTGGTTAGCAGCTGTAGCTCTTAACCACTGCTCCAATATACTTACCTTTTTTTTTTTTTTTTTTTTTTCTTTCTTCCATCTGGATATAGTTCTTGTCCTCCTTGCATTTAGGTTAGTACTCATACTTAAATAGTCCAACAAGTGGTTGAAAGAAAGTGTGAGGGGTGTGAGGCAAAGCCTGGTCAACAGGGAACCTGGGTCCTGGTCTGTCACCAAGCCTGTTCTCACTCTGCTCTGTTTTTGCACATCTACCTGCCAGGCAGGTATGTTACGCCCACCGAGTAGCAAAGTTCCATATTTACAATGTGGAAGACTTGGCATTTGCATCTCTTCACTGTCCGAAATAACTTGCAGAGCTCATTTCTCCCACTTTCTCTTTTCTGTCCTGCAAAAAGAAAGACATTCCTACACAGGTGACATGTCTAAAAGTTCTTTTGTTCAGCTTCACTCCCCTTCTACTCTGCAGCTCAAGGCCGCATGCTAGTTTGGGTCAGAGCATGCAAGCTACTTGGGAACAAGGCCTGCTACTCAATGTCTGCCCTTAAAGGCAACTTTATTTCACCTGGTCCGATTTTCACCATTCTTGCTAACCCTTTTGCATGGATTATGGCATTGTGTGGAGCTGTTTCTACTCAAAATCAAAGATGTTATTTTGTCTTCCTGTTTTAATCCTTGTTAATTTGTTTGTTTGAGAGAAGAAACTGTTTTACAGCAAATATATACATATATATATAATAACCCCTGTGATATTTCTAAACATTAATAGAAAAATGCAATATTCAGAATTAATCTAAATTCCTTTGCCGGCAAAGTCCAAGCAATCTTTAATGAACCCCTCTTTTCCTTTCCTTCATTTATGCATTTGTTTTCTTTCTTGTAACAAATACCGAAACTCCTCAAATTCTCTTTGTCTGAATATGTGAAAACAAATAGGACAAAGAAAAGAAGATGATATAATTTATGAGGTAAGAAATTAATAGATTTGTCTCCTCCCATCCTTACTTAACATTACCATGAGTATCGTGCCTGTATGGAAAAGAATAAGTCATATTAATTGCTAGATATTTACATGTTTCAAGTAAGTTACACAGTAAGGCAAAATTATGTTCCTGTTTAAGACAGCTCTGTTCCTGTTGCCATTCTCTTTACAGTAGTGATTATTTTGCTTTGCTTTGCTTTGCTTTGCTTTGCTTTGCTTTGCTTTGCTTTGCTTTGCTTTGCTTTCTTTTTGTTCTGCCATGAAAGACTGGGAAATGACCGTAATAGCTGTTTTCCTTGGGCAGTGAGCAGTGAGTGAATGTTGAGCTCCCTGTGGACCAAGCATTTTGATGCAAATTTCCTCAGAAAAAGAAACAGTGCTTCTGAACCACTGTACCTCGAAGTAGGGGTTGCTTCATTGCACTCTTATCCTGGGGCTGAGTATTAACTACACTATTGAACAGCAAGTGCTTATCATCCTACCGTCAGACCACGTAAATCTCTGGAAAGAGACAATGTCGCTTCAAGGAGCTTAGCTAGCCCATAAAATGTCAAAAAAAAAAAAAAAAAGAACTATATTTAGTCCATAGGACTGGCAAAAGCGAGGGTGATTTAGGCTATTAGAAACGTATTTTGATTATCACCATGCATCAAAGAAACTGATTTTCAAGCAAGCTTTGTTTTAAGGGTAAAGGTAAATGATAATTTTTTTTAAATAAAAGTAAGCCAACCGTATGAACAGAAATATTCTGTGGTTCTGTATATATTTTACTTACTATTATTTCATTCCATTACCAAGTCATGCCTGGGTATCTACTGGGTGTATAGACAACTCAGATGGGGATTAGAAACAAATAGGAGATTGGATACCACTCTCTAAGATTGCAGTCCTTCCCCCAATTTTGTGGCGGTTCCTAGTATTGGGAGACTGATCAGGGAAAGGCACTAAGGTTTGCAGAATTTCCAGTTGACACTGTGAATTAATAGAAATAACGATGGTTTTGAGTCAAGCCTATTATCTTTTTATTAATTAAACAAATTGTTCTATTACAATGCATTCATTTTTTACTGGACTTTTATTGAAAAAAATAAGTAGAATAACACATGGATACAGTGAAATATCTAAATGGTACAAAAAGCTACAGAATTAAAAGCCAATTTCCTTTCTACTCAGATCCTCACTCCTTTTCCCAGAGGCAAAAATTATTATGTTATCTTTATTTGGCAATTATTTTAGAAGCAGTCATCATGTGTAAAAGTAAATTATCTATCTATCTGTCTGTCTGTCCGTCTATCTACCTACACATACATACATATAGTATCAGTATATAAAAATGTGTATGAATATTTAAAAAAAAAAAAATTGCCCGCTGATTCCGACTCATAGCAACCCCACAGGATTTCCAAGCCTGTAAATCTCTGTGGAAGCAGACTGTGCCAACCTTTAGCATTTGATCGCTTTAACCACTGCGCCACCAGGAGTAGACTCAAATCTCCGATTTTTATTTAGCAGCTGAGTGCTTTAACCTTAATGTTTTGCTCCATCCAGGGACTCCAGGACAACAGATAGATATGTAAATATGAGCAAGTCGCTCAGAAAGCATTTAGATGCCTCTTGACAAAAAGATTTAAAAATTGCTCTAGAGTAGGGTTTTCAATTAGGATTCTGTGGAATCTCTGGATTCCATGATTTTTTGTTTTTGGGGGTACCAGGACGTATCATGATTAGAAAAGAAAACAATAAACAAATAAAACCATTATTCTCTGAAGCTGTTGTTCCTTCCGATGCTAGCACTTCCACACAGTGGTGGATATTAATCAAGCAGTCCTGTCAGCAACTGAGTTAGGAGTCTTTCAGTCCCATATGGCAGCACATAGTAAGACTGGGTTCATTCGATTGACTTCTCCATTTTTGGTGCGAAATAGGAGACAAAAAAAATCAAATCCATTGTCGTTGAGTCAATTCCAACTCATAGTGACCCTATTAGACAGAGTAGAACTGCCTCATAGCATTTCCAAGGCTGTAATCTTTACAGAAGCAGACTGCCCCATCTTTCTCCTGAGGAGTGAACCACTGACTTTTCAGTTAGCAGCCAAGCACTTAACCACTGTGCCACTAGGGCTCCCTAAGATAGGTCAAAAAAAAACCCAAAAAACTATTGCCATCGAGTTGATCACTATTCATAGCAACTTTATAGGACATAGTAGAACTGTCCCACAGGGTTCCAAGGAGGGACTGGTGAATTCAAACTGCTGACCTTTTGGTTAGCAGCAAAGGACAAGCCACTGATAATTACTGAGGGTTCTAGTTCATGAAGGAGAGGAGAGTAGGCTGGTGAAGCCTGCCTTTCACTCCTGATTTGCCTCCTTACGTAGTCAGGTTATTTAAGGGAGCAAACAAACTTTTCCAAAATAATAGAAAATCAGAGAGAAATTTCCATTTTAAAGAAGACATTTTCACTTCCCCTGACTCAGCCTCTTTCTTCATGCTTTAGTGGTGGTGTTGCTAGGTGCTGTCGAGTCGGTTCCGGCTCATAGCCACCCTGTGTACAACAGAAAGAAACACTGCCCAGTTCTGCACCATCCTCATAATCGTTGCTATATTTGAGCCCATCGTTGCAGCCAATGTGTCAATCCATCTTGTTGAGGGTCTTCCTCTTTTTCACTGACCCTCTGCTTTCCAAGCATGATGTTCTTCTCCAGGGACTGGTCCCTCCTGATAACATGTCCAAAGTATGTGAGATGAAGTCTCGCCATCCTTACCTTCTAAGGAGCATCCTGACTGTACTTTTTCCAAGACAGATTTGTTTGTTCTTATTGCATTCATGGTATATTCAATATTCTTCACCAACATCATAATTCAAAGGCATCAATTCTCCTTCACTCTTCCTTATCCATTGCCCAGCTTCTGCATGCATATGAGGTGATTGAAAATGCCGAGTCTTGGGTCAGGTGCACCTTACTCCTCAAGGTGACATCTTTGCTTTTTAACACTTGAAATAGGTCTTTTGCAGCAGATTTTCCCAGTGCAATATGTTGTTTAATTTTTTGACTGCTACTTCCATGGGCATTGATTGTGGATCCAAGTAAAATAAAATCCATTAGTCATAACAAAAATGCAAAACTGCTATGAGGTTTCACTTCACACTTACTAGAATGGCTATAATAAAAAAGATAGATGATAACAAATGCCGGTGAGAGAAATGCAAAACAAAACACACTGAGATTTCACTTTAAAAAGCCAGATAAGAACAAGTGTTGGCGAGAATGTGGAGAAATTGGAATCCTCATACACTGCTGGTGGAAATGTAAAATGGGCAGCACTTTGGAAAACAGTCTGACACTTCCTCAAATGATTAAACCAAGAGTTACTGTATGACCTAGCAATTCCACTCCTATGTGCATCCCCAAGAGAAATGAAAACATATGTCCATACAATAACTTGTAAATGAATGTTCATAGTAGCACTATTCATAATAGCCAAAAAGTGGAAACACCCTAAATGTCCACCAACTGATGAATGGATAAACAAAATGTGATATATCCATACAATGGAATATTATTCAGTTACAAAAAGGAATGATGTACTAACACATGCTATAGCGTGGATTCTAAGAATACATTATATGAAGTGAAAGAAGCCAGTCACAAAATGTCACATATTGTATGATTCCATTTAAATGAAATGTCCAGAATAGGCAACTTCATGGAGACAGAAAGTAGATTAGCCAAGTCCTTGAAGACAGAAATTTGCCAGGGACTTGGGGTTGAGAGATGAGTGTGGGTGATGAAAATGTTCTGGTTAGAATTAGACACGGATGGTTTCGCAACATTGTGAATATACTAAAAACCACTGAACTGTTCACTTTAGTAGGGTGAACTTTATGGAATGTGAATTATATTTCACTAAAAAATAAAAGCAAAACAAATCGAAGGATATTTCTCAAAGCAACTCATTTGTACTAAAAAATTTTAATATCATGGAATAGAAAAACAAACTGAGGATTATGTTAACGGTGGTGGAATAATTTGGAAAAAATAGCAATAATGGTTGGAAAACATGAAGAATGTAATCGATGTCACTGATCATACATGTAGAAATGGTTGAATTGGCAAATATTATATGTTTTGTTGTGTATATTTTCATCACGATAAAAAAAAGCTATGGGATGGGCCTGGGTTAAGGGATACTAAAGAGAGATAACAAGTAAATGTAAAACAGAATCCTAAACATCACCACTATTTCCAAAATTTTTTCATCACCCTAAATAAAAACTCAATACTCATTAAGCAATAACTGCCCATTCACCCCTTCCCTCAGCCTCTTGTAGCCTCCAGTCTACTCTCTGTCTCTACAAGTCTGCCTTTTCTAGATATTTCACACAAGTGGAATCATACAATATTTGCTCTTTTGTGTCTGTCTAATGTTACTCAGCATAATCTTTTCAAGGTTCGTCCGTGTTGTAGCAGGTATTAGAACTATACTCCTTTTTTATGGCTGAATAATATTCCAATGTATGTATGCATACAGCACATTTTATTTATCCATTCATCTGTGGAGGGACACTTGAATTGTTTTTCAAATTTGATACTTTTTTAATTGTAAGGTTGGTTCTATGTTCCTTATCCTTGAATTTGGATGGGCTGGTTACTGTGGTCACTTTGTGACTTCCAAGGCTAAGTCATAAAGTATTATAGTTCTTCTGCCTAGTTCTCTTGGGATACATGCTCTAGGAATGTAGCCATAATGCCAGGAGGAAAGTTAAGCAGCTATTAGGGAGGCCCACGTGAAAATGAACAGAAGCCTCTAGCTAATCTGAGGTCCTAGATACCAGGCATACCTACCTGTCAGCCAAGTGAGTGAGCCATCTTGGAAGAGGATCCTCCAGACTCCAGTCCAGTCTCCCCAGCTGATACTGCATGAGAAGAGAGAATAGCTGCCTCTGCCATCACTCCCCATAATTGTTAGAAAAAAATGAATAATTTTGTTATTTAAAATCACTAAGATTTGGGGTGATTTGTTATGTGGGTGGAGCATAGGGATTTCCTGAGACCTATATATCATTCCGGAGCCCTAGAGGTGCAGTGGTTAAGAGCTTGGCTGCTAACCAAAAGGCTGGCAGTTTGAATCCACCAGCTGCTCCTTGGAAACCCTATGGGGCAGTTCT
>NW_004443998.1:13964555-13976846 GCF_000243295.1 Trichechus manatus latirostris
AAAGGCTGGCAGTTTGAATCCACCAGCTGCTCCTTGGAAACCCTATGGGGCAGTTCTACTCTGTCCTACAGGGTCACTATGAGTTGGAATTGACTCGATGGCAAAGGGTTTTTGGTTTAAATATTATTCCAAGGATTCATCCAAAATGGGGGAAAAACTGAGAAGTTCTGCTCTAAAGTAAAATCACTGCAGCTGTGAAGCATTCATTTGTTCCATTTTTTTTGGAGATGATAAGTTTTTCCAGGATTCTGACCGCGGTGATTTCTGAACAAAGTTAAATTAGCTGCCATTAGCTCCAGCACTTCACAAACTGGACACTTCATGTAGTGCCTTGAATGTAAGTGCTGAATGAAAATAAAAAGTACAAGTCTTATTTTCTCAATTCTAAAATCTCTTAATATTTTTGGTGTAAGTCTGATGATGGTTTTGAGAGAAAAAATTAAAATATGCCCCCCAAATTAGTCCTGCAAATATGAACTATTTGGTACAAAAAGATGGCCTAAATGTAATCAACCAGCAAATACCTGATTGTTCTCTGGGACAATGGCAATATTATCAACTCTTAGTTAGCATCTGCTGCCTATCAGATACTATATACAAATAAACTGAAGAATATTTCAGTAAATGACATGGGATGAAAGCATAAACCAGTCCCTAACTTAGGACATTCATGAACTTAGGTGTTTCAGGCATCCAAAGGTCTGTTTTCTCTGAAGAAGGAAGAATGCCAGTTTTTCAGTGGAATTTGGTATTGTGAGTGTAACAAAAACACAATAAACAGTGGAACATATTTTCGAAATTACATTAATTCAGTCAGGAGACCAACTGGTGTTATTGTGGCCCTATTTTCATCGAATATATTCAATTTCATTGGTTTAATTCAATTTCATTTCATTAGTGCCAGCTGCTAAACCTTTTTCCAGTTTTGGTTTCTTTCCAAACGTAAAGAAATTCTTGGCAAATCTAATGTTTCTTATTGAATTATGAAAGGTAGAAAATGCATCTTTATTGAAAAGAGTCTGTAAGAATCTGTTTGCAAAATTGGGTGTAATTTTAAATTGAATATAGCTGGAAACTCAGATTTAAGTTGGAGAAATAGCACTACATGGCAAAGCCTTCACTTAGGGACACAGAGGAGGAAAAACAAAACCTTTAGGATATACATCTGTTTTATTCCCCTCCTTACATGCTGAAAATAACATAGTAATACTACTTCATAGAAAGACAATTCCACGAGTAAGCATCTATTAGTGGACCATCATTTCCATTAGGGAAAACATGCTTTTTGCTTCAAATTGAACATTTAACATTTCTTACATATACAATATGAAATGTTGAAGAATTAGGAAATGCCCACCTATAGCTTTAATCAGAAATTATTTCAGATTTGCCTTCCAAGTAATTTTCTGGAAGTTTTATGTTCATTTGTGCTTACTTTATACTCAGTCTTTATTTTTCCTTTTCCCTTTATTTTTATCACAACTGGTTGAATTATGTCGTTTGTATTGTCTTATTGTTTTCAAATCTTTTGGGGCTTAATTTTTTACACGTGACTTTTTAAAACATATCTGGAAAAATAAGATCTCCCATAAGATTTTTATAAAGCAAAGAAAGTCATGAATGCTTTTCATAATGATTTCAATTTGTGTTATATAAATGAAATGTGTTGCTCTTATATTTCACTCAGTTTTATCTAACCTCAGTATGCAAATATGAAATAGCATATTTAGGTTAACACTGAGAATTTTTTATGCTCAGAGTAAGCATTTCTTGTTTTCTTTTTTATAGAGATATTTTTCAGTCTACAGCTGATCTTCTGCCTTAAATATGAATATCAAAACTAAATATATAGAAAGTTTAAAAAGGAGATAAAGGTATATGTGGGAAGGAGGAGTATAAGAGAATTATAATTAATTCTCTTTATTTTATGAACCATCATGACCCAATCTTTCATATTTTAAAAAGACCACAGAGAATGCAAATCTTAGACTAACCCAGAAACATAGCTTACTTTCTTCTGCAAGAAAGTTTCTCTAGGTCATTTTTTGATTTACATAAAGCTGACACCAAAACATATATAAAAGTTAAAAATGAACAAATAAAAAGTTGAATTAAACATATTTAAAAGCCAAGAAAAACAATAAATTAATGGGTTAAACTTCTAAGTACTTTTTCATGGAATTGCCTGGGTTTGTAGCTTTGGACTCGTTAAAGAATTGTGAGAGGAACTAGGTGTTTCTAATAAAAAGAAAAACTATTGAAAATTGTTGAATAGCTCTCTCAGTTAGGTTTCCACATAACAACAGCAATTTAGTCACATGGAATAGCAATATCAATGACAAAAAATGATGTAAAATCTTGTTTGGCTATTTTCTTACAGGCAGTGTTGAAGCAACATACCTACAACCTCCAGGTAACAATCAATAGTGTTCTCTGGCAGTGTACTAAGTATTGCAGATTGCTTACAACCATCCATCAATAAGCCCTTATTGAACTTCTGCTGACACATTCATGCATTTTTATGCTCAAATATTGGAATGCTTTTACAGAACTAGGAATAGTAATAGGTTACCATTTGCAAGTGCTCATGCTGGATACTTACAATAGATTATATTTAATCGTTACAACAATCTTTGCAAGATAAATATTACCATCAAAAGCAGTTTAGGATACAGACACCAAAGACTGTGAATATTGGGTACCAAGTCCAAAGTCAAACAGAGTTGTCAGAGGCAAGACTTCAACCTGTCTCTTTCTGATTCTAAAGTCTCTGCTCTTTCTTCTACATCTTACTCCTTTACTTCAATAATGATAATGATGATAATAATAGCTACAATATTTAAATGCTTTGTATTAATGAAGTATTGTACTGAGTGCTTTGTGTCTTTTTTCTTATTATCGTACATTATCCCCTTAAATCTCTTTGAATTAATAAAAGATTTCAATGGATTTTGACTTTGTAAATCTATTATTAAACACAGAGGAAAACGGAGAGTTGGAGAGATTTGTCCCAGCTCATGCAGCTCCTAACCTATAGGACAGGGTAGAACTGCCCCACAGAGTTGCCAAGGAGCGTCTGGTGGATTTGAAGTAGCTGATCTTTCGGTTGGCAGCCATAGCTCTTAACCACCACACCACCAGGGTTTCCTTAAGGGGCCTAGTAAGGATTTAAACTGTGTCTGAAATCACAACTGCAGCCTTTCACCTTCACACAGTTGATTTCAAGTGGAGACTTTGAAAAAGAGAAAAGGAAAGAGTGATGCATTTATACAAGACAGGGCCATTCTCAAAAATGACTTTCACTCAAGAAGATTCGGCAGTGAGTGACAAAACTATCCTGCGGTCAGTGTAGGAAAGTAATTCTCTCTCTCTCTCTCTGCTGCTTGTTTATTGGTTTTCTGACAGCGTCGGTACACTTGTTTTGAAATAAGGTATCCAGGGTTACCTTTTCAGTTTTCTAAGAACATGAAAAAAATGAGAGAAGTTAGCGTTTGGGGCATGTTAGGAAGTAGTTTTAGAGGTAATAATTCTCTTTCAATATACAAACTATTAGAGAAACTTCTCCTGAAGGTTTATGGATGTCTTTAGTGTCTGCAATGTCTAGAGTAGACAACTAGAGAGGGGAAAGAGAGAAAGAGAAAGGAAGAAGGAGCTGTGGGGTAAAGCATATTGTACCACTGCAGCTATGCTCTGTGTGTTGGACAAAGTGCAAAGATGCATTATTCCAGGTACTGTACAATTCACACTGCATGTTTATGATTTTAGTTGAGTATAATGAATGTAGAAGTACTTTGGAGAAAAAAAATAGCAGAACATGACAATACAGAATGCTGCAACTGCAAATATATGAAGCATTTTGGAGAATGGATCTTTGATTCCTCAGGGTCTCCCTTCTAAGACCATCATCCTAACAGAAAGCAGACTCTGTGAGTTTTTTTTAGCTCTGTGACCTTGTGCATTTACTTAACTTTGTTGCTTCTCAGTTTTTCATCTGTCCAATTGTTGTTAGGTACCATCGAGTTGGTTCTGACCTGAAGCAACCCTATGTACAACAGAAAGAAGCACAGCCCAGTCTTGCGCCTTCCTCACAATCTTTGCTCTGCTTGAGCCCATCATTGCAGCCACTGTGTCAGTCCATCTTGCTGAGGGTCTTCCTTTCTTTCATTGACCCCCTGCTTTACCATGTATGATGTCCTTCTCCAGGGACTGATCCCTCCTGATAACATGTCCAAAGTATGTGAGACGTTGTCTCACCATGCTTGCTTCCAAGGAGCATTCTGGCTGTACTTCTTTCAAGATGGATTTGTTGATTCTTCTGGCAGTCCATGGTATATTCAATATTCTTCGCCAACACCATAATTCAAAGACATCAATTCTTCTTTGGTCTTCCTTATTAATTGTCCAGCTTTCACATGCATATGAGGCAATTGAAAGTACCATGGTTTACGTCAGTCATACTTTAGACCAATAGGAATAATGATATCTTCTGCATAGTAGTTTTAGGGAAGTTTTAACTCAATATAGTACCTGGCATATTAAAAAACAAACAAACAAACAAACCCATTGCCAGACTGAGTCACACTTAAAAATGTTTACAAGCAAAATGTCTGGCTGTACCTGCCTGTGCTGGCTGAGAAGTGAGGACATCAGTAGAAACAAATGTTCTTCTATTATTTTGACAGACCAGGTGTGTGACGTTCCCATGGGTCATGTGAGCCACAGAAAGTAACCAGGCTGAAGCCAGTTAGCAAGGATGCTGCCCCAGTAGGCATCCTGTTAAAGCAAGGTGATGGAGAAAGAAGGGTCTCTGGGATAAATACTTCTTGGGCTCTGGCTGGTATAGGGTGGGATGTAAGTGGTTGGTTGGAGCATGCACTGTCTGTATCAGTGGACTGTGCATTAAGGAGGGCCATTAAAAGTCTGCAAAGAAACCTCAGTTATGCCTCCTAGAAGGTAGCATTGAACATCTGCGAAGTCCAAGAAATGGTTGTAAACAATCCTCACACTCATGGAGAGTGACCACTAGATCATGGCAGTGCTAGTCAAGTGAGACCCTTCCTATATCTTTTTCTCTCACTACTCCTACCCTACCAGGCTCAGATACCAGGACAAGCAAGAGGTAGAGGAGAGAAAGTGCAAGGCAGGGAAGTAGAGAGGAAGCCAAAAACACATCCCATTCTTTCCCCTCATAGGCTTCTGGGGGACTATTGCTAAGGAAGGAGATCAGTAGTTACTTTAAGTATGGAATGTTAATTATATAGAATTTGTATTAGTTTTCTTTTGCTGCTGAGCAAATTACCAAAAATACAGTGGCTTACGGCAACACAAATTCATTAGCTCAAAGTTTTTAAGTCAGAAGTCCAGCATGACTTAAATTGATACTCAGAGCCTCTAAGACCAAAAATCAAGGTGTTGGCCAGGGCTATACTCTCATATGGAAGTTGGAGTCCTCTTCCAGGATTATGTCTGTTATTGTGGTTGTAGGACTGAGGTCCCCATTTCCTTGCTGGCTACCAGCCAGGGGTCTTTTAAGGACATCCAAGTCCTTCTCATGTGGCTGACTCCATGTTTAAAACTAGCAAAGGTGTGTTGAGTTCTTCGAATCTCTCTTACTTCCTTTTCTACCACAGCCAGAGAAAGCTCTTTGATTTTAAGGGCTCATGTGATTAGATTGAGCCCAGCTAGACAATCTCCCTATCTTGAAGTCAGCTGTGCCACATCACATGACACAATCACAGCTGTGATAACTCATCATATTCAAATGTTCTGAGGATTAGTATGGCATATTTCCAGGGGGCCATTTTAGAAATTCTTCCTGCTACAGGATTGGACATATTAATTATTGAAATAATGCTATTCTTTTTTGTTTTGACTCAGAGTGACTAGACAGCTTTTTATTAACTGAGAGGAACCGATAAAATAATGGACCCTGCAGAAGATTTTATTAAATAAGAGGAAAACAATTACCTCCACAAATTGGGATTAAATTGGCAGTGGTGGTGAACGGTGAGAGAATGTTTCTTGTATCTTGCTTGCGCTCTGTGGAGCTCTTTGCTTTAAACAAAATGGATAGCCTTAAATAAGTTGTGCTTTGTGGTAGAGGTATATAACCTATCTGTAGTGAATGTCCCCCTGCTCCGAAGGAGAGGGCTTGGGACATAAATACTATGAATCTGTTTTCTTACCATCTTAGGATATCATACAGGTATTCCTTCTGGACCAGAAAGAAATAGTCTGTTACCATCCTTAGGGGTCTGTGTCCTGTCACGCAGAGCAGTATGGAGGTTGGTTGAAAGTGAATCAGGAAGAACAAATAGGAAATACTCAGCACAACAAACTATTGCAATAAACTGAGCAAGAGATGATGGTGATGTTAGCAAAGATGGTAGGAATGAAAGAGAAGAGATTCTGTTTATATTCTGAAGGTAATGTGAACAGGATTTGTGGAATGGATTAGGTGTGCATGCATGAAAGAGAAGACAAGAATAAATCCAAGAATTAGGGCCGGAGTGACTGGAAGAATGAAAAAGCTGTTTACTGAAGTGGAAGTGGTTGTAGGAGGAGCAAATGTGAGCTGCCATTGAGAAAATGGACTGTTTCTGAAAACCGGAGCCATTCCTTAGACATAAGTGTGTAGGAGGACTTCTATACGTGGTGAATTCAGCAGACTCATATGATCGCTAACCATTTAACTCTTGTATGAAAAATAATACTGAGGATGAAGTTTGAGAGCTGACTCCAGAACAAAATATGGTGAGAAGAATTTCAGCAGGAGGTATGATTGGGAAAACTGTGAGGGGAAATCCTTTTCTTTTTTTCAATTTCTCGTCTATGCCATATTTGACATACCCTTGTGATATTCTGTAAGTGCTACAATCAAATACACGTTAACCAGACAAGAAAAGAGGGAAACAAATAATGGCGAATGAACTAATATTTGTTGAGAATAAATGACATGAGAGGCACTGTGTTTGTATATATCCAACACATGCACTGGTTCTAAGAAACAGTGTTTTTCCAATTTTAAGGTGAGTAAACAGAGACTCAGGTTAAATGCATTGTTCACTGTTTCATGGTACATAAATAGGAAGGTAGAATAAAACCCAGGTTTTTCACATTTTGAAATCTTAATTCAACCATAAGGAGCTTAGAAAATATAACGTGGAGCAGAAAGACTGAAATATTTAAATAATAAAATCTTCATATTTTGGTTCTGAACGATGCATGTGCTTATTATGAATGCGAACTATTTTGAAACCAAATAATTTGATCCAAAGTTTATTTTGTTTTCTAAAAAGTGGGATTCTCACATTTAAATCTGTTCCAGTAACTAAATAATGTTAATAGGCAACATCCCCATATGACTCTATACACCTCCTAATCTTACTATCCATGACTCTTCTCTGGTTCTTCAAACCCTTCCACAGTGCCCTCTGAGCTTCTGGTCACCATTTACAAAGCCTCTGTGTCTTCCCTCTCCTCTCTAAATGCCCACTTCACCTTCTCACTGTACTGTAATTTCTCCTAAGGAATATGCCCCTTGTGGCCTCTCGAGCAAAGGCTCTTGTCCCTCAACACTGCATAGAGCCTGTAGATAGAGTGTGTGTCTTCCTGGCTGCTTTCAAACTATTTTCTAAAATCTCTTATCTTTGAAGATCCTGCTCCCAGGCTATAATATACTTCCATGTTGTTGTAATCTACAGACCAACTTGCAGTCATTAATTAAATATTTTAATTTTAGACTCACTGCCACTTTCTCTAACAGTAACTTATCATAATTCTTAGTGGGTTCAATATCCATCTGTATGATCTTTGTAATGCTCAAGCCTTATACTTCCCTGATCCCTTGTCTTACAGCATTTTCTTTCCCACCTCCGTTTATACATTTCCATGGCTGTTCCCCAGATCATGACACTATCAGTAACTGTATCTCCTTCATAATCTGAATTTAAGTACCCCACTTTCTGACCTTTGTTTCCTCTCTTTCCAGTTCCCTCCTCTAAGACTTTCAATCCATTGATTCTATCACCTTTTCACCACCATTTATATTCTGTCGTCAATACCCATCAGCCATTGACCACCAGAAGCACACCTGTAGTTGAACAAATTAGATTTAGTGTTCATTTCATTGAGGGTCAGTGCACATCATGGGGTTTGATAGGGCACGTCAGAATGAGGGTGTTAGAAAGGGCTAATTATTATAGTGTGGGCTTTTGTTAGGCAATTTTACCCTGGTGGCGTAGCGTTTAAGTGCTACGGCTGCTGACCAAACGGTCGACAGTTCGAATCCACCTGGTGCTCCTTGGAAACTCTATGGGACAGTTCTACTCTGTCTTACAGAGTTGCTATGAGTTGGAATTGACTCAACGGCAATGAGTTCGTTTTGTTTTTTTTTTTTGGTTTTAGGAAGTGAGGCTTTACTATGCATTTGGATGCTGTCAGGCAGTGGGGGCATTGCATGATTGGGTGTCTTAATAGACATTATCTAAAAGGTAGGATGAATGACTTAAGGCTAAAGTTATAATTGGTAAAGGAGAAGCAGTCACTCATATTAGCCAGGATAGGAAAATGTTTGAATATTTTTGTGGTTTGAATTATTTTCATGTTTTTGTTTGTTTTTAGTCATAGTTGTGAAATGGTCTTGTTTTTTCTTCATCCAGCACATCCCTGTCTGATGTGAAATTGTTTATGTCCAACAGGAAAACCACAAGACCTAACTGATGGTGCCAAGCCAGGTCCTGGGTGTTGGGAACCTTTTTTCTCTTTCTTACTTTCATCCATCATTGCAGTTACTTCTTGCACCTTCAGCTTCCCCATCCCCACTCCATCCACAATTCTATATCCACCCTGGCTAGCATTACCTATTGCTTTTAACTGGCATTTTTCATATATATTATTTATAATTATATGGCTTATCATACATATATATTTGTATATTATCTTTCTAGTTTTTGAACGCATTGGCCAGATTATTTTTACCACATAATGACGATTAAATAATAATTTTATCCTTACGAGTAAGGTAATCAGAATATGAAAGTGAAACTCGGGTCTATATAAACATATACAACTAGCTATAAATTCTATGTACTTATATAAAATAAAAAGACAAAATTTTAACTTTAAAACATTTTTATGATGTTGTTTGCTATCTCAGCAGTTGACTTTTACAGAATTAAACATAAATCTTTTCATAAGAGATGTTAATGCCGTATATACATGGTCGCTATGAGTCGGAATCCACTCAATGGCAACAGGTTGGTTGGTTGGTTGGTTGAATTAAGGATAAGAATAAGAATTTTCAGTGTAAGAAATTTTTTTAAAGGAAGCAGTCTTGAATAATATATTTCTTATACTTACTAGTAATATCTTAAGGGCAGAACATCTATGAAGAGCTTTAGCCTGTTGGCAAAAAATATTATAGAAAGATTGTGACGTTATTATGCATAAGAATGATTTTCTGTAGCTTTCACTTAGAATTTTATCGACACTGTTGTACTCTCCTTGGGCATTGAATGCTGCTTTGAAGAAATTGAAACCTAGCCTGATTGTCTCCCTTGTGTAAGCTATTTGCTTTTTCTTACAGATGTTCAAGTTCTTTCTTTATCCTTGAGTTTTAATAAGTTCCCGTCATTAGAATGCAGGGATTTCTTTGTTTTGCTTGGTGTTGCTGTATCCCCTAGTGTCTAGAGCAATCACTGGCAAATAGTTTGCAATTGATAGTATTTGCTAAATGATTGGATGAATAAATGAATTAATTTAACCAGTATAAATCTAAGTGTTAATCCTGCTGTGCCTATTTTTCCTTGAAAAGTTATACCTGTTAGAATTCCATGCTTAAGGCTTTCTTGCTTTGATAAAATGTTTCTATTATATCTTTAATATGTCATCAGTTCACTGTTATTTATGTGATAATGTTGCTTGATCCTGTATTGAATTTTACCTTTGCAATCTTTCTATTTATCATTTATTCCTTGGTTTTTACCATCTTGAATTAAAGGATATTAGATTTAATTAAAGGATATATTGGATTACTATACTTATTAATTTATTCTAAAATATGAAACACTTTCAGTACATTTTTTTCACTCCTGGATTATATTTATTTCTGAAATTAGCATCTTTTTCGGGTTATCTACGTTTGTCATTTCCTCTATTTTTCTGAGGGGGCATTTTGTTATTTCATTTTATTGTTTTCATTTATTTCATTTTACTTGGATCCACAATCAATGCCCATGGAAGCAGCAGTCAAGAAATCAAAAGACACATTGCACTGGGCAAATCTGCTGCAAAAGACCTTTTTAAAGTTAAAAAGTAAAGATGTCACCTTGAAGATTATGGTGCACCTGACCCAAGCCATGGTGTCTTCAATTGCCTCATCTGCATGCGAAAGCTGGACAATGAATAAGAAAGACCAAAGAAGAACTAACGCTTTTGAATCATGGTGCTGTCAAAGAATATTGAATGTACCATGGACTGTCAAAAGAAGAAACCAATCTGTCTTGGAAGAAGTACAACCAGGATGCTCCTTAGAAGCAAGAATGGTGAGACTATGTCTCACATCTCACATACTTTGGACATGTTATTAGGAGGGATCAGTCCCTGGAGAAGGACATCATGCTTGGTAAAGCAGAGGGTCAGCGACAAAGAGGAAGACCTTTGATGAGATGGATTGACACAGTGGCTGCAACAATGGGCTCAAGCATAACAACGATTGTAAGGATGGTGCAGGACCAGGCAGAGTTTTGTTCTGTTGTACATAGGGTTGCTATGAATCAGAACTAACTTGACAGCACCTAACAACATTTTATTACATCTGCATAGTTGTCCTGTTACCTCTTTTCATTTTTCTCATACTGAACATGATATGATAAATCAGAGTGTTTTTGCTAACTAGGCTTCCTCCCTGCCATAGAATCACATGCCCTTTGCCATCTGAATTTGCAGTGCTCTCCCTGTAGGTGTGTATTTCCCCATCATATTGACCTTGGACTTGACCATATTACTTGCTTTGGCCAAAGGAGTATAAGCAGACATGACCTTTGCCAACTTACAGCAAACTTTCTAAATACTTCTGGGGCTGGCTCAGCCCTCTCCTGCCCTCTCCCTACTCCCATTGTAGGCCTTAGGTAATGGTGCTGCTTTAGCCTGGGTCCCATAACAAAAGACTTAATAAACAGATGAGCCCACTGGAGCCCAGCCTAAAGGTCTCATTTAAGGTGAGTAAGAAAGAAATATTTAATGTAAACAGAGATAAGGAGGTTGTTTGTCTGCATAGTAAAAGAACCCAACATTCTAACCTGTACTGATATTTGAGATGTGAATTGTTTCTTTGCATACCTTATTTCAGAAGTACAGTGTGAGAACTAAGGGTTTTCTTTTACTATCTTTTCTGTAGCTTAAAGGCCAGTGAGGGAGAGAAGGTGGTTTAGCCTTGTAGGAGGTCCTAGCTGCTGCTGCTGCTTCTGCTAAATGTTCTGTTCCAGAATATACTCCATCTGACTCAAAGACTGTATCTTCTCTGCTGAGGTGATTTTCTGCAGCGTCAGACCATTGATCCAATTCAGCATGCATGCTGGAACCTGGAGAAGATCAAGAGCTAGGCTAGGTTATGTATTTATCAGTTCCACCCTTCTCGTCCTAGAGTCAGCCGAGAGAAGTGATGAGTAACACAGATTATGAGCTCCATCCTGGAGTTAATGGGTTCCACCGGGAGGATAATTATATACAGGAGACTTCAAATGGGGTTTGCTTTGTGCCTTTCCCCAGGGGATTTCTGCTCCCTTGGAGGATTTTATGTATTTTGTCTTTTGCCTTCATGTCTGCTAAATCCATCATTATTGCTGGTAAGCAATAACTCTGAGATTATGACTATTCTGTCTTCCTTTTTGGCTCTCTGCACAATTAAGCAAAATAGTGAGCATTGGTAGTTCGTCCCAACTTCATTGAGAATTCAGTTGACAGGTAGGGATTCCATTCTTGCATTCCTACCCTCCACCCCCCTCCCCAAGTCCACCCCATTTTTTCTTTTTCTTTTTTTATATTTTGTTGTACTTCAGCTGAAGGCTTACAGAACAAATAGTTTCTCATGAACCAGTAGTACACATGTTGTTTTATGACATTGGTTAACAACCCCACAACATATTAACCCTCTAACTTCTCAACCTTTTTTTTTGGTGAAAATACACATAGCCAAAGATACACCGTTTCAGAAATTTCTACATGCACAGTTCAGTGACATTGACTATGCTCTTCCAATTGTGCTGTTATTCTCACTTAAGATGAAGGCTT
>NW_004443998.1:13983497-14111977 GCF_000243295.1 Trichechus manatus latirostris
AAAAAAAAAAAAAGCAACACCAGCAGCCAACAAATGGCACTCAGAGAGCCAGCCAGTGTGGGCTGTTGTTTCTGGACAAGAGACTGTGTCTGCGGGAAGCAGAGGAGGCCGAGTGTGGGTGATGAAGGGTAGAGAGTGGGAAAGCCTATATCACAAATTGCTGGCGCTCTGCAGCCCCTCAGGAAGAAGCAAAGATGGCGCATGGAGCCAGGCACTTGAGCGAAAGGAGGAGGAGATGGCCAGAGGCAAGGAAGAAATCAAAAGAAGTGGAAAAAAGCAACACTAGCAGCCAACAAATGGCACCTGGGGAGCCGCCTGCTTGGGTGTGTGGAATCCAAGCAGCCAGGGCTTCCCAGCCAAGAGACCGTGACCGCGGGAAGCAGAGGAGGCCGAGCTGGGGCAAAGAGGGATTGGGGGTGGGAAAGCACACACCGCAAATTACTGGTTGTTTTGTCTCCCGCTGGACACTCCATGAGGCTGCTTTCTCGTACCCCCGTTTGCTGGTCTCCGATAGGAGTCCGAGATGGTGGGTCCACGCTGCGTTAGCTGGTAGGGAACCTCTGCATGAATCTCTCTTCGCTCTCCGTTCTCTGTCAGTTTTCTCACTCCATTTGGTGCTTGGCTGAGTTCTTTATCTCTTCATTTGATGATTTAGGGTTTCAGGATTGTTGTATTCTCTGTTCGGCTTAGTTTTTCGGATCTTTGCTGTGGAGGGCCGGCGTGGTGCTTCTGCCTAGAACGCCATTTTGCTGGAACTCCCACCCCATTTTTTCTTGGTGCTGCCTACTTCTTCCTCCACCAGCTTCTTTCTAAATTTAGTTATCATTAGTAACATTGAGAATGTTTGTTACTTACCTTCTGTCCTTCATTTCCCTTGTGTGGGTGGATTGGAGGGATGATTTAAAGCTATACGATTCTAGAATCTTCTTTACTTCTCTTGGTTATCACTTTTCCTGGTTTGGATGCCATTAATAAATTTTTGACTTGCTTAGTTTGTTTTTTTTTAAATATATTTTATTAGGTATTAGGAAAGTCATATTCTGTGATGCAGTTTAATTCTTCCATCTTTACCTCCAATTTTTCTGTTTTGATTTATAATTAACATTATAGAAGAAAAATACATATAATGAATGATTGTTTAGTTTAACTTTGTTTAACTGCCAAGATAATACTTTTTAAAGTTCCAAAAACTTCATTGTTTAAATGATTATATGCTGTAAACAATTTTTTTTTCTATTTGGAATTTTATTTTATTGTGAAGTAGGAAATGAAAAATGGAACTTGGTATTATATTGAGGGAATCTGAATATCAATTTAAAAATGTAAATTTAATTATTTCAGCTAGATAAATTTCCCTTTACCTTGGTCTCTTTATTACTCTGTATTTTCCCTTTTTCTCCATTTTCCCCAATTTTCCTCATACCTATTTCCCACTTACCAATATTAATTGAGTGCTTACTATATCCTTCAGGATTAAAATGAAAAATGGAAAAGATATCTTTATAAGAAATGTAACTTATTGGTGGTGAGAGACAACTAGCTTTATAGTGAATAGGAAAATATATGACAGACATACACCTTTCATTCATTCCTTCGTGAATGTGTTTGTTTATAGAAAAAGTTTATTGAAAACCCAGAATATGCCATATACTATCCTAGGCACTTGGAAACTCTGGTAACGAAGTGTTTAAGAGCTTGGCTGGTAACTAAAAGGTCGGCAGTTCAACTCCACCAGGCACTTCCTGGAAACTGTATGGAACAGTTCTACTGGCTATGAGTCGGAATCTACTCCACTGCAACAGGTTTTTTTTTTTTTTTTTTTGGTTTTTATCCTAGGCACTGAGGATAGCTGGTTCCACACATGGACATACTTTTTAAATAAAATCTTCTTATTAAAATTATTTTTTGGTACATGAACATATACAGCTTTAATGAGATTAACAAGATAGATATTCTATTAATAGGAATTTCTATGGATTTTGCCAATAAATTGAAACTGTATTTTTAGTGAGAGGAATTATTTCACTCTGTTGTTTTCAGGTGTGATCTTTAATGTTCTAAACTTTGAATTCTCTGGCTGAGAATTAAAATTATACCGAATTATGCCAATATTGGAGCCCTGGTGGTACAGTGGTTAAGCGTTTGACTGCTAACCAAAAGGTCTACAGTTTGAATCCATCAGCCACTCCTTGGAAACCCCTTGGGGCAGTTCTACTCTGCCCTATAGGGTCACTATGAGTCGGAATCAACTCGATGGGTTTGGAGTTTTCTTTGGTATGACAATATCAATTTAAAAAATTAAAAAACCCATTGCCGTCGAGTCGGTTACAACTCATAACAATCCTATAGGACAGAGTAGAACTGCCCAATAGAGTTTCCAAGGGTCAGCTGGTGGATTAAAACTGCCAACCTTTTGGTTAGCAGTCAAACTACTAACCACTGACCCACCAGGGCTCCGCCAGTATTAAAAACTATTATCAACTGTCACCAATACTAAGGTGAAAAACCCATTTCCAAGTTGCGACCTTTAGCTACTCCATAGGACAGAGTAGAATGCCCTATAGAATGGTTTCCAAGGAGCAGCTGGTGGATTTGAACCCACAACCTCTTGGTTAGCAGCCAAGCTCTTAACCACTGCACCACCAGAGCTACATAGGAAAATGGCATGATAATTCAGATCTTAGATTTCAGGAAAGTAACTGAAATATGAATATTATGTGCTTCTCAAAGGCATACCTCTTTTATATTCTCTGAATGTGTAGTTTCGGTTTTCTTTAATTTTAACAACTTAGAATTATGATTTGAATTTTTAAGTGTTAGGACTGAAATTTCTTTTTTTAAAAAAAATTGAATTTAATGGCACCAAAATGTGTTTATAACTGAAATACTTTTAATGAGTACATTAATATGGAGCAATTAGCACTCAGAATTCACCATCAAAATGTCAAATGTAATTATAGTCATTATTTAGTAAAGTTAGATTATAGTTACCGAAATGAATAGCCAAAATGTTAAATAAAGCATGGAAAATTTGAATATAGATTGAAAATAAGACTGCTTTGCTTTGCTTAGATAGCATTTAACATAAATTTCTCTGGTCTTTAGTACTTAAGCAAAAATGCTGAATTAATTTGACTATAATTAAAAAATGTGTCCAATTTTTTTTTTTTCCGGTTTAAAAGGATGTGGATAAAATGAAACGGATTAGGAAATCAAGACTGCAGCTAAATGTAATTTCCATTTTAGGTTTTTAGTTGTTTTTTACTTAAAAGCTAACAATTTAAGCTTCTGTATTTGATGGAGAAAAATCAAGATACTTCATGGAAACCTTGGAAAGCCACTAAAATCAAGCTAATAACATTTTAGTTTTTAGCTTTTTCTTAAACCATTTCTTCTCTCTCTGATGTTTATTGAGCGACATAATTACTACTCTGACATAGTTACCGGTTTCTGAAAAACAAACATAGCATTAATATGGTACCAATCACATTGGGAACACTTATTTTGTGCTAAGCAATTTACATGAATTTATTCTTTAAAATACAGAAATCTTTACAATTAAATTTTACAAAAGTAATTTTTTCTGTTGAGGGAAAATTCTTATTTCCATTTTAAATATAATGACACTCCTATGAAGCAGAGACGGAATTAAAATACAGGTTTATCTGACACTCAATCATATCAGCTGCCTGTTAACTATGGCAACGTATCACTCTGTAGTAGTAGAGCACTGGAGAAAGGAAAGTTTTCCTTTATCAATATGACCGGTCTGTTTTACAATTTGAAGATCACGGGATTTAGCTATGTTCTGAATGGCTAAGTGAGTTGGGCAATTTTTTGAAAGACTTTAGAGGAGCCCTGGTGGCACAGTGGTTAAGAGCTTGGCTGGTAATCAAAAGGTCAGCAGTCTGAATCCACCAGCTGTTCCTTGGAAACCCTATGGTGCAGTTCTACTCTGTCCTATAGGATCCCTATGAGTTCAAATTGACTTAACGGCAACGATTTTTTTAAAGAGGTAAACAATTTTAATTGTATCAGAAGTGCCTTGCTTCGGGTAACCCAATCACGTAGATCATATCACTACAGTGCGGATCCAAGGGTGGTCACATCTCCTAATACTGTACAAGTAAGTAAACATTGTTTTCAAAACAATTCTGAGAGAATTGAAATGATAAATTATTAAATTTATAAGGGAATGAAATGCCATTATCTGCATCTGCAATCCTCATTTAGAAAAGGAAATATAATAAGGGAAAGGAAGAAACAGGTATTGTGCGTAATCCAAATTATTTAACCTAGTCTCTTTCTGCCAAGGAAATTAAGTTTATAAACAAGCTATCTTTGAGGCTGTTAACAGTGTAATGGTTGGATCAAATGAGTGAAAAATCAGTTTTGCACCATTGACTATGCAGAGTCCAGCCACTAACTTTCGTGCATTCAATTTCAGTTCGGTGCTATCAGCACAGACAAACCAGATAAATGAATGTATATCCTTGGGATACAGCTTTGGTTCATCTTTTTATTTTATCTCTAGAGATAGTGGTTATATTTTATACAAAGCAAGCAAGATCCTCACGATCTACAAAATGTCTACCGTTTTCCTGGGTGAAGAGATATAGCAAGTTGTTTTTCTTGTTATTCCTGCGTCACCAGTGCAACACTTGCCCGTTTTAATGATGTACGGCTGCCCCAGCCACTGTTAATCTAATGATGGACTATGTCTCTGGAGGTTACAGGTACCATTTTCTGAGTCTCTTGCCTACAAGCTGAATCACAAATGATTGCTCTTGTAAATATTTTTTTTTTATTCTTTACTAGAATATGTGCACATTCATAATAATAGGAAGTTATAGCAATGATCCTAATAAGAACACTTTCCAAATAAGCATGTCGCAGGCTTTGCTATAATTTTTCTACAATTCAATCTCTTCAGTGACATCCAGCTTTTTCCAAAGACAGGGGAGCTGGATAAATAAAAATACCAGCAATGTATGCATTCAGATTTTACTCCCAGCTGAATCGCAATGTAAATATATTAAATATAGATTATGTAAATATGTTTAAAAATGCAACACACATATTTACATTTAAATGTAAATGGAAGTAATTTACGTGTTAGATTCTGAATGTCGGTCATTAAAATCCACTGATTTCCTGACCCAAAGCTACCAATCAGAATGATGTATGCATATGCTTGTTAATTAACCATTTACTGAGTTCACGAGAGGTGAAAATGTTTTCCCAGGTGCAAACAGTAATTTGTAGGATGGTTGTCTCCTTAACTAACCCCCATTGTCATCCAGGCGTTCCGACTCTTATCTACTCCATAAGGTTTCCAAATCTTTAGAAAGCCAAGTGCCATATCTTTCTCCGGCAGAGTGGTTGGTGGGTTGAAACTGCTGCCCTTTTGTTTAGTAGCCAAGCACTGTAACCACTGCGCCACCAGGGCTCCTTCTTTTCTTAGAGGGGCTTGCAACTGGAGTTTGGGGAAAGGAGGGAGAGAGAGGTAAATATAGAACTCAAATCAGAGCAGAAAACAAAGGGCAAAAGGGAGAATGTTAACCGTGCATTAAACATTTCAGCAAATAAAATCCATCGCTGCTGAGTCCATTCCAAGTCATAGTAACCTTATAGGATAGAGTAGAACTGCCCCATAGTGTCTCCAAGAAGCAGCTGGTGGATTCGAACTGCTGACCTAGTTAGTTAGCAGCCCAGCTCTTGACCACTGTTCCACTAGGGCTCCTTTCAGCCAATAGTCTCAGGTTTCCTAAGAAATCCATGTCATGATAACTTTTAACACGTTGGAGAAATAATTAAAAACAAAATTTCCTCCCAATTGTGAAACCCTCTCCACAAAAATAGAAGAGAAAGAAAAGTTTTATTATTGAATAAGCATTAAACCAGAATATGATGTATCATAGGCAATCTGCTAAAGAGATTGAAAAGGCAAAAATCTTATCTTTTATATAGTGGACTAGATACAACCCATTGCATTCTTGTTTTCAAGATAAAATTACTTATTTTCTAGCATCTTTATGGCAGGGTAGGATCCCTAGTGGTGCAGCGTTTTAGAGCTGGGCTGCAAACTGAAGGGTCAGCAGTTTGAATCCACCAGTTGCTCCTTGAAACTCTGTGGGGCAGTTCTACTCTGTCCTAGAGGGTCGCTGTGAGTTGGAATTTGCAATGAGTTTGGTTTGGTTTTGGTTTTATGGCAGGATACCTGAAGTTACGCTAATCTTCTTCCAAGAAACTGGGAAGTAGGGGTACAATATTCCTTGGTGGTTACATTTCAAAAGAGATGGCTCCCAGATCCTTGAGGAAACATCCTTGATTTACATATTTTTCAAAGAAACAGAGAAAAGTTACATAACAGAATCTTTTATGATTTGTCATTAATATGTGGTGTGGACACATATATCTTTTAATCCCTCTGTTGTAGGGGAAAAACATCATAAAGTTTAGTAAAGCAAAAAGAAACTTTTATTCGGCATATATTCAAAAAGGCAAAAGTGGGAAACAGATCACCGTGCTGCCAGAACTATGTCTGCCTGAGTCCCAGGAAATATCAAAGAACAGACAAAAGTGGGAAAACAGACAAGCATGCTGCTACAGCCACGTCTGCCAAGTCCAAAGAATATTCCAGAGTAGGCAAGAATGGGAAAACGGACAAACAAGCCGCAAACACCGTTACAGAGCCGTCAGTATATATTAACATTACAAATGGGCAACACCACTGAAAGCTTCGCCTTTTCACAGATTGGCTGGAAACTGTGGTCCTACATTCTGAATTACCTTTCTTAACAACCATTGGTACAGGTTTCAGTAACAACAGTCAGGAGGGTCTTCACTGGTCCAACAAATTTCTATTCACTAAATACTAATAGAAAAAAATAAGAGTGAAAAGTCTTTTGAGTTCTGTTTGAATGGCTTATGTGAAAGTTTCCCGAAAAGATATTTTCCAAGATTATTAGCTATTGTCTTTATGCCTCAGGGCCCAGTTGATGTGTCCTTGTGAGTCCTTGTGAGCCCAGCTCCAGCTGGATCACATTCTCTATGCTCAAGGGCAGGGAATAAGGATTCCAATATTATTTTCTAAATCACTGCTTTACTTATTTACCTAGAAGAACACATTACTTGACTACTCTTTACAGAAATAGAAAAAGACCTTACACGTTTTCTAAAGTGAATTATTGAAAGAAATGTCACTTCCCTTATTTTCAACAGGGAGATTAAAACCTTTTCTTTTTCATTTGTTTTTGCTCTTACAAACGTTTGATTTTAGAGGAATGGTCAAGTAGTGTGTCCTTTAGGTAAATAGGCAAATAGGGAATAAAAAAATATGTGTGTTCAGACCACCTATTAATGACAAATCGTAAGAGACTCTGTCACCTAAAAGTTAATGGTCTGCCAGGAGTGCTCACTGGTATAATCTTTGTTCACATTTTCTACGTTCATTCTAAATGATATTAAAGCAGTTTTCTTTCTGTTTTGCCTGCCTTTGGGTAAGACTTTTCATTATCTAATCTACATACTGCCTCCATTTTCCTAAGTAATCTTTCTATACACATATCTGATCATGTTATATCCCTCCCTAAAATGATCGAATGATCCCCCAATGCCCTCAGCATAAAATCCAAACTCCTTTAAAAGTGTTTTCTTAATCTTACTCCTTTGTACATTTTGAGTCTCAGTTTCCACCATTCCTTGATTTTGTCATCCCAAATTACTTGACATTGCCCAAATTTACCTGACTTTTTTTTTTTTTAATCTTCCTGGAATGTCCCTTTCCTCTTTTTTCCATGTGGATAAACCCTACTTTCCCTTTGGAGGCTGTGAAGGTGCTCAAAAAAAAAAAAAAACTAGATGTTTGACAGAAGGAGAAGTTTTGCCAAAGGTGTAGGCTGGACTTCAATTTTCGTTTGTTTACTTCTCATTCTGAGTTGACTCTCAAAGGTCAGCTTTACAGCATTCCTCAGGAAGCCTGTGGGCTCCCCTCCTCCCTGTTCCTCTCACAGCTCACTCCCAGGAAGGATATTGACTCAGGCTGGCCCCTGAAATATCCCTAGATTAACGAGATTTTAACTGACTCAAACTTTATGATTAACAAAACAATGCTTATGGGATCTCGGAATTGTCTGGTGTCTGTTAAACTATAATTTTGTAAATGCCAACCGATCAGAATTTTTTCTTGTAATTTCCTGGATTTTCTGTACTTTCCAAACATTCCTCTCCCTGGAGTGCTTTTGTGAATCCTCAAGAAGTGCTTCTTGGTCTGGATCGCTCTATTCCTTCAATAAATCTTTTTGCTGTAATTTTAACAGACGCTTCAATTGGGACTTAGACAAAGCTCAGATGACGGGTTATATCTGGAAGCTCTTTATCCGTTTCTTTCCAAACACAAACACACTACTAGTTTCCTCTGCCCTGGGTTCCCCAGGGGATTGAAACATTAAAACAGGATGAATGTGTAATATGTTCAAGAAAGTGTGACACCGTTGGACTTTATCTGAGACTTACACTTCTCGAAAACAACAATGGTAGAGAAATCTCCCTACACTTGAATGTTTGCAAAGGATGACCCTGCCTTGGCTTATTCAGAGATAAGACTCACCTTTGCTCTTCATCAATGACTTAGATAAGGCTCATCTCTATCCTTCTTCTTGACTCCCTTATTTTATAAAACCCCAGGTTGTCTTTGAGATGTTCCTCCTTAATGAACATTTCCCTATTGCAATATACCCTGTCTCAGTTATCTAGTGCTGCTATAACAGAAATACCACGAGTGGATGGCTTCAACAAACAAATTTATTCGCTCACAGTCTAGTAGGCTAGAAGTCCAAACTCAGGGCGTCAGCTCCGGGGGACTCTTTCTGTCTCTGTTAGCTCTGGAGGAAGGTCCTTGTCATCAGTCTTTACCCGGACTAGGAGCTTCTCAGAGCAGGGACCCTGGGTCAAAATGATGCTGTTCTCCAGGCTCTTGTTTCTTGGTGGTATGAGGTCCCCCATCTCTCTGCTGACTTCTCTCTTTTATATCTCAAAAGTGATTAATTTAAAACACAACCTAATCTTATAGATTGTGTCCAGTCTCATTAATATAACTGCCACTAATCCCACCTCATTAACATTATAGAGGTAGGATTTACAACACAGGAAAATCACATCAGATGACAAAATGGTGGATAATCACACAACACTGGGACTCATAGAACTAGCCAAGTTAACACACATTTTTGGGGGACACAATTCAGTCCATAACAAACCTGAATATAGTCATCTCTTTAATTGTCCAAAGCATTTTGTCTTTCACACTGGCCAGTTTGGGCCTCTGACAGTGAGTTCATTAGAGCTCTTATCATATTTTACTCAGACTGTTGATTTGCTTGTCTGACATCCTGCATTAAACTGATAGTTATTTGAAAATAGGGAAAGAAGTGTCTTGCTCATATATTTCCATCTGTACTCAGTGCAGTGCTCAGCACATAGCAGGTGCCAAATAAACCTTTGGTGAACTGTTGCATGAGAGTTTTTCCACACCTTTTCACCCTTCTCTTTTACTAGAGGGAATAGACAGAAGAAGGAAAACCCTTGGCTTGCTCTTCTCCCTGTCATGTTATTTCATCACTCTGACTCAGGCTCTGCCTATCCATTCCTACCTTCTCCTGAAATGATCACAGAAGAGTTCACGTTCACTATATACTAAGAATGGAAATTAGAACTGTTTACTAAAATTCCTTGTTTATAACTGATTATTACACAGGAAAATAACCCTGGCACATAACATTTATTTTATATCAGACACATTGTGTTGGGATATGAAGCTATGACTAGGAGAAGGGCTAATAATAGAGAAGTGAGACATCCAAAGAGAATGACTACTTTATACTTTTGAGAAAGTCAGAAAGATCTTTCCAGAAATCTATTTTTTTGAGAATTATATGAAGCAATGGGAGGTCAATCTTTCAGGAAATAAGCATAATATTGAGGCAAATCCAACTTTCTTGTTGTTGTTGTTGGTTGCTCTCAAGAAGGCTCTGACTAGTGGAGACCTTATGTGTAACTGTACAAAACATTGCCAGGTCCTGTACCATCCTCATAATTATTGGTATATTTGAGTCCATTGTTGTGGCTATGGTGTCAAATCCATCTCAGTCAGGTTTTCCCTCATTTTTGCTTACCCTTTACTTTACCAAACATGATGTCCTTTTCTAGTGATTGGTCTTTCCTGATGATATGTCCAAAGTAAGTGAGCTTAAGTATCTCCACCCTTGCTTCTATGGAGCATCCTGGCTGTATTTCCTTTAAGATTGATTTGTTTGTTCTTGTGGCGGTCCATGGTATATTCAATATTCTTGACCAACAAGAAGAAAATCTAGAGTTAGAAAAAAGATGGTGATTCATTGCTTTTCATGTTCGTAAAGGAAATAGATAGGAATTTAGAATGAAGAATATATTGGCTTAACAGTGAAACGTTTAATCAAAGCTTGTTGAGTACCCTTTGTACTTTGACAGTTTGTATACAACCCTGGGGTTTCAAGGTTTGTAATAACTTGTAACTTACTAAGATATGAATTAGAATCATATGTGATAGTAGACTTCTCTCTGTGAGGTTTACCTACCGTGAGTGAACCTAGCCCACCACACAGCATGTCACCCTAACTTTGTTGGTCTCAAGTCATCATGGTGTGTACACCTGCTCCCTGAAAGTCAAACAACAAGCAAACAGTACTGTGAACTTCTGTGTGTGATATGTGAGTGAAATATTATCCTCATCATCCCATTTAACCTATCTTAAACACATCTCTTTGGGCCTTTGGCCTGCCAAAGGTAGGCTCAAGGAGGGTATTAAACCTACTCCTCACTTACCAACTATCTCGTTATCTGATATTTCACATTTATGACAACAGTAAAAAATCTACTATCTACTTTGTGCATTAGCCATGAATGTCTGGCAGTAACCCTTTCATGACCAGTGGAACATATAGCACCTGCCTGCATTTTCTACCTCTCAGGTCCAGGGGGACATATGTGTCCTACATAATATTTTGTGATCTGATGTTGTTATCATTCATTTTTGCAAAACACTGGTTTTCGCGTAACAACCTGATCTTCGGAACCTAACCATGTAGATAAGTGAGGACTGGGTGTATTGGATTCAGGTATCTGACCCCTGCTTCTCCTAACTATATTTGTCTTCCCCAAATTTCCCAGATGAAAATGAATATTTTGGACTTTTTACTTCTTTTAGGTCTTGTTATCTTTATACCCTAGAACAGGTGAGGTTTTGACCTGCCCATTTTAGGCCAAAGGGATATGCTATCTACTCTATGAGAGAAATTCTATGATACAAGTCCTCTAGGCTTGGCTTTTGATAAGTTGAATGGAAATGAGTGTAGAAATTTCCATTTCTTCTCAATAAAGTCTGGCCTGGAAATTTGTTTGTTTGTTTTTAGTTAAAATATTCCATTTTGCTAGTCCAAAATGTAACGTAATCTGTTCTTTCCTTTTATATTCCTGATAAAATACCCCGCTACCCTAATGTTTCCCTCCAATTTCTCACTGATATTTTCTCCAAAGCACATGAAAACTTACGATAGAATAGAGAGAAAGCAAAATGCCAGTAAATACAAAAAGAAAACCACATCTCACTAATGCTATGCTTACTATGTTTTCTATTGTTCGTCTAATTTTGCCATGTCACTATGACATCTGTTTAGAAAATACACCAGGAAAAAATTATAAATATATTAAATGAAAATTGTTTATTGCTCACAAAGTACAATTTAAGGCATTTATTCCATTCCCTGCTAATATTGACAGCTCAACTTCACTATTAGCAGATTGTTATTACTTAGTTGCATATTGTATTTAGGTTCTACTTTTTTCATTTTTTTTCCAATGGGAGTACCATATATCCATACTTTGCAATATTAGTACATTTGTTACTAGACGAATCTGGGATCCAGGTGTTTGGAGTTTGAATAAGCCACTAAAAATTAAAAGAATATACAGCCAAGTTTTCAGTTTTAAGATTCCATTTTATAAATTGTAACTTTCACTTTTACAATTAATATCACCTCCAATATTGCATACTCAGCTAATTAAGCTATCAGGTGGCTTATTGCTAGGCTATTTAATTACGTGCATCTTATTTTGAGGGCAATGGTTGTAATTATCAAGTTGCATGTGAAATTAAATATGATGGCATTTTCTCTGCCAAATGAATTCTGACTGAAAAGGAAGGCTAACTTAGGCCAACCTGGACAACATATGTTAGATAAAATACAGTGATTGCTGTTTCAATTGCCCAATGCAGTCTAATTGTTAAGCTCTATGCCAATATGAGAGCCCTGCTGGCGCAGTGGTTAAGAGCTTGGCTGCTAACCAAAAGATGGACAGTTCAAATCTACCAGGCACTCCTTGAAAACCCTATGGGGCAATTTTACTCTGCCCTGTAGGATAGCTATGAGTTGGAATCAACTTGATGACAATGGGTTTGGTTTTTTTTTTTCGTTTTATGCCAATATGAATGGCAAAACAAATACCATGAGTCATATTCTCTTTTTTGATGTACTTTAGTTATAAATTAGTTACAACGGGAGATACATGGTCCTCAGAATTTCCCAGAATGTCGTCTACATACCAAAGGTTTTAAAGCCCATTAACAGCTATTTTTTAAAGAAGAATTTCCAAGGTCAATTAAGTTTGAGAATTCTGTGTTAAACAGATATAAATAAGTACAATTATTATTTTTAATATCTCCCCATAGCATATCTCCAAAGGTATGAAGCATTCAAAACTTTATTTGAGCAAAAACACCGATTTTCTCAGTACATCTTGGTGGAGTGGAAAGGAGCACCTCTAGGTTTTAATAAATTCATTTTAAGAAAGGCTATGTTAACTCATCATTCAAATAGTCCATTGGTATAGTTCAGCATATGACAGTTCTAAATCAATAAATGTTTTCAAAAAGAAATACATATTGTAAAATGTTTAAATACCAAATTAAATTTATTGTCGATGACATAATTTTTAAGTGATTAACTGCCTTGTTTCCTTGAATCTAAAAAAAAAAGATGTTGAATGTTCTTTAACACTAGGGCATCATAAGGTGGCCAACAAATGCATGAAAAGATGCTCGCAATAGTTAGCCATTAGAAAGATGCAAATCAATGAGATACCATCCCACCCCTGCAAAAATGGCAATGATCAAAAAAACAGAAAACAACAAATGCTGGCACAGTTGTGGGGGACTGGAACTCTTAAAAACATTTCTGGTGGGATTATAACATGGTACAACTGCTATGGAAAACAATATGGCGCTTCCTCAAAAACCTAGAAATAGAAATACTTTATGATCCAGCATTCTCACTCCTTGGTATATATCCTAGAGTTATAAGAACAGTGATGCGAATAGACATATACACGTCTGTGTTCATTGCAGCATTATTCACAATGGCAAAAAATGCAAACAACCTAAGTGCCTATCAATGGATAAATGGATAAACTTGTGGTACGTATATACAACGGAATACTATGCAACTATAAAAAATAGTAAGAAGTCCACAAAGCATCCTACAGTATGGATGAATCTGTAAGGCATTATGCTGAGTAAAATAATTCAATCACAAAAAGACAAATAATGTATGGTCCCACTATTATAAAAAGTCAAGAACAGATATATAGACAGAAAGCAAAGTTCTTTGATGGTTACCAGGGGAATCACTATGTAGGTAGTAGATACTTGTTACTTTTGGTGTTGGGAAAGGCAATCCTAAATATTGGTGAAGTCAGCACAACTTGACTGAGGTAAATAAAGACACTAAGAAGTACACGGACAATTTCAGTAAATGCTATAACGTATACAATTTTGTAATGACAGTAAAAACAACCAACAAATATGTGTGTGATTACGTAGGTAGATGTGGATGCATATATGTGTACAGGAAGGCATATGCTAGTAAATGCACATGCATGCATAGGTGTATCTGTAGGCATATGTATATACATGTTTATGTGTGCTGTATATATATCCACATATATAACAAAACCACATAGCAGGCATAGTTACAGAAGCTTCTTAGACATATCCAAACAACTCATGGGTTTGGTTTACTGGGTCAAGAGTTTGGGACCATAGTCTCGGGGGACAACTTAGTCAATTGGCATAACATAATTCACAAAGATAATGTTCTACATCCTAGCTTGATGAGCAACATCTAGGGTCGTATGATACAGCTATTGCTCTTTACTTATATAGAGCAAAAGAAGTGAAGGAAATCAAAGGCTCAAAGAAGAAACTAGTCCATGGGATGAATAGCCCACACGAAACACACAGCCTCTTCTGATCTGAGAGCAGAGCTAGATGGTGCCCAGTTACTACTACCAATCGTTCTGAACAGCGACATAACAGAAGATTCCAGATAGAATGAAAGAGAAATGTAGAACAAAACTCAAATTCCTAAAAAAGGCCAGACCTACTGGACCGATAGACATTAGAGGAACTCCTGAGACAATCACTGTAAGATACCTTTTGAACTTGAAATTGAAGCTATTTCTGCAGGTCATCTTTCAACCAAATAATAGATTGGCTTATAAAATTAACAATATCACCTGTGAGTAATATGCTCCTTTAAACAATTAACTATATGCGTCCAAAAGGTCAACATTTGCCCAAAAGCAAAGATGAGAAAGCAAGGAGAAGAGAAACTAACGGAAATAATGAGAATGCTGACAGATTGTAAAAATTGTAATCAAAGGCATGGAACAATTTGTATAAAAATTGTTAAAGAGAACCTAATTTACTGTGTAAATGTTCTCCTAAAACACAATAAAATATTATTTTAAAAAAATGAAATAAAAGTACTTTTTGCAAGGCAAAAAAAAAAAAAAAGATACAGCCACTTTGAAAAAGATTGATGATTTTTTATATAAATTTGAACATGTACGAAATAAGATCCAACAATGCCACCCATAGATATTTACGCAAAAGAAATAAAAATACATTACAACAAATAAACAAACTAAAAGGGGACATTCTATAAAATTGTGTAGTAAACCATGGCTCTGACTGTGGTTGTAAAACTTGGTAAACTTTGGGCACATTTATGAACTACTAAAATGTCAATGGTTGAAAGACTAAAAGTAAAAAAATGACCTGTCAAAAATGCTGTCTTTACAAACAAGACAACAATGTCAGATTAGTTTTCCAGATATTTCTTTGTAATGGCTTTGGTCACTCCAATTCATGAGAAGGAGAGAGAGAGGGAAAAAAATGCAACATTCTTCCAGATCTTAGGTAGTGAATCTAAATAAAAATTGATTTTGGTCAAAAAAGAAAATCCAAAGTATATGAACGTCATAAAGTGTACACTGGGACCTTTCTTTGGTAATACTTAAACAATGGATAAATTTTCAGCTGCTTGAAATAAGTTAGATACACAAGTAGCTAAGGTTAAGGGAGAGTAACAAGATCTCTTAGAATCCCATCCACTTGCTTAATTGTGTATAACTAGTTTGAACAACTCCACAACACTCAATATAGATAGAACCAACTCATTTCTATATATCAATATATGATCAGATTGGGCCACTGCCTGTCAGATTGCCTGGAAGTCCAGGTTTTTTTTTCCTTGATTAACCTAATTCCAAGGGCACTAATTGTGTGTGTGCGTGTGTGTGTGTGTGTGTGTGTGTGTGGTGCTGTTGAAGCTTATATAGTTTACACGGGAAGACCATCTGTTTGATACTTTTTTCCAATAAGGGAGAGCCCAGGTGTTTGGTGATGGTAACGGTGGAGCAGTTAGTTGCTCTTCACGGGCTTATCGTACTGATGTTGAAAGCTTGGTCTTTCATCCTCGGAAATACGCTGCTAAGACTGAAGACTTTGACAGTGTGAAGTCTGCTGATACGTTTCTGGGAATCTGTGACCCTTTGCTAGAGTGCAACACTAAGCAACTTCATCCCTCTTGTGTGAGTTCATTCAATACTAACACTTTGATAGGTTTCCCAACAATTCTTGGAGAGGGGTCCTTTCTGTTACACCCTTTGCAACTCTTATCAAGGGCCCAGTCACTCTAGAGGCTGTGCCTAAGTTGACTTTAGACAATATGGTCTATTGTTTTCTGCACTACAAGGATAGCCAGGACTCCTAGTTCCAGGAAATTTTCATTCTTGTGTAGTTTCCATTTCAATCCTATGAACACAAATGGATTCTTTATTCACCCCCTCCCTGACCATTGGTTTATGCAGACTGCCCTCTCTCCCTAGGAGGCCCCGGCCATCTTCTCCAGTTTGACTTAAACACAGACGACAGATTCTGCCTTCATTCTTGGACAACAGGCTCGATTGCTTCCCTTGTGCACAAGTGTTTGAAATAAAGTTTCTAGTTCAAGCAACCTGGGAAGCAAAGATTGCCTAACCTACTGAGGTAAATAAGCTTTTTCTCTTATCTTTTGCAAGACAATATGATCAATAGAACTGAAGCTTAAAATTCTATAAGACTGCCAATACATCAACATATTCTATATTCTCAGTTGCTCTAAGGTATGGTAAGGAAGAGCCCTGGTGGCAGTGGTTAAAGTGCTCCACTGCTAACTAAAAGTCAGCGGTTCGAAGCCACCAGCCGCTGATGTGGCAGTCTGCTTCCACAAAGATTACAAGCTCGGAAACACTATGGGGCAGTTCTACTCTGTCCTGTTGGGTCACTAGGACTCGGAATCTACTCAGTCGCAGTGTGTTTAATACTAAGGAGGAATGTGAGGTTGCGAATTGCAGCTAAAGCTGTAGGGGCATAAAGAGGCTTTGTCTTTTTGTCTTATGTGCCATATAAGGTGATATGTAAGCATTAAAGAGGTTTAAGTGGAGGAGTGACATGCCAACCAGCAATTCTGAGGGATTACTCTAAATATATTTTACAGAAACAAAGAAAAAATGTAGACAAGAAGAATATATAAGCAGCAACAGTAATAGGCTAATAGGTTAGGAACCAGTTAGTAGGGTTGGCTACACTTTTCTAAGTTTTCGCTTCTTGAGCTTGCTGCAGTCTCATCCGTTAATATGGATAACAGTAGCACATTATTCCAACGATTTCAGTGTCCAGAGCCTTTATTGTTCATTCATTTCTTTAGTCCCTTCGCTATTGTCCTCCTCCTCCCCCATCCTTCTTGTGAGTTCCAAGAGAGTAGAGATCTTTTCCATTTTAATCGTGAGGTATCTCAAGCACTCAGAAGAGTGCTTTACATACAATGGGCAACACAAATAAACGTAGATGTAACAAGTATCTGTTATATTTATTCTTTAATTCATTCAGTCATTATGACTTTTCTGATTCTATGAAACATTTTGTATGGCTTATAGAAATACAAACAATATGTTGTTGTTGTTAGGTACTGTCGAGTTGGTTCCGACTCATAGTGACCCTATGTACAACAGAATGAAACACTACCCAGTCCTGTGCCATCCTCATGATCGCTGTTATGCTTGACACCATTGTTGCAGCCACTGTGCCAATCCATCTCATTGAGGGTCTTCCTCTTTTTCACTGACCCTCTACTTATCAAGCATGATGTCCTTCTCCAGGGATTGGTCCCTCCTGATAACATATCCAAAGTATATAAGACAAATTCTTGCCATCCTTGCTTCTAAGGAGCATCCTGGCTGTACTTCTTTCAAGACAGATGTGTTTGTTCTATTGGTAGTCCATAGTTTACTCAATCTTCTTAGCCAACACCATAATTCAAAGGCGTCAATCCTTCTTCCGTCTTCCTTACTCATTGCCCAGCTTTCACATGCATATGAGACGATTGAAAAAACCATGGCTTGGGTCAGGCGCACCTTAGTCCTTAGGGTGACATTTTTGCTTTTTAAAACTTTAACGAGGTCTTTTGCAGCAGATTTACCCAGTGCAATGCGTGATTTGATTTCTTGACTGCTGCTTCCATGGGCGTTAGTTGTGGATTGAAATAAAATGAAATCCTTAACAACTTTAATCTTTTCTTTGTATAGCATGATGTTGCCTATTGGTCCAGTAACAGTATACAAAGATAAAATTTAACTTCATAACAGGTGAGAAAACTTGGGCAAAGAAAAATAAAATTAAAAACATGTTAGATGAGGCTAGGAATAGATTATAAGTTTACCAAATGTTATTTTGTCAAGTCTATTAGATTCCTTTTATATGTAGGCCACAAATTTAGCTCTAATCTTTCTTGTAACCAGCATGAAAAAGGAACATGATAAGTCATCATTTATGTGTCATTGCATTAAAAACACACACAACACAGTGTCAAAAGGACTCTAGTTATTCCCAATGTTGAAATCAAACTTTCCCCCATGGATTTTCACAGAGAAAACTTTGTAATATGTGGGAAACAACCTTAATAACAGCCCTACAATACATATAACACTAATTTTGATAGAGTTGTTTCTTATATTATTCCTATCATGAGTATAGTTGGCTGAATGAAGTCTCTGGGAAGAGTGAGCTGAACAGTAAATGTTTAATTCCTTTTGGGCTTAGAATATCTAGTTTTATAATAGTCTTAAGCAAAAATGATGCCTCTCAATGTCGATTTATGGCTTAGGCTTATTAGAGCACATTCCCAGGTGTCTCTAACTCAGGTTCCTGTGTTAGACTGCCTTACAAGGAATATGTCTGGTTTGACTTTAACTCTCTATGCTTCACTTTCCTCATGTGTAAAATAAGCTCAACAACAGTACCTAGTTAACATGGTTGTCATGAGAATTAAATGAGTAATTTCATGTAAAACTGTATACCAATCAGTTTGGTGAGAGCTTTTCCATTTAGGTTAATCTCTATAAATCTGCCAATAATCCTATTATTAACCAGCTGTTTGAGGTATCTACCCATTTTAACAGCCAAGACGTTGGAAATTATGCCATTTCCCAAAGAACACATACAATAAAAACGTTCAATGGATGACAAATAATTAAATGAAAAGATACTCAGTATCATTTTATTAGGAAAATGCAAGTTAAATCCACAATAAATGACCACTTCATACCCACTAGAACAGCTAAAGAAAAAAGTAAGTGGTTGGCAATACCACACGCTGGACGGAATTTGGAGCAACTGAAACTCTCCTAACTTGTTGGAGGAAATGCAAAATGGTATAGCCACCCTGAAAACCAGTTTGACAGTTTCTTATTAAACATACCCAGTCCTCTCCTAGGTATTTACCCAAGTGAAATGAAGACATATATTCACATAAAAAACTGTTTGTGAATGTTTGTAGCAGCTTTATTTATAATTGTCAAAAACAGAAGGACCTCTTAAGACAATCAACTGGTGGATAGCAAGATAATAAAGTGGAGTCCACCCATACAATGGAATATTTATTTTCATTAAAAAAGAGTGGACTACCGATATATGTAATAACATGTATAAATCTCCATAACATGAAGGAATAACAAGTTTTATACTCAATGAAAGAAGCTATATTCAAAAGGGCTACTACCGTGTGACTCCATTTGTTTGGCATTCAGGAAAAAGCAAAATGATAGGGACAGATGTGTGATCAGCATTTGCGAGTGTGGGAGCAGCAAATTGGCTACAAAAGGGCACCAAGGAGCTTTTTAGGTTGCTGCTTATACAACTGCACATATTTTTCTTTCACAAGTAAATATTTTTTGGGAATTTAACACCATATTTCCTTCCCCATGACCAGGAAAGTGATGTTAACTGGAAAGTTTCATCCCCCCATGTCTCATTGTATATTTTTTCTTTCAAGAATGAGATTTTGTTGATACAGTTTTTCAAATCTAATGCGCATGTATGAATTCTAAAACATGCAACTATTGATATAAATACTGGATAATATACAATGTCAAGAAGCAATAGTACTCAAGTAAATTAAGTATCCCATTTGCTCAGAAACATTTCTATCCCAACCTAAATAGGTAGTTTCTTTGTCTACTTGGGTGATGTGTTCTAGAAACCTACTCTTTAAAGCAGTTGTTCTCAAAATTAACTTCAGGGATCCAAATCATGTTAAATAGAAGATTCTTAGGCATCAATCCAGGACATTCTGATTTAATATGTGTGGGGTAGGTCTAGAAATAAACATTTAAAAAAAATACCACAGGTAATTCTTTTACATGGTCCATGCTGCAATCAGCAGAGATAATAAGGCAGAGGACTCAAATTTGTCCCATTTCTGATTTTGTCTTCTGTTACTAGGCCTCTAGTCATTACTATATAAACTACTTACAATTGAAATAAAACAGAAGAGAGAGTAAAAGGAAAAATGCTTAATAGGATGAAGAAAAAAGCTTAAGAGCAGAATCAGTTTAAAATTTATGAATAAGGTAAGAAATAATAAAAATAAATATATAAAAATGAATATAAATTTCAATATAAATTTTAGAAAGAAGTCACAAATGTAATACTTTAAAAAGAGATAAAACAAGAATTATTTTAAGTCAAAGAATTCAAAAGCTAAAATTATGACATAAAAAGTTTAATGTATAACACTGAGAAACTTAAGCCCAAACCAGGAAAATGTATGTAAGGAGTAAAATAAGAAAAGTCACTAAAGTTAATATGAAAATATTGTAAAGGACTTCCTTACAAAGTACGCTCAGTATTTTCCATTTGTCCCTTCAGATTCACTCTCCACCCTGTTCTGCCCTTTCCTAGGCACCAAGGTACTTTCTGGCCTCCCCTTAGGATTGGCCGATTGATCCCTGGTAAGTATTTGGCAGGAGATGAGAGGGTTTAAGGTCATTGTGTCACTGGCTCACATTTTGAGGGGCATCACCTACATTCCTTTACCATGTTAGTTCTGCTCTCATGGCCGTGAATTCTCTAGGTTCCAATGATAGCTCCTTCTCTCCACCCGTCAGTCCAGCTGGTGTTAGTTCCTGGCTGCTCTGTCGATTCTTTTTTGCTTCCTTAACTCTGCTCAAACCTATGTACATAGTCTTTTCACGAAGCTCTCCTCAATATCCCCTTTTGAGTGTACCATCTATTTCCTGTCAGGACCCTGACTGATACATAAGAATATAAATAAATATTTAATGTGAGAGAAAACGGGAGATAGAAGAACTGTAAAGAACTAGAGCAGGGAATATACTTAGAACACTCATCAGAGCAACAAGATGTTCTCAAATTATAATGGACTGCTCTTCATTACAATTACACTCACACACACACACACACGCACGCACGCATGTGCACACAGGGTCAGTTGGCAACAAAAGAAGGAAAGAAGAGAGGAAGATGAGGGCTAGGGCAGAATAAGAAACCCCAGAGGAAACTAGACCATTGATATGTCTTCCTAGGATCCTCTTCTGTGTTGACATGGCTTCAGAATAAAATTTTTCAAATCCAGTTGAGGAATAGACTGCTTCCTCCTCTGGAACTTGGTCACAAAAACTTGATGGCAGAGAATCATATTTTCTTGCTTTTTAGCTCTTGCTTCCCTCACTCAGTTGGGTCTATTTTTAGCTTATCTCTCCAGGAGAAAATAATCATCTTTAAAGTCAACGGAAAATAGAACCAGGGTTGAGATGATCAAATGTGCTAAAAGAAATCTTATTCTGGCAGGAAGTAATGACATCTAATGAGTACCATCACAGGTCACAGTTCAGTGAGTTTGTTTCTAAAACTATATATATATGTATTTTTTTTAATTTCCCAAACATTTATGCTTTATCAAGTCATGTGTGAAGCACTATTCTTAGTGCTTCACAAATATTATCTCTCTGAATCCTCATAACCCTACAAAGTAGGTACTGCTATTATCACCATTTTATAAATGGAGAAAATGAGACATGGAAAAGTTAAGTAACTTGCCCAAAGACTGAGAACTAGTAAGTGGTTTTGGAAGGACTCAAACCCAGGCAGGCTGCCTCCAGATAGTGCACTCTTAATTACAAATGCTGAATTGATAAATATGAACATCTAAGTGTCTTAGGAGAACCAGTTCAATTTCCCCAAATGGGGGAGATACATATTGACCATGTCATAGTTAAGATACTTTGGTTAGAGGTCATAGAAGCCAGCAAAAACTACCTAATAAAAAGGGAGAGAATTTAATATAAAAAATATGAAAATGTTTTACAAAACTTGACAGCAAAAATGAAACTATCAAATTTAAAAGGATAAGATACTAAAAAAACAAAAACAGAACAGACACCCTGTTAAATCTCTCCTCTCAATTTCTTTCTTTTTGCTTCATTCTCCCTCAGACATTTTCTGCTTCTTTCTGCATGAGGCAAGTCAAGTAGAATACAGTTTCTATGCGGCTTTCAGGTTTATATCTTCTCCACTCAATATCCCAGTTCCCAGTCAAAATTAACAAATTTCTGGTCAGAATCTGTATTGTTTGGCTTTGGTCTGGCATCCAATTCTGGTACAAGTGGCAGAGGCTAGTTGATCGGGGCAGTTTTCAGAGAAAGGGCTCCCTTTGTTCTAGGCAAATACCACCAAATACATCTACCATAAATGGGACCTTGAAAAAGGTGATACTTTGACCAAGTGGGCATTCAGCGTCAAGGAAGCCTGGCAGAGTCTCAGGCTTCCAGCTACCAGAATGATCTTCAGGAGCAGCACTCTGAATTCTGAGACAGAAATCCACAAAGATCATGGGAGGCTGCTAGAACACTCTTAGAAAAATACCAAAGGCATATGAAGCAAACATATTTTGAAGTGAAATAGGTACTTATTATAAAGTGTACTCAATATGTATATGTTTCTAAAATTTTCTTTGCTTTACTGCTTATTTGCTTATTCATTCATTCAACAACCATTTTTGAACACTTCCTGTGTAAGAAACATAGTGCTGCTTTCTAGAGTCGTAGGTGATTAAAATATGTCCTTCCTTTTGTTGAAGGGGATCATGAAAAATTATTTAGTTAACATTACACAATTATAATATCTGTTTATTTATCTGCCTATCCACCCATCCACCTACCCACCCACCCACCCATCCATCCATCCATCCATCCATCCATCCATCCATCCATCTTCAAAAGACATATAAGAAAAAGACATATATGCCTAGTGTCACCCTTATTATTTAATATTGCTCTAGAAATGTAGTGCAAAGCAGTCAGACCAAAAAAAGAATTTAGCTGTTGTTATGGACTGAATTATGTCCCCCCCAAAATGTGTGTATCAATTTGGCTGGGCCATGATTCCTTGTATTGCGTGGTTGTCCTCCACTTTGTGATTGTAATTTTATGTTAAAGAGGATTAGGGTGGGATTGTATAACACCCTTAACAAGGTCACATCCCTGATCCAATGTAAAGGGAGTTTCCCTAGGGTGTGGCCTGCACCAACTTTTATCTTACAAGAGATAAAAGGAAAGAGAAGCAAGCAGAGAGGTGGGAACCTCATACCACCAAGAAAGCAGTGCCAGAAGCAGAGCGTGTCCTTTGGACCTGAGGTTCCTGCGCACAGAAACTCCCAGACCAAGGGAAGATTGATGACACAGACTTTCCTCCAGAGCTGACAGAGAAAGCATTTCCCTGGAGCCAATGCTCTGAATTTGGACTCGTAGACTACTGGACTGTGAGAGAATAAACTTCTCTTTGTTAAAGCCATTCCACTTGTGGTATTTCTGTTATAGCAGCACTAGATGACTAAGACAGCTGTAAATTTGGGAAAAAATGCAAAATATCATTATTAGCAGATGTTTGTCTAGCAAACCCAAGGAAATCACTGAAATACTTGAGAATGGTTAAATAAGTTCAACATGCTGGTTAAAACAAATATACAAAATCAATATCCTTTTGCTATATAAGAAATAATTTGTCAAAAAAGAAAATGGAAACATATATATGATAACTAACTAAAAAAAAACAATAATTAAAAATAATAAATACAATACCTAGGAATGAACTTATAAAAGAAGTATGCTGACCAATAAAAAAATGTACAAAATTCTACATGGAACCAAAGAGAAAATTTTATTAGAAGGGAAGGTATACCAAATTTCTGGACTGTATGCATAATAAATATTTCTCAATATAAACAAAAAGACTTTTTTTTTCCTTCAAGACTTTGTATATGTCATCCCATTGTCTTCTTGCCTGCCTGGTTTCTGCTGAGTAGTCAGAGCTTTGTCTTATTGGGTCTCCTTTGTAGATGACCTTTTGTTTATCCTTAGCCACTCTTAAAATTCTCTCTTCATCTTCGGTTTTGGCAAGTTTGATTATAATATGTCTTGGTGACTTTCTTTTGGGATCTACCCTCTGTGGGGTTTGATGAGCTTCTTGGATAGATATTGTCTTAGTCATCTAGTGCTGCTTTAACAGAAATACCACAAGTGGATGGCTTTAACAAAGAGAAATTTATTTCCTCAAAGTAAAGTAGGCTAAAAGTCCAAATTCAGGGTGTCAGCTCCAGGGAAAGGCTTTCTTTCTCTGTTGGCCTTCGCATCAACCTTCCCCCAGACTAGGAGCTTCTCTGCGCAGGGGCCTCAGGTCCAAAGGATGCACTCTGCTCCTAGCACTGCTTCTTTCTTGGTGGTTTTATGTCTCCATCTGTCTCTGCTCACTTCTCTCTTTTATATCTCAAAAGAGATTAGCTTAAGGCACTATCTAATCTTGTAGACCTCGTCAGTATAACTGCTGCTAATCCATCTTATTACATCATAGTGATAGAGTTTACAACACATAAGGAAATTGCATCAGATTACAAAATGGTACACAATCATACAATACTGGGCATTATGACCCAGCCAAGTTGACAGATATTTTGGGGGGACACAATTCAATCCATGACAGATATCTTCTCGTCTTTTATGATATCAGGGAAGTTTTCTGCCAACACATTTTCAACAGTCCTCTCTGTATTTTCTGTTATCCCCTCCTCGGCTGGTACTCCAATCACTCGTACATTGTTCCTCTTGATAGAGTCCCACATAATTCTTAGGGTTTCTTCAATTTTAAATTCTTTTATCCGATTTTTCCTGAAATAAATTGGTGTCAAGTGCTTTATCTTCAATCTCACTAATTCTGACTTCCGTTGCTTCAGTTCTGCTCCTGTGACTTTCTGTTGAGTTGTCTAATTCTGAAATATTATTAATCTTCTAGATTTCTATTTGCTATCTCTCTATGGATTCTTGCAGCCTGTTAAATTTGTCATTTTGCTCTTGTATAACCTTCATAAGTTCCTCTGTTGCTTTGTCTGTGTGTTCCTTGGCTTGGTCTGTGTTTTGCCTTATCTCCTTCCTGGTATCTTGAAGAGCTCTGTATATTCTAGCTTTTGAATTCTACCTCCAGTAATTCTAAGACTTTCTCTTCCTTCTGGAGGTTTGTTGGTTCTTTGTTTTGGGAACTTGCTGAAGCCATCATGGTCTGCCTCTTTATGTGATCTGATATTGAATGTTGTCTCTGAGCCATCAATAAGTTATATTTATTTATGTTTGCTTACTCTGTCCTAGCTTCTTGTTTTATTTTGTTATGCCCAAATAGGCTGGTCATGTGGGCTACTTTTATTATTGACGTCTTTGAAGATCTCACATCCTGTCACCAGGAGTCCATTTACTTTTGTTGTGTGGATTCAGCTCAGCATCCAGGTCATCGGTCAGTGAGTGTGGTGCAGGCTCTCACCTACCAGTCCTAGATGGGCATAGCTACATAGGGGTAATTGGAGCAGGCACAGGTATCTGGCTGCTCTAGGGGGTTATGTGCTGAACAAGGTAGAGGGTTGATGGCTGCCCCTGAGTGTCTGGGTAGAAGGTATGTCCCTGTTCCCTAGAGCATGTAGGTGGGTGGGTTTTGCAGCCAGACTTTGGACACCCAGTGCTGTTGGCTATAAGGACTGGGAGGCACCACTTATTCTCAGACCCCTGTCATAGGTGACTAGGTGGAGTGGGTGGAGCCACCAGTCCTCAGGCCCTGGATGTGGGTAGGTAAGGACCCTACTTAATGGGCAGGGCGGTGTCAAATGTCATGAATCTGCCACTTCCCCTTAGCTGTTCCAGTTGAAAATAGGCTTCAGGTATGGACCCTGTTGTACTATGCTAATGAGGGCCTAGGCTGTTGAAATGGGCCCACACTGGTCTAGGCAGGGGTGAAAGGCATTCAAAGTCCATGGACCCCCTCATGCCTGTGCCTAGGTAAAGGGACTGTGCCTGCCCTGAGGTCTTGGTTTAAGGGAGCTGGTAAATTATCTTTTCCCTGTTTATTATGTGTATGTTAATTTGTTCCCCTTCCAAAGCTGGGAGAACGGTTGGGGGCATGAGATGGGTCCTACTTCTGGCCCAGGGGGTGTGGCAATCACTGAAGCCAGACCAGACTGGAGCAGAGTGGGGAGAGGGTGGGTGAATGGGACGGAAGTACTTCCCAGAGGGGGAAGGGTTTTTTTGATCCTGAAGGGTAGGTTAGACATTTGCACTTAACTTTTGCAGATCCAGCGCCACTTCCCCCTGGTTCCAGAAGCTTGTTCAGACTCTCTGCTGCTCAGTTTCTCCCGGTGTGGAAAGCACGTCCTGAGCACTACTGTTTGCCTCAGCCAGTGTGTGCCCACTGATCCAGCCTGCAGGGTGCTGGCCAGGTCAGCTCTGGCAAATCCTTGCTGCTTCTGAACTGTCTGTCCCTCTCTCTGCCACTCAGTCTGACTCCTCAACTTCGTCTTTGATGTTCAGGGCTCCTAGATTGTCATATATAATTGATTCACTTGTTTTTCTGGGTCTTTGTTGTAAGAGGACCACAGGAAGCATCTGACTACTCTGCCGTCTTGGCCCCACCGGAAAAAAAAAGATCTTTTTTTAAAGAACCTTACTCAAATCAATTGTAAAGTTTATTTGGAAGAAGAAATGAGCTACAAAAAGAGTCATGAGGGAAAACTTCTAATCATAAATTTTAAAATGTACTCTAATGCTATTATAGTTGATTGTGATATTGTGTTCTATGTGTGTATCATATAGATTGGTCTGACACAGAATAGAAAGCCAAAAAACTCATCCCAGCATATGTAACAATTTAGTTATTATAAAGGCAGTGTTTTAAAAAGGTGAGGAAATAATGAATTACTCAGTTAATGTCCAGGGGTAGCCTGACTCATTATTTAGGAAAAATAAATGAATCTGTAACTTCAGTCATAAGATACATGAATAGCAATTCCAAATGAAATAAAAATGTGAATACTGAAAATAATATTGAACCTCAAATATACTGACACAAAATATAGGTAAATGCACTCATGTGAACGTAGTCTTTTTAAACATATAATAAAAGGCAAAAATTTACAAATAATTTTGACTACACAAAGATGTAAAATTTTTATATGAAAAAAGTAATCACTAAAAGCCTGGTAGTTTGAATTGCCTTATATGTATGTGAAAGCTGGACAGTGAATAAGAAAGACCAAAGAAGAATTGATGTCTTTGAATTATAGTGTTGGTGAAGAATATTGAATGTACCATGGACTTCCAAAGAACAAACAAATCTGTCTTGGAAGAAGTACAAACAGAATGCTCCTTAGAAGGGAGGGGGGAGTACTTTGGACATGTTATCAGGAGGGACAATTCCCTGGAGAAGGACGTCATGCTTGGTAAAGTAGAAGGTCAGTGAAAAAGAGGAAGACCCTTGACGAGATGGATTGACATAGTGGCTGCAACAATGGGCTCAAACATAGCAACGATTGTGAGGATGGCGCAGGACCAGGCAGTGTTTCACTCTATTGTATATAGAGTCACTATGAGTTGGAACTGACTTGACGGCACCTGACAACAACAACGACAACATTAAAAGGTATATAATGATTCAATAAACAAATGTTTGCTTAGATTTATAATATAAAACTGAAACTAAACCTGTTGCCACTGAGTCAATTCAGACTCATGGTGACCGCTGTGTTACAGAGTAGAACTGCTACGTAGGATTTTCTTGGCTGTAATCTTTATGAAAGTAGATCACCAGGCCTTTCTTTTATGGCACCTCTGGTGGATTTGAACTGCCAACCTTTAGGTTAGTAGTACACACAAACCAGTTCCACCACCCAGGGAGCTCAGATTTATAATATAAAAAACCAAAAACCCTTTGCCATCGAGTTGGGTCCGACTCATAGTGACACGATAGGACAGAGTACAACTGCCCCATAGGGTTTCCAAGAAGTGGCTGGTGGATTCAAACTGCCGACCTTTTGGTTAGCAGCCAAAGCTCTTAACCACTGCACCACTGTCCTGAGATTTATAAGAATCACAAAATACAACATTCGATCTTTAAACATTAAATATATTCTAATTATTTTTTAAGAGAAAAATAAATTATCTTGGAAATGCTTATATCTTGCTGTATCAAATGACACCACATTTTAATTAAACTCTTTGAAATCTTGTCAAATTAAATTTTTGACAACTAATCATGACAGTTCTAATTAATCTATTCCAAATAACCTCTATTTTTTATATAATTGTAAACTACAATGAACATTTCCAAATATGCTCTTATAAGGCAGAGTCTTCTCTTTTCAAGCTGTTTTGTTTTTTCTCATACACTATATCATGACAATACCTCTGTGACTAAGCTGTTAGCATTATTGTCCTGACCACATGACATCAAAGACAATGTCACTGTTGATGATACCTTTTGGATGCAGACTGTTAATTCCATCATGTACATAGGTGAATAAAACAGAATATGTTTTAGCTGTTATAAAAAAAAAGAACCTCGTGACAGTAGGTTCCCATGATGAAACAGATCATGCATAGAAGACTTTGAAATTTGGTGCTAAAGCAATGACAGCTTCTGTCAGATCCCGGTAACTTCATTTGACAAGCGTAATGTTTCTACTTAGTCTTCATTTAGGACAGCTTTGCTTCAGTGACTAGGAAACATGACAATGAGTTGTAACAGCTAGCAGTTCAAACTACTTTTCCAATTAAATCCCGAGGTGAAGCTAACAGACTTTTGCAAACAGGGAAATAAACGGTTTTCACAAGTTGTTCCCTCATAGCATCGTAACGCTATGATTTTTAAAAAAGTAGATGTATAATGATAATTGAAATTATTATCGAAAATGCTCAAGAACATTAGGAATGAGTTTAAGTAAAAGTGACTTGCTGCAGTGGATGTTTTTGTTTGGAAATGCTTCTCTAAAGCCGTACTTTATACAGCAATGAGTCTATTCATCAACGAGCTTGGATTTCAAGTCAAGCAAGCATTGGTAGATGTCTTCCAGGACTGAGGCTAGTAGTCAGAGACCTACACTGAAAAAATGTTATTGGAGAAAATTAAGGTGTTATATTGGCTTAATGCTACAGAGATTCAACCATATTTAGGTTATTTAATAAGTCTCTGATTATTCAAAAAACACAATGTGAGGCCATCCTATTGCAAATTGAGGTAGGTAGAATTCAGGAGATGTGGGTTCTAAGCCCTCCTTTGATAGTTGCTTGCCATGTGACTTTGGGAAGTTCAATTCATCTATTTGGTTAGGATTTTCTCACCTATAAAATGAAAACATTGGATTTAATTTATATCAGGGTACCTTCTCTGAGAGGTCACTTTTAAATTCATTCAACATTAAAGGAGTAGGCTTTATCAATATCACCAAAGTAAAATAGGGTGAAGATTTTCTAAAAACACACCATTTATCATATTACACTGCAGAAAATGGGGTCAGTTCTGGTGAAAGGGCGATTAGGAAAAAAAAAAAAAATCTGTTTAGAATGGACAGCCAATGAAGGCAATAGCTAAGTGTAATAAGCTTATTTGTAGTGATTTCTTCCCTAATCCAAATAAAATTCAGTTTTCTTTCTCTCATCTCAAGATAAATATTAGTATTGTATTGCCTTCAAAAGGCACACAAATTCAGCTCCAAAAAGCCTGGGAAAGAGCTTGACGTGATCTTGAAAATTCAGTAAAGTAGCATTATACCTCACAAAATAAAGCAAACCTTTTAAAATTTAGTTTTTAGGTATTATTCTTGACTCTTACAAAATCCTGTACACGTGGCAGCTGATAAAATCATTTCTTCTATGGCCCCAAATCCCAAGTAATCTTGATTTTCTTCACTTTTCCATTCTCTCTAGGCAGGATCTTCTTCCATTTTGAATATTTATTTTCTTAGATAAGGCTGAATCTTATCTTTGCTATGCTTTCATCTTAGACTGGGGGAAAAAGTAGGGCAAGATGAAGTGAAAACAATTATACTTTTTTACAGCACATGTTGTATCTAGTCACTTTAACTTAATTACATTTAAACCTCCCAATCACCACATGATATCAGTATTAGCATCATTAAAAATATTAAAGATGTGAAAACTGATTCTGAAGAGGACTGATAACTTTTCAAACGCTTAATAGCTTAGAAAGGGGTAGATTTGACGTTGGAATCTATAAATCCCTCCTTTGTTTTCAATTCTTGATATATGAGTTAGAAAAGGAAAGATTTTGATGAGATACATTTCACATGATAAATTGATATGAAAATAAAACCTTATTTTAACACTAACATCTCTTCCTGAATATTTTCAAATTAAAAAAAATGAATTTTTTAAAAAAGATTGTTTTATTGAATGTATATGAGCATGGTGGCGCAGTGGTTGACAGCTACAGCTGCTAACCAAAAGGTCGACGGTCCAAATCCACCAGCCATTTCTTGGAAACCCTGAGGCAGTTCTACTCTGTCCTGTAGTTTCGCTATGAGTCAGAATTGACTCGATGGCAACGGGTTTGGTTTGGTTTTATTTTTGTATTAGTACATATTTACATGTATATGCGTACATACATTAACAGTTAAATAATTAGAATAATAACTATTTGAAAAAGATAAAAAAACTATCAACACACAAACACATTCGTTAACGTTTACATAAAGAAGGACTAACCTGCGAAAAAGAGAAATAATCAGAACTTGGAGGGAAAAAGGAGAGTGTCCCTTGCTTGTAAATCTATCTTTTCATCTCAAAACTTGAATTTTAGATCAAGCTGATTTTAGGAATCTAGGTTGAACATCATTTTCCTTCAGAGCTTTGAAAAATTTACCTCACGGATGCTAGTATACAGTGCGACCAATGACAGTCAAAAGCCATCTTGATTCATATTCCTTTTTAGGAAACTGTCTTTTTCGTGATTGGAAATATTTAGGATTTATTCATTATCATTGGAGTTCAGAAATTTTACCATGTTTATCTTTCAAGTAGAGGGTCTTTATTATTGATACTCCTTAGCATGTACTGGGCACTTTCAGCTTACAGACTGTGTCTGTCAATTCTGAGAGTTTTTTTGTACGATTTCTTTGATAATCCCTTCACCCTTTAATTTGATCTTTCTTCTCACTGGAACTCTTAATATTGGACGTGGAACCTCCTAGATAATTCCTCTAATATTTAATCAATTCTCTACAATTCTCCATCACTTATCATTTTGCTCTGATTCCACTGAAATTTCCCAAATGTTATCTACCAGACTTTCCAAACTTACTAAAGAATTCTGTTAATCGTTAGGTGCCGTTAAGTCGGCTCCAACTTGTAGTGCCCTCTATGACAGAACAAAACGTTGTTTGGTCATGCACCATTCTCACAAGCATTGCTATGTTTGAGCCCATTGTTGCATTACACTAATGAATATATATGTGTATCTATTATGTGTTTTAATATTTATAGATCATATTATTAATTTCCCAGAGCCCATTCTATTTTTTAAAAATAACAGGGTCTTTATTTCAAGGATGCAATTTCATCTTTTAATACTCTGTGCAGTATATTTTCCATTTAGCCCTCTAGATAGGAGCCCTGGTCGCAACGGTTAAACACTCAGCTGCTAACCGAACGGGTGTTGGTTCAACCCAACCAGCGACTCCTTGGGAGAAAGAGCTGGCAATCTGCTCCCATAAAGAATACATCCTACGGGGGCAGTTCTACTCTGTCATGTGGGGTCACTATGAGTGAAATTGCACACAACATTCCTCTAGACCCACTGTCTATCCTTTTCCTCCTTAATTTGTGCCCCTAGCTGATCACTGTAGAATGATCCATATAGATTCATCATCTGGGCTCCCTTGTCCTCCGGCTTCTTGTTGGGATTCACCATTGGGAGGCATGAGCAGATCAGAGAATGGGTGGAGACAGACAGGGGTGGGTGAGTGAGTGGGGAGTTTCCTGACTCCCTCCTCCTAGACCGTAGATTGGCAGTGAACTTTTTCCTCTTTCAAAAGCTGCAGCTTGTATCTGGCAGCCCTTACCTACACGTACAGCTCTTCTGACCTAGTGATGATCAGTATTTCACGCACTTCTAGGCCAGGGATGCTCTTCCACCTTTTGAAACTCTTAAAACTGCTCACAACTGCTAAAGCTTGCTTTCATTGGGCTTTTCGGGGTCATGGCATTTTGTGTATACCATCTGTTTTTGCCAGCATCTTGACTGATCTGGTTTTGTGAAAGCTTTTGAAATTTTTCTGTTCTCTCATTGTTTTTCTGTTATCTTTGTCTCTGTCCCTTTGATTAAATCCTTTGTTTTATTTTGTTTTTGTTCAGATCGTAGATTAAGTCAGTAAAGATTTGATGAGAACATTTTTGTGCATGGGAGTGACTTGTCAGCTGAGAGCCTTCACTTTAGGGTGATTGAAGAGCAGTCGTTTTGTTAGTAGACGCCTAAATATCAGTATCTCTGTTTCTTTTTCTCTGGCAATAGTTTCACCAGAGAAGCATCCTCTAATATCTTGCCTGAAAAGTGTATGTCTGCCTGCCACCATTATGGGCTTGGGCATAATGAAGGTCTGATCCCATTTCCAGTAGGCCCCTTTCTCTGCCTTCTTTGCATTGCTTGTCTTCCTTGGTATGGGCTTCTGTGCTTCAATTTTTCTATAAATTAAACCTTTTGTCTCCTGCTGGGTGAGGGAGGTGTGATCGTTTGGCAGTGCAGATATGGGAGGGGAGTCTCCTTGCCCCTTGTACAGACTCGAACACTCCTGTTTTCAACCGGGTGCCTCACGCCATCTTCCATGGTATCTTGTGTCATCAATTCCTCAGCCCTTCCAGCTTAAAAGCATGAACAGTGTAGCCCAGAACTGAAACAATTTCCGAGGCCAACTCTTCAGACGGGGATTCGACTGGACTGTGGGACATAAAGTGATCCTCGTGAAGAGTGTGCCTCTGAGTCAAGTAGATACAAGAGACCAAAGGGGCAGCTTCTGTCCAGAGGTGAGATGGGAAGGCAGAGAGAGTTAGGAGCAGGTTGAATGGTCATGGGGAATCAGGGGCAGAAAGGAGGAGTGTGCTGTCGCAAAATGGGGTCAGCAATTAGGGTCTCATAACAATGTAAACTTTTTTTGTATGGGAGACTAACTTGAAATGTAAACTTCATTTAATTACAACAATAAAAAAAATTTTAAAAAAAAAGCATGACTGGCGTAACATAAATGGGCCTGCTTTGCATGGCATCTTCATCACTCGATTCTCAATTTCATCACTCAATTCTCTCAGACATAGCTGCTTCTTGTATTCTAAAAGTATATTGATTAGCTCTCGGCTTTTTTTGCCCACATTAGTGTGTGCTTACATTTAAAAAAAATACTTCTTCCATTGCTATGAAATAATGCTATTAGAAGGAGTTTAAATTCCTGGCAGCCATCTGAGTGCAGCAAATATATCATTAAAAACATGATAACCTGTTTGAAGGAAGCGTGCAGGTTATTGTCTCTGAAAAACCAACCTCTTCAGGTACTTTATCACCTCCATTGGGATGGATTATTAAGAAGAGAAATTCTAAACTCCTTTTCAGAAAATCACATTTTGGGTGTTCTATTCCCCAGGGCTTTGAAGAAATATTCTTCTAAATAAAACATAAAGATTTGTGACTTAAACCTTGTAGCATCAAATATACCTTCGTCTAAAGGTTCAGAATAATAACGCTATAGCTCATTTAATACTTCACATTTATCAAATAACTCACACACACACACATTCCTGACACAACAATTTGTTTTCCTAAATTTTAAGTGTTTTATATTCAGCATATTTAAATGCATTAAATTTTTTGAACATATATCAGCAAACCTGGGGCCCCATTCATTACAAGAAGAGTTATTATTTTCTAAAAAATAACTTCTGTAATTGTATATATAAATATGATTAGAGAAATAAAAGAAAAATATATCCTGGTATGGGTCCAAGCTCTCTCTTAATCTTTAAGTAAAAATGACAGCATAAATAATAGCTCTTCATATGGAAAAACTGTGTATCATTTCTGTATTAATAAAATTTATAGCTTGCATAGAATCTCAATTTAACTTTAACCTGGCATCTGACAACTTGAAAAGTCTTTAAAATAAGAGAAATTCTAAGGCAATTTAATCTTGAAATGCCTTAATGACCTTAAGTTGCTTTTCTTTATATGGTTTTAAAATAACACCAGAAAATTTTACTTTAAAATAAAGCATTTACATACCAAATATGCTACATAAGACATACCTCCAATGCTTCCTTATTACAATTTAGGGGTTAAGAAAAGAATCATTTCATGTGCTCAAAATTCATGAGTCAGGAATCTAGGTAGGGTTCTACCGGGCAGCTCTTTTGCTTTATGTGGCTTCGATGTGCTCATTCATTCAGCTACATTTAGCTGATAGCCGTGCTGGAAGTTCCAAGAGGGTTCATAAACAGGACTGGTGACTAAATAATCCTCTATGTGGCTTCTCTCCCACCTGCCCCCCCAGAATAATCCTTCCATGATTGCTGAATTTCTTACATCAAAGTGGACTTTCAAGTAGGCAAAAGCAGAAGCTGAAAAAAAAATACATATTACTCACTTATGATTTGTTCATATATATTACATAGAAATTATATATAAACTTATGCAGACATCATATATATTTAATTATTTAAAATTTTTATACTGTTGTAGGGTAAAAACATCACAAAATTTAGTAAAGCAAAAAGAAAGGGTTTTTTTGGCATATGTTCAAAGAGGCAAAAGTGGAAAATGGACAAGCATGCTGCCACAGCCATGTCTGCCTGAGTCCAAAGACCATTACAGAATAGGCAAGAATGGCAAAACAGACAAGCATGCTGCCACAGCCACGTCTGCCGGAGTCCAAAGACCATTACAGAGTCATCAGTATATATTAACATTACAAATGGGCAAAACCATTGAAAGCTTAGCCTTTTCAGATTGGCCAGAAACTGTGATCCTACATTTTGAATTGTCTTTCTTAACAATCATTGGTACAGGTTTCAGTAAGGACAGTCAGGAAGGCTTCATTGGTCCAACAAATCTTACTATTCACTAAACGCTAATTAAAAAAGGTAAGAGTGGAAAGTATGTGGGTCTTTTGTGCTGTGTTTTATGATTTATTTATGTGAAAGTTTCTCTAAAAGATGTTTTCCAAGATTGTGCTAGCTATTGTCTTTATACCGCAGGGCCCAGTTGATGTGTCCTTGTGAGTTCTCGTGGGTCCTTGTGAAGCCAGCTGGGTCACATTCTAGGACAAGGAATAATGGCTCCAGTATTATCTCCTAAATCAATACATATACATATTTATCAATAAAACAATCTATGCATCCCTCCTTCTACACATACTTATTGTAATAAAATATGAAGAGCCTTGGAATTGGCCTCTAAGTGTTTATCATTGTGTTTACAGACATTAAGTAAATTACTGGTATAGGTACTGCATGATCTTACGGGTTTGTCTTCAAGGTCTGGCTGCTTAACTTTCAAATATTTACAAATCAAGATATGTTCATATAATTTGCTAAAATCTCAATGCACAATGAAAACTTAGAGTAATCTTTTTCCTCATTATTTCAAATGCTCTTCTTGGACATTAAAAAGTATCTGGGGAAACTTTTTTTCTGATCTGATTTGGTTGTTGTTTTCATTTTGTCATGGTCAACCTGTAAATTAAGTGCCACTTCTTCCATTTTCTCATTCTTCACTTGTGTTTGCGTAAGTAGTATTATTAAAATTAATTTGTAGAAAAGTTGTGTATTTTTTAATACACTTCCTTTTTTTACAGCAGTTTTGTTGTTGTTAGGTGCTGTGGAGTCAGTTCCGACTCAGAGCAACCCTATATACAACAGAATGAAACACTGCCCAGTCCTGCGCCATCCTCACAATCGTTGTTATGCTTGAGCCCATTGTTGCAGCCACGGTGTCAATCCATCTTGTTGAGGGTCTTCCTCTTTTTCACTGACCCTCTCTTCTACCAAGCATGATGCTTCTAAGGAGCATTCTGGCTGTACTTCTTCCAAGACAGATTTGTTCGTTCTTTTGGAAGTCCATGGTATATTCAATATTCTTTGCCAACACCATAATTCAAAGGTGTCAATTTTTCTTCGGTCTTCCTTATCCATTGCCCAGCTTTCACCTGCATCTGAGACAACTGAAAATACCATGGCTTGGGTCAGGTTCACCTTAGTCTTCCAGGTGACATCTTTGCTTTTCAACACTTTAAATAGGTCTCTTGCAGCATGTTTGCCCAATGCAATGCATTGTTTGATGTCTTGACTGCTGCTTCCATGGGTGTTAATTGTGGATCAAAGTAAAATGAAATCCTTGACCTTCAATCTTTTCTCCGTTTATCATGATGTTGCTTATTGGTCCAGTGTGGGTTACATAAAAATTGTGCAGAAAGTAGAGATTCCATGCATCCACACAATTTCTCCTATTATTGACGTTTTGCATTAGTGTGATACATTTGTTAAAAGTGATAAAGCAATATTGATACATTATTAACTAAAGTTCATAGTTTATATTAGGATTTACTCTTTGCGTTGTATAGCTCTATGGTTTTTGAAAAATGCATAATATCATGTATCCACCAACACATTATCATGCAAAATAATTTATCTACCCTAAAATCTTAAAATGTCTTGTGCTTCACTTATTCATCACCCCCCCGCCCCGGGTCCCTCTGAACCCGTTACAACCACTGGTCTTTTTACCATCTCTATAGTGTTGCTTTTTCTAGAATGTAATATAGCTGGAATCAAACAGTATGTAGCTTTTTCAGACAGGCTTTATTTCACCATTCTTTTTATAGCTTAAATCAGTTATTTCTTCTTATTGATGTATAAATACTCCATTGTACAGATGTACCACAGTTTTTTTAATCCAGTCACCTATTGAAGAACATTTTGATTGCTTTCAATTTTTGGCAATTATGAACAAAGCTGCTATAAATACTGTTGGCTTAGATTTTTGTGTGGACATAAACTTTCAGTTCATTTGCGTAAATACCTAGGAGCGTAACTGCTTGATCACATGGTTTGATCATATAGTTAAGCCTATGTTTAGTTTTTTTAAAGAAACTTCCAGACTGTCTTCCAAAGTGGCAGTACCATTTTGCATTCAACCAGCAATAAATGAGGGTTGCTGTTGCTCCAAATCCTTGCCAGCATTTGGTGTTGTCAGTGTTTTAGATTTCAGCCATTCTAATAGGTGTGTAGTGGTATCCCATCGTTTCTTTAATCTGTAATTCCCTTAAGACATATGATGTTGAGCATTTTTTCATGTTTGCCATCTGTATATCTTCTCTGGTGAAGTTTTTCTTCAGACTGTTTGCCCATTTTTCATTTTTTAATTTGTTTGTGGGTTTGGTTGTTTTTTTTTTTTTTTTGAGTTTTAAGGGCTGTCTGTATATCCTGCACATGTATATCTTTGTTTAGCCACATATGTGTTTTGCAAATATTTTCTGAGTCTGTGGCTTGTATTTTTATTGTCTTAACAATGTCTTTTGCGGAACAGAGGTTTTTTTATTTTTAATGAAGTACAATTTATCAATTTTTTTCTACAACTCATGCTTTTGATGTTTTATCTAAAAACACATTGCCAAATCCAAGGTCATCTAGATTTTCTTCTATGTTGTCTTTAAGAAGTTGTATAGTTTTGTGTCTTGGATTAAGTCTGTGATCTATTTTGAGTTAATTTTTGTCAAAGGTGTAAGGTGTGTGTCTAGATTCTTTTTTTTTTTTCTTCTTGTGGATGTCCAGTTGTCCTACCACCATTTGTTAAAAAGACTATCCTTGCTCCTTTGTCAAAGATCAGTTGACTATATTTGTGCTGGTCTATTTATGGGCTTTCTATTCTGTTTCTTTGATATATTTATATATTCTTCTGGAATACCACAACTTCTTGATCACTGTAGCTTTAATAACAAGGTTGTCTGTGGCAGTATCCAAGGAACTACTGCTTCCAGGATGGGGGTGGGACTCACTTGCCCCTAAGAACATTATGCCATTTGTCATAACCCTGACTAGCTAATGCTTGGGCCTCCCTACCTTGAAGAAGAAGGGCTGAAGAGTTTACCTCATACACTGCTGAGACTCCCATCAGGGTATCACAGACTGTCTTGACATAGTGAATATCTGCCTACCTGCCTTATCCCTTTCAGGATGCCACCTCGAGCAGAAGTGGTATCCATGGAACCTGTATATTCCTGACCAGAGATGCCAGAAGGTAGATCCTCTAGGGTGCTAGAACTGGTGGAGAAGGAGCTGTAAGCCAGGTCTCCCTTGTTATGGACGTGGCTGAGCTGGTCAATGCTGCTGGTTGACTTGGCAAGGGAAAGAAGATAGCAGGGTGGGTATCCTGCACTGGACTTCAGGCTCTCTGTGCTCCCCTAGGAACTGCACTTGCCAGTGCTCCACCTCAGATAAGCATGGTCATAGTTGGAGAGGTTGTAGGGGAGCTGGAATGGTAGCTGTGGCGCCAAGGAGTACCAGTTGTGCCCTTGGAGGTTTTGCATCATGATGACATGAGGTTGAGTCTCCCCAAATTTGGCTGAATGCCAAGAGGGAGGTTGGCCTGCTAGTTCACTGCTCCTGTGTTTCACCTGAAGTTAAACTCCTCCCAACCACGTTGCTTTCCTGTGCTGGCGGTCACAGCTGAGGTGCTTTGGACTGAAGGCGTTAGAGACGGCAGTATCTGTGAGACCCTGCTCTGCACAGGGGTCGCATCGCAGCTCCCTGGGCCACCGCAGCCCCCAAGTTCAAACCTTATGGTCGTCACTTAGAGGAGGTGGTGTGGGACATCCCACTAGGGTTCACCATGTGCTTAAAAATGGGCAGCTCTGCCTCACCCTGTACCTGCCTAGGCTACAGCTACAGGGACTGATTCAGGCCGCCGGGGGCCAGTGTTGTGTTTTTTGTTTTGAATTTCAATTGTTCATTGCTGGTATATAGGAAGGCAATTAATTTATGTGTATTAACCTTGTAACCTACAACCTTGCTATAATTGCTGTAAGTTCTAGGAATTTTTTGTTGGTTCTTTGGAATGTTCTAACTAGACAGTCATGTCATCTGCAAACAAAGAGTTTTATTTCTTCCTTCCCAATCTGCCTACCATTTCTTTCCTTTTCTTGTCTAATTGTATTGGCTGGGACTTCAGTATGGTGAATAGGAATGGTGAGAGGGGACATCCCTGTGTTGTTCTCCATCCAGGGGAGAAACACCTACTTCCTCACCATTAAGTATGTTAGATGTAGGTTGTTTGTAGGCGTTCTTTACCAAGTTGAGGAAGTTCCCCTCTATTTCCAGTTTGCTGAGAGTTTTTATCATGAACGAGTACTGGGTTTTTGTCAGATACTTTTTATGCATCTATTGATATGATCATACGATTTTTCTTCTTTAGCCTGTTGAATTACATCGATGGATTTTTCAAATGTTGAACCAGCCTTGCATACCTGGAAGAAATCTCTCTTGGTTATGGTGTATAATTATTTTTATACATTGTAGGATTCAATTTTCTAATATTTTGTTGTGGATTTTGCACTTGTGTTCATGAGAGGTATGGGTCTGTAATTTTCTTTCCTAGTTATGTCTTTGTCTGCTTGGTTGTGATTACAGGAATCAAAATTAATTGAGGGATTTGGAGAAAAGTGTGGATAATACTTTCTTCTGTAAAGATCATAAAGCATAAGCTAATGACTGGCATAATGGAAGTCCCTATGTACAAAAGTATTACCTTAACCTGTCATTCTGCCTAAGATTCAGCCATTATATCTGTATATTGGATTAATATAGTGTTATCTTATTTAAATGAAGGGATTACTGTATTAAACTGGTATCTGATATAAACTTAGATGTTTTATAGCCTATTAAATTGTTTTTCACCATGGTAATATATTAAATGGGAAAAAGAACTGAAGTATTTATATGTGTGGTAGTTCGGGAGAAAAGGGTGATTTGGACACATAGGATAGGGCTGATAGAACTCTGATATCCTGTAGTAAAAACCAGAGGTGTCAAAAATGTGTAGTAAAGGTTTGAAAAGAGCCCTGAGATGCTCCAAAGAAAAATGTTGTGCCATAGACATTGTTTGTAGGAATGGGCTTGCTTACCTCTCTGCAAGAAATTATTGTTTGTTTCAAATATATTTTAATTGTCCTCTCCTATTCCATCAGAGGGAAGGACCAATTATTGTTCAATAAAAAACTGTGACTGTTATTGCTTGCATGACTGGTGTTGTTGTTAGGTGCCATGGAGTCAGTTTCGACTCATAGTGACCCAGTGTGTCAGAGCAGTACAGAAATGTGTTAACCGGAGACCAGGGTTCTTGTTTCTTTACTAATTCAGGCGTGTTTATTGGTTGTAGGATTTGGATAAGCCTATGATAAGCAAAAAGGGCAGGTATAGGTGAATTTAAGAGATTGACAAGAGTTAGTCACCGACCTAGTGTGAAGAATGAAAAGAGAATCCAATAGAATATGTGTGTGAGAGGTTCCCAATGTAGTGAATCATGATATGGATTACTTGGGAAATGGTGAGAATTTGAGAAGTGTAAAGAATAATAGATTCTTTCACTCATGTTTAGTTTGAAGCTGCAGTGAACTGTCTCATATATGTTGTGTTAATGTTCATTGCTGACATCTTTGCTACCAGTAGGTTTTTTTGATAGCAAAATAATCAGTTCTTTGACACTGTGATTGTTAAACTAAAAATTCAACATACTCTATCCAAGCAAAGCTTCCTTTTATTGTAAATGTCGCATTCTTTCAACATTACATTACAAACTCCTTCACTAAATTTTTGCTTATACTAAAACATGATTTGTAATAAATTAAGTGGGTACTTTATAAAAATAGATTTTTCTCTTCCAGATCTTTTTTGACATCTAAATCTATTGTGTCATATGTTAACATCATCTTATTGCATTAGCTCAGCAATATCATTGTCATAATTTAATATATAATGGATGCACAATATAATATACTCCTAATGAAGTCCATTCATATTAAATTGGTTATGGTTTGCAATTATGTAGCTATGAGTGATTTGTCTAGTGTATATTTTGATTATTTTTCTATCTCAAATTTGTCAAAACTGAATAATTCAGTGTCTCATGATAACAAACCTTATTAAGTCGTAATGCAATCTCAGGTGGTACAAATTGATATGAATTTACATTTTGCCCATTCATTTAATTCAGGAGATTACATAATTAGAATCAAAACAAAACACCCTTTTCCCTCAGCTTTCATGATTTGTCAATAGCTAATATCTTTTTAATGAGGAGAAAGCCTTATATTTTTCTGTGAAACGTATAGCTATTACCAAGATACTAGATTCAGATATACTTGCATTTTTGGGTTTACTTTCTTTTAGGATGCTGCTACTACATATCTCTAATTTACATTCAAGGTTATCACTCTCTCATTTTCCTAAAAGCAAATATAGAAAGTGCATCCATGACTCAACATCTGTTTGTTGATAAAAGTGCTTAGAATGAGGACTGGTAGACAACTTTAACTTGTGATATGAAAGAGATGGAATTTTAGTGTACTTTTCTACATTTAGGAAAAATAGTGTATCAGTCAGGGCTAAACCAGAGAGGCAGAACCAGTTGGAGATAAATATTACAAGGTGTTTTGCAAGGAATTGGCTTCCATGATTGTGGGGGCTACCTAGGCAAGTCCCAGATCAATAGGGCAGATTGTCAGGAAGTGCAGGCTCGAACTTTCAGGCATGGGCTGATGCTGCTGTTTATTTTCTTCAGGAAAGCTTCAGCTCTGTTTTTAAGGCCATTCAACTGATTGTCTCAGATTCACACAGATTATTTAGAATAACCTTCCTTACTTAAAATCAACCAATTATACACTTTAATCACATCTGCAAGATACTTTTACACCAACACTTAGCTTCGTGGTTAATTGAATAACTAGGTATTGTAGCCTAGCCAAATTGACACATAAAACTACCAGCACGGACTACCCCTTGTCAACTCGGCACCCATACACATCTCCCTAAACCATACTTAATCTCCAAATAAAGATACTAACTAAGCCATGTTTCTGCCTAACATGGTAGAACTATCCGGTGAATAACCCCAAAACATGGTAGACCTTTCCCCAGAAGAGGGTGCAAAATCTTTGGGTGACATTCACTCTTCTTTTTTGTTATTCTGTAACTTAAATACTGCGATGTAAGTTAACTATTATAAATATATTTTATATGAGATGATAAAAGAACAAGAGCAGAAAGAAATAAAAAAATGGCTAATATATATACAAACATTCATAACAAAGTAAGGAAGAAATACTCTATTAGAGTCATCATTTGTGCAACTGGTTGTATGGTCATATTTATAACTACCTTCTTCCACTGCCTATTCTACATTTTCTTTGTTCTCAACAAGCACCTCAGCTATCATTGTTCTTTACCTGGTAGGAAATCCAAATCTTTATTCCAGAAAGGTCTGGGGCATCAGCAGTCCTGCCTGAATTGGGTTGTTATAGTTTTTCACTGACTTTAACCGTAGGACATGGTAGTACTACTTAATGCCCTAAGGAATTTCCTATATTCTAGACATAGCTCTTCCTTGTCTCCATTGTGTAGTGGCAACGAAATTCCCTTAGTTCAGTCACTCTAGAGAATATAGTAACCCTCTTCTTTGCCTGTTGATTTGGCATGAGGAGTCCAAATTGAACTGGTGACAATTTCAACCCCCAATTCAGTAGTGGTATTATATTTCTTGGTGGAATCATTCATCCATTTAGAAATAAAACCTCTAGACCAGCAGACGATAATGTTGCTGAGACAGAAAGCAAAACATTTTGCTAACGGATAACTCTGGATAATGGGGAGTGATGCCACTCCACTTCCACCTCTTGATTCCTGGACCAGTGAATCCTGGCTATGGGAAACAAACAGCATTGTTTGATGCTGAGTTAGAGTACCTGTCACATCCTGGAGGACATGGACCTAGCCCTGCAGTGTATTTCCATCAAGTTGAGGCAGCAATAGAGTTTTCCAAAGGCCATTTCACCATTCTATAAATCGAGATGCACCAGGATAAAGGGGAACATGGTAAAACTAGTGAATTCCATGAGCATGGGACCATGGCTGCACTTTATTTACTGTGAAGTGAGTTCTTTAATAAGAGGCAATGCTATGTAGAATGCTACAATGTGGATTAGATATTCTGTAAGTCTACAGATGGTAGTTTTGGCAGAAGCATCGCAAGCAGAGAAGAAAAACCTATATCCAGAGTAAGTGTCTATTCTAATAAGAACAAATTGATGACCCTTTCGTGTTAGAAGCTGTCCAGTAAATCAGTCTGCTACAAGGTAGCTGACTGATCATCCCAGGGAATGGTGTCATACTGGGGGACTCGTGTTGGTCTCTGCTACTGGCAGGTTAGGCATTTAGCAGTGGCTTAGGCACATCAGCTTTGGTGAGTGGAAGTCCATGTTGCTGAACCCATGCATAGTCTCTATCCCTGCCACCATGGCCTTTTTTTCTTTTTTTTCATGAACCCATTGGTAATAACAGGAAAGACTAGGGAAAGAGGCTGACTGGCATCCACAGAATTAGTCCTCCTATCCATTTGATTATTAAAATCTTCCTGTGCCCAGATCCCTTTGGTGAGCATTCACATGAGAAACAAATATTCTCCTATTCTTTGCCTATTCAGAGAGGCCTGTCTGCATACACCAGACGTACTCGTCTGTCAGTTTGTCATACTGTGGTGGCTTGCGTGTTGCTGTGATGCTGGAAGCTATGCCACTGGTAATTCAATTACCAGCAGGGTCACCCATTGTGGACAGATTTCAGTAGAGCTTCCAGACTAAGACAGACTAGAAAGAAGGATCTGGCAGTCTACTTCTGAAAAAATTGCCAGGGAAAACGTTATGAATAACAGTGCAGCATTGTCTGATATACTGCTGGAAGATGAGCCCCTCAGGTTGGAAGGCACTCAAAATGTGACTGGGGAAGAGCTGCCTCCTCAAAGTAGAATCGACCTTGATGGGGATGGAGTCAAGCTTTCGTGACATTCATTTGCTGATGCTGTATGACTCAAAATGAGAAGAAACAGCTACAAACATCCATTAATAATCAGATCATGGAATGTACAAAGTATGAATCAAGAAAAATTGCAAGTCATCACATAAAGATTGATATCCTAGTCATTAGTGAGATGAAATGGACTGGTATTGGCCATTTTGAATAGGACAATCGTATGGTTTACTATGCCAGGAATAACAAATTGTAACAGGAATAACATTTCAAAATCTATCCTGAAGTACAACACTTCAGGAGTGATAGGATAATATCCATATGCCTACAAAGAAGACCAGTTAATACGACTATTATTCAAATTTACGCACCAACCACTAATGCTAAAGATGGAGACATTGAAGACTTCTGCAGTCTGAAATTGATAAAACATGCAATCAAGATGCATTGATAATTACTGGTGATTGGAATGCAAAAGTTGGAAATAAAAAAGAAGGATTGGTGGGTGGAAAATACCGCCTTGGTGATAGAAATGATGCTGGACATCACATGATAGAATTTTGCAAGACCAGCAACTTATTCATTGCAAATACATTTTTCAACAACATAAACAGTGACTACACATGTAGACCTTGCCAGGTGGAATACACAGGAATCAAATAGAATACATCTCTGGACAGAGATGATGGAGAAGCTAAATATCATCAGTCAGAACAAGGCCAGGGGCTGAGACGGAACAGACCATCAATTGCTCATATGCAAGTTCAGGTCAAAGCTGAGGAAAATTAAAACAAATCTTTGAGCCAAAGTGTGACCTTGAGTATATCAAACCTGAATTTAGAGACTATCTCAAGAATAGATTTGACTGGTTGAACAGTAATGACTGAAGACCAGATGAGTTGTGGGATAACATCAAGGACATCATATATGAAGAAAGTAAAAGGTCATTAAAAAGAATGAAAAGACTAAGATGGATGTCAGAAGAGATTCTGAAACTTGCTTTTGAACATAGAGTAGCTAAAGTGAATGGAATAAATGATGAAGTGAAATAGCTGAACAGAAGATTTCAAAGGGCAGCTCGAGAAGACAAAGTAAAGTATTATAATGACATGTGCAAGGAGCTGGAGATAGAAAACCAAAAGGGAAGATCATGCTTGGCATTTCTCAAGCTGAGAGAACTGAAGAAAAAATACAAGACTTGAATTACAGTTTTGAGGGAGTCTATGGGCAAAATATTGAATGATGCAGGAAGCATCAAAAGAAGATAGAAATATACAGTCACTATAACGAAAACAATTGGTCAGCATTCAGCCACTTTAGGAGGTAGCATATGATCAAGAACTGATGGTACTGAAGGAAGAAATCCAAGATGCACTGAAGGAATAAGCGAAAAACAGGGCTCCAGGAATTGAGGGAGTACCAACTGAGATGTCTCAACAAACTGATGCAGTGCTGGAGGTGCTCACTTGTTTATGCCAAGAAATTTGGAAGACAGCTTCCTGGCCAACCGACTGGAAGATGTCCATATTTGTGCCCATTCCAAAGAAAGGTGATCCAACAGAATGTGGAAATTATCAAATAGTATCGTTAATAACACACACAACTAAAACTTTGCTGAAGATAACAAAAATGGTTGCAGCAGTACATCGACAGGGAACTGCCAGAAATTCAAGCCATATTCAGCAGATTAGAAGGGGTATAGAACCAGGGATATCATTGCTGATGTCAGATGAATCCTGGCTGAAAACAGAGAATACCAGAAAGATGTTTTATTGACTATGCAAAAGCATTCAACTTTGTGGATGATAACAAATTATGGACAACATTGTGAAGAATGGGAATTCCAGAACACTTAATTATGCCCATGAGAAACCTTACAAGGACCAAGAGGCAATCATTCGAACAGAATAAGTTGATAGTGTTTGGTTTAAAATCAGGAAAGGTGTGCATCAGGGTTACAACTGCTCATTCTGTATGCTGAGCAGATAATGCGCAAAGCTGGACTACATGAAGAAGAACCACAGCATCAGGATTGAAGGAAGACTCGTTTAACAACCTGCGATATGCAGATGACACAACCTTGCTTGCTGAAAGTGAAGAGGACTTGAAGCACTTATTGATGAAGATCAAAGACTACAGCCTTCAGTATGGATTATACCTCAACATAAAGAAAACAAAAATCCTCACAACTGGATCAATAAACAACGTCATGATAAATGGAGAAAATACTGAAATTGTCAAGGATTTCATTTTACTTGGATCCACAATCAACTTCCCTGGAAACAACAGTCAAGAAATCAAACCACATATTGCATTGGGCAAATCTGCTGCAAAAGACCTCTTTAAAGTTTTAAAAAGCAAAGATGTCAATTTGCAGACTAAGGTGCACCTGACCCAAGCCATGGTATTTTCAGTCTCTTTATATGCTTGTGAAAGCTGGACAATGAGTAAGGAAGACCAAAGAAGAATTGATGCCTTTGAATTATGGTGTTGGAGAACAATAATGAATATACCATGGACTGCCAGAAGAACAAAAGTCTGTCTTGGAAGATGTGCAGCTAGAGTATTCCTTGAAAGCATGGATGGCAAGATTTTGTCTCTCATTCTTTGGACGTTATCAAGAGGACATCATGCTTGGTAAAATTAATGGTCGGTGAAAAAGAGGAAGACCCTCAACCAGATGAATTGACACAGTACCTGCAACAATGGGTCAAACATAGAAATGATTGTGAGGATGGCATAGGACTGGGCAGTGTTTTGTTTTGTTGTACATAGGGTCGCTACTAGTCGAAACTGTCTTGATAGCCCCTAACAACAGGCTTAAAGAATCTTTTGTTATTTTTGTCATATCCATATCCAGTTTTCCCTTCACAGCTGAAGTTGCCAGTACAGATTAATCAATTTGAATTCCCTTTGAAATAATTTTAGTCTTCTCTGTTTTCCTTTTACACTGACCTGCCATGTGTTTCCAACTGTCATAAACGATTTTTAATTTCATACAGCGTAAGGATAGAGGAATTAATATCCTAATATATTTAGTTTGTAATATTTATATTTGCAGAATTCATGCTGCATGAATAATATGACTGAAAAAAAATACTGCAAACAAAATCCCGATAGAGGTTTTTTAATTTTAGGATTTCATTCATTTTGTCCTGTGGTTATCGCGGTAGTCTTTGTATTCCAGCGTACACGTTAACAACTGAATTACCAACAGGAAAACTTTAGAAGTAGGCGTTCCTGTTATCAACAGAATATATCTTTTCCCCTGCAGGCATAGGCAGGAGCCATGGTGGTGCAGTGATTAAGCATTCGGCTGCTAATTGAAAAGTTGGTGGTTCGAACCTACCAGCCCCTCCACGGGAGAAAAGGCCTGCCTGTCTACCTTTGTAAAGATTCCAGTCGAGGAATCTCTATGGGACAGTTCTACTCTTTCCTATAGGGTCGCTGTGAGTTGGAGTCGACTAGAGGGCACACAACAACAACATGGGCATAGAAACCAGCAATAAAGTCCTATAGAAAATTACGGATTAGTGTTTAGTAGCTTCGATAGAGAGATTATTCACAATTCCTGATATTTTCTAGGGAAATACAAGTTAATCCTTCTCCTCCAGACAGGAAAGGAAACGTCAGCATTCATGAAGTAATGCCAGTTTTTAGGTTTCATGTCTACGTTCAGATTACAAATTACTTTCTTTTTTTCTTTTACTGTAAAGGCAATATAATTTTCCCAAAATAGTATCTATACCATATACAGAAATTTCGTCTGCTTTTACTCTTGACATTAGGATAGAGAAATTGTTCTTTTAATTAATTTTTAATTTTGCAATTGATAAATAATTACTATCCTCAATTCTAGCATTCTCTCCAAAGGTTTTCATCTTGATATGTATCTTTCCAGACTTTTTAATGTATTATGGAAAACTGTAAAGAAGGTAAACTAATAGAAATCTATATCTAGCGGTGTCTGTGCTTATGTCTGTGTCTACTTCCACATCTGTGTATTTATATCTACATCTATATTAAAATAATTATCTGTCTACCTGTTCCTTGTAACAGACTGCTCTACTTACCGTTCCTGTTGAAGGAGTGTGTGGCCAGAGGCAGTTTCATGACGAGTGATGGGATGGGTTGTTCCTGTTTACTGACCCCTCGTTACCAGTGCTCATCGAACTGGAGTGGGATTATATTCTAGGAAAAAGGAATTATGGAGTAACTAGATGTATTACTTGATAGTGGGAGGTTTGGAGAGAAAAACCACAAAGAAGCAGGCCAAGAGGGTAACTGAGTCATATTTACGGTAGAGGAATTCAGAGACCAATAAACTGCCTTGGAATAAATTGTGCCCAAGTTTGCCTTGGGTTTGAATGGACTTTAAAGGTTAAGTTTCAGCAAGATAGGTTTGTATTCTTCCCAAGTGACTACTTGTTGTTTGAAGGCCTGGATTCCCTATTCAGGTGACTGAATCTTTATTTTCCTTAAGTCCACCATGCCTCCCTCACTCTCCGTCCGTGTGGTTTGTGTGGTCCTGGTCTCCCTACCAACTCTTGCTAGGTACTTCATTCATCCTTAAGTCAATTGCTGTATTATCCCTAGCCACAGTGATTTCATCCAAGGTTAGTCTTGGGGCCCAATTTGAGCCAAGGAAGTTTAAGCCCAAAGGAGAGACATGCCCTTGGACTTGGAAGCAGAAAGATATGATTGTTTATCCCTTGACAGGTATCTTGCTATCTCGATTCAGGATGCTTCCTAAGAATGAAGCCAACTCTTAAGAGAGCAGAGCTGAGAAACAGAGAGATAGTGGGTCCTGATAATAATTTTTTAAAGTACCTGGCTCCAGTCATGCTTAAAGTTAGAATATCACTAAAATCTCCATTTTTCTCAGCCAATTATTTTTCACTTCTTAGGCTAAATATTTTGTTTTGTTTTCTTTAGTCTTGTTTCCCCTTACGACAAAAAGGATATGATCACAATTCTTTCTCAAGTGTCTGAATGTTAAGCTTTTGTTAGTTAAACCTCCAACACTTAGGGTGATCATATTTCATCTAAAGCAGGATGGATTTTAGAGTGAAAGGGGAACTATTAATAATTATACAGGGACAAAAGGCATGCATGGGGACTGCCTCCGGTAAACCCAGAAGAAAGGCCACCCCACCCATATTGCAAATACTGGACTAATAGGACTGACCCCATTTCTTGCAAAGGACTTAAATAAAAGGAGAGCAATGACTTACAGGACTCTAGGTCTAAGCATTTAATAGGACCTCAACTATGTATGAGTTACATATTTCAGAAAAACTTGGAGAGCAAAGGAAGCAGGAAATATGAATGTGCTTGTTGTAGTATTATTGCTATTATTTATTTATGTTTTCTCCCTTTGGTTTCTTGGCTTCTTTCTTTTCTGACTTCGTTAGTTTTTCTCTTCATGCTCGAATAACCTGTCTGTCATCATAATTTACAATGTACATTATAAGCTTGGTAGCAGCTATTGTTTTTTATAAATACATATCTCAAATTTTACATTGAAAATCTGTGGAAAACAGGGTTAAGTAATAGAAATTTTGTTTTGTGTACTTTTCTGGAATGAAGTATACTAAGGAATAACTATATGCCTAAAAACTCAGAAAAACAAAGCTTGGAGAGTTATTAACACTTTTCAGTTATCCTACAACTTAAAGTGTGGATATTTAGTTTGTTATTTGTTAAGTAGAGACAAAATTTACAAACTTCAAGCCTTTGAAGATGAGATTATGTGATTTCTCTTTTTTTCTGCAAACCTTTGTATCAATCTCCACCTCTCAATTCTATTTGTTATAGTTTTGTTTGTACAGTTCAGTTTATAACATATACATACCCATTGCCGTTGAGTTAATTTCAACTCATAGCGACCCTGTCGGACAGAGTAGAACTGCCCCATAGGATTTCCAATGCTGTAGTCTTTACAGAAGCAGACTGCCAAATCTTTCTCCCATGGAACGGAACAGCTGGTGAGTTTGAACCACCGACCTTTTGATTAGCAGTTGAGAGCTTAACCACTATGCTGCTAGGGCTTCTAACAGATGCATTATATGCTTTAAATATGATCATCTTATATATTTTATTGATTGATATATTCATTCTAAAATTGAAAAAAAAAAAGATAACTACTTAGAACATTTTGGTTAGATAAATGTTATTTAGTCTAAAATTAAATAGTGTTCTCAGTTCCTGAAAGACAAAAATATAATCCTATGCAAATTTAGTATTTGCCAGTCAATATTTGCCATGTATCATCTTCTAATATATTTTCCTTCAATTTTTTTTCTAATATTTCAAGTCAGACCTGGCTGCCTTTAAAAAATACCCCATTATTCTCTTTTACTGAGCTTTTGTTTTTATTCATTTTTGCAGCAGGGTATCTTTGCATTAGTTGAATGTCTGATATTGTTTTGCTTTAAAATTGGATAGCTTTTCTAAGAATTGAGTTAATTCTTAATATTTTGAACACATTGTTTTATTATCATCTAGGATATAGGGTGACTTGATTGTTAGGATTGTGTGTGAACTTGGCTGGGCCATCATTCTCAGTGGTTTGGCAGTTATGATGTAGTTTGGCAGTCGTATGATGATGTGATCACTTCCATGATGAGATTTGATATAACGTAATCACCTCCATGATAGGATCTGCTGTGAGTAGCTGGTCAGTTCAGAGGGAGTTTCTTTGGGTGTGTGGCCTGCGTCAAATATAAGTGGACATGCTGGCAAGGCTCGTGGGCTTTTATTCACTCTGAATCCTGCAGCTGGCTCCTGCTCATCTGACTTCTGGTTCTTGGGACTTGAGCTAGCAACTCACCTGAAGTCTTGCCTGCCGATCTTGGGTTTGTAGCCTATGAGCAAGAGCCCTGCTCTCTGACCTGCCAATCTTGGGTTCACCAGCCCCTGTGGCTATGTGAATCGGAAGACTTGGGATGTTCCAGCCTCTACAGCCGTGTGAGCCATTGCCTTGATATAAATCTCTCCATTTATTTATTTATTTATACGCTTTACTGGTTTTGCTTCTCTAGGGAACCCAGCCTAAGACAGTGGCTATCAAAAATATGATGACAAAAAATGTGATGACAGCTGATTCTCATTTCTGTTTCTTTCTTTTGCTCTCTGCTTTTTATACTTACAGTTATGAAAATTCAGCAAGGTATTTCTAGATGTTGGTCTTTGTTTTTTAAATCTTTCTTGGCAGTTTTTGATCCCTTCCATCCTGGTGGTGATATTTTCTTTTATTAATTTCTTTCCTCCAGTGACTGATCTTCCTTCTGAAATACTGTTAGATAGATGTTCTATCTCTTGGCTGTATCTACATATGTCTCCTTATGTTTTTCTTAAATGCTTTTCTTCTTTTGCTATGAATAGATACATAATTTTTTTCTTTCTGTCATAGATTTCTCCACTTTCACCTGTGCAATTAATTTAAATGTTTCAATCTCTTTCATGTTGTTTAATTTCATCAACTATCATTTGTTAGGATTGTCTGGTTTATTTATGAATCTAAGACTACAGTATGCGGAGTTGGTGTGCATTTCGTCTGTGGTTGTGTTGATCTGTTTTCCTTGAATGCAGATGACTCACTGTGGGTGTTTTGGTATGTTTAGGGATTTTGAACAGACACACATTCCTGGAAAGATATGGGTGAGGAGGAAGCAGGCAGATGGAAATTCCCAAAGTTTCCAAATAAAGGAAAGTTAATTTGGATGTTAGACTTCACTGATGCTGTCATAGCTTAAATTCAGTTTGTCCTAGAAAAGATGGGGGTCCAAGAAGACTCATTAAATCTGCCTGGACTCTGTCTTTTGGAACAACTTGCAAAAGTTAGATAAGAACAATGCAGCAAACTGTGCATCCCTGGCAGTGAAAGCAGCATGTGCAAAGGAAGAGAGGAAAAAGAGAAGATGGAACATGTATGGAATTTGAAATAACTCAGTGTGTAGGAGCTGGGTATGTTCTGGATTGTTCCTCTCCTGACATTGTCAAGGTTCTGAAAGCTCAAATGTTCAACAATGTTCTTGGCTTATGCCAATGGCTAGTTATTACCAGGAAATGTGTGTCTGTGGGTCGTAGGTTGGCTGGGGGGGTGGGGTGGGGGGCGAGGGCATGTTGAGGCCTGTATTCCTCTTATCTGAAAGCATTTTTGTTATCTGGCCAACTGCGTCTATGATTTACTTAATTTTTGTCTCTTACTCTATTAGAATGATGTAAAGAGAAAGTTCCTGCTTCAGAAATTGAACTCTCCTGTCTCCCCTTTTTCTATCTTTTAAGTGATATGAGCCTAATTCTTACTAGGAAGGTTTTATATGTTGTCAAATTTAAACTTAACAACATGCCAAATTTATTTTCCTTATTCTTTATAGTATAGAATGCTAGAGAATTGATTGGGGCAGATGTAGGGCCTTCCTCCTCTTAGATCTGGATTTACCTGCAGGTGATACCTAAGTCCATCTCCATGAAGTGGTAGGAAGTTTAATGATGATGGTGGTCATCATATGTCTCATATTCATCCATTCATTTTCTGGTTACTGTTGAGTTTGGTTGGAACCGCGTGGTTAATTATGGCCAGTAGACTTGGAGCAAAGTGATGAATGTGACCTTAAGCCTGAGCAGTTAGCTGCAGTGTCTCCTACATCCCTGTTTCACTGGAACTGCAAGCCGGAGGTCAGGTCTTCCACATGGCTAACTTCAGGATGGAACAGGGAAACCTACACCACTGTTAGGTGCAGAAAGTCATTTGGCCTTTGTTCTCTGTTCTTTTGAGCTGTACCAACACCTGAGGCTAGTGGATAGGGGCTGAACAGACCAAGAGGGACCACCTGGGGGCCTGATACTGACTAAGCCTCGTAAGGTATGATGTACTCTGTCATGGCCACATGGTGAGGCTGATAAGAGCCCTGAACCTTGAAGTTCAGGGGGGCTTCCAGGTTGGCAACCATGCACAGGAGAGGGTAGCACATCCCTCTTTGGGACACAGAAGTTCTGCTTTGTGACCCCTCCCAGACCTCACCTTATGTGTCTCTTTATTTATATCCCTTTTGTTTATGATAAATCTGTAGCTGTAAGTATGATATACTTTCTGTGAATTCTGTGAGCAGTTTTGGCAAATTAATGAATTCACAGGAGTAGTGAGAGCCAGTAGGGGCTGGCATCTACCTATTTAGGCAGTCCAGAAGAAGGGGTCATTCTAAAGTGTGAGCTCTGACTTAGCTCTGGGGGGGCAACTGGTCTGAAAGATGGTGTCCATCTGACTTGTGAGCTCTGACCCAGCTCTGGGTGGCTAGGGTTGGAGAGAGAGTGCCCCATGAAGGTGGGAAAGTGAGGACTGGATCCATTTCCACACATTGGGAGTTGGATTCATGCCGATCATTACCGAGAAGTTAGCAATTAAGGTGGGATTTGCCTACTGTGAGGAAACCCTGGTGGCGTAGTGGTTAAGAGCTATGGCTGCTAACCAGAAGGCTGGCAGTTTGAATCCACCAGGCGCTCCTTGGGAACTCTATGGGGCAGTTCTACTCTATGGGACTGTCCTTTAGGGTTGCTATGAGTCAGAAGCAACTCAGTGGCAACGGATTTGGGTGCCTCTTATGCCCTTTGGTTAGTGCAACAACAGAGGGCTTTGTTTAAATAAAAAAATAACCTTTATTGTGTTTAAGACGCTGAGTTTTGGAGGGTTTTTAGTTGTGGCAGCTAACATTAATTATCACTGCTAATATAGTTGACCATTAATCTTGTTAACTAATCTTGCCTAGGCACTCTGTATAAAGGAATTTCAGTTCTACCAACTGGTCGTTCAATCTCCAAAGTACAGGAATTTGCCTTTAATTAACAATACAAAACACATGCCAGCCTTTATCAATGATTTTATTCCTGGATTATCTATTGCTCAATTATTTCTTTAAGCCTGAAGGAATGTCAGAAAGACATACATTCATCTAGATCAGGAGGCTTTAACTAGTTCTATGGATAGGTCTTAAGGTAAACATGAATCCCCTAAAATTTCATGCAAAGTTTCGTATTCATGTTCATATATGCCATTTTCTGAAGCCCTGGTGTTACAGTGGATAAGAGCTCTGCTGCTAACCAAAAGGTCGGCAGTTCGAATCCACCAGCCGCTGCTTGGAAATCCTATGGGGCAGTTGTACTCTGTCCTATAGAGTCCCTATGAGTCGGAATCGACTTGAAGGCAACGGGTTCGTTTTAGATTTATGCCGTTTTCTAAGAAGGGAGCTCATGGATTTCATGAAATTTCTCAGAGTTTTCCTTAGACAAAAGAAAGTTCAGAATCACTGTCTAAAAATTCTGACCAGCTTGTAGTCTTTGAATCATACAGAAATATACCAAATGTGTGTAGCTGGGTCATATGGTGCTTACTCCCTAGGGGAAAAAAAAAGAAAAAATTGTATCTTTGAACTTTATTTGCTTCTTTTTTACATCTCAAGTCATTAAATCCAGGGGGTGTTTTAACTGAGTTGTCTTGTAAAGATATCTTATGCTTTCACTGGCAGATACCACAAAAGTATATCCTTATAAATTACTCTATTCCATGTGCCATATTAATGCCCTTGAAACACAGAGTCTCTCCATATCCTCCAGATGAAGGCCTACATGAGATTTAAATGTTGGAAAGCTTACTTTGCTTAAGAAATTTTTGTCTTTTTACAATTTCCTCTTAAATAGTAGAAAGTATGTAACTAAATACATTTCTTTTTTTCTGCCCCCCTCTTTGGCATCTAAAACAAAGTCAAATTTTTGGTTTAGCTATTGCATGCTTAACCTTTCACGTTGGCCATGTCATTCTGTTGTAATTTATTATATTCCAAGTGCTGACTCTTTGTTTTAAAGTTTAAAAATACTTTGTATGTTTCTTCAAACCATATGTAGATGTGTGTGTATGTATATATAGATGTAATTAAATAAAGGAATAGCTAATATATACAAATAAAAAGTAGCAGGCTGCCTTGTATATAATGCACTTAAAATATTTATTGTTGTTTGCCGTTGAGTTACTTTTGACTCTTAGAGACCATATGTGACAGAGTAGAACTGCCCCGTAGGGTTTTCTTTGCTGTAATTCTTATGGAAGCAGATAAGCATTTCTTTTTCCCACAGAGTCACTGGGTAGGTTCAAAACGCCAACCTTTCAGTTAGCAGCTGAGTGCTTAACCCTTGCACCATTAGGGTTCCTTTTAAAATATTTAGACACATGGAAATGATGCTTAGATGCTTCTTATAAAATTACCATAGAATGAATGCTAGTAGATAGAAGAACTAGACTACGTAATCTTAATGGTGTTTTCTGATTACAACTTCAGTGATTTTAAAGGTTACAAATTAAATGCATTATCAAAAGGCTTTAGGTAAACTGAAAACAAACTGTATGTATCCATTGCTTAGAAACAAAATAATAAGCTGGCCTCTGTCCACCAAGTGATTGGATTTAGTTTAATTGAACTAAAGTTGTTGTAATCATAGAAGAAGGTCTGTATTTCCTTTTGTGCAAAAATGTTCAACGAGGTATGAGAACAAAGCGTAAACAATTATTCAGGAGAAAAAAATACAGCTGGTATCATTTCATTAGGAAAATCTCCTAATTACCAAAATGTAAAACACAAAGGTTGCACGCCATTCCAATTTGTGATGTAGCTAGAATCAATTATTTTCACAGCTGATCTATATTCAAAAAATTAAACTCCTTCAGTGACCTTAGTTACTATGCTTCGTATTAGGATATAAGGATAAAACACTTGGACTCTGCCCTCAAGAAATTCAATTTCGTAGGGAAGGTGCATATAAACAAATACAGTGCTTGGTGATAAGGGCATCAATAAATGTCTTAAACACATTACAGCAACAGCACAGAGGAGAAATGCAAGGTTACCAAGTGTGTAATTCTTTCTCGCGATTGGAAGGTCGGGTGAGGATTCAAGGAAACAGGGATATCTGATGAAAATTGTGGATGATGAGGAGAAAGGATTTTATATCTGAATTTAATCTGTAATTTAAGACATTACAACTTGCCAAACCTTCCAAATACATACATACAGATATTTTATTTATCAGACGGATAAAATTGCAAGGGTCTGAGTAATGCAGTTTATAATTGGTATCTTTGGGATGGTAGTGTCTTCAAAATACTAAGCTACAGGTGCACACTCGTTTCAGTAGTACCCGCAATAGCATCTCCGATGGGTTTCTTCTCTGCTTCTGATACTATGCCTTTAAAAACAATGTCCTTTAGGGTTCAATGGTCCATGAAATAGTTTCTGCTGAAGTATCCCTGGTGCCAGCACTGAGACAAACATTCATTTTGGCTGTCAGCTCTAAGAACTTGAAAGAAATGAAGCACATTTATTATGTACTGATATATTCTGACTAGATAATCCTTTTTAGTTGGAGGCACTATAAAAGCAAGTGCAGATTACTGTTGGCAAAATAGTAAAAAATAAAATTCAGCTGAGCTGCAACAGTTCTGCTTCCAGTTTCACAGCTGGGTAATTTTCTTTATAAACTTCTGTTAAAAAGTTTTGCTGGCAATGAATATATTATTAAGTAAACAATTTATAATGTAGCAAGACTTAGAGGAGTCAATGGACCTTTGAAATGATAATTTTTGTATCCTTTCAAAATTTGATGATTTTTAAGTATTATACGTTCAGGGGTTTAGTTAAATGACTTAATTAATAAGGATTGGCATTATTATTAGCATGAAAATGTGGTTATATTAAAATTTTATGAGGCTTTTTATTTTTGGAAATTCTAAATAAACTAATCCTTTGTGTTCATAACTGTGGAAAAACAATTCCTAAATTTTGGATTTTTAATTTTCTGAAATATTAAAATAATGAGCTATTTCCTGCTTGGCTATAATCTAAAAAAAAAAAAAAAAAAGATGGCAAACACACTAGAAGGTAAATAGAAGAGGACTAGGTTAAATTTTCGGGAGGAAACAACAGGTATCTTAAACATAATAAAGCAAAAGGTTGACCTGATTGCCATTTTTCAAAGGAAAGGGACATACATTTAATTGTGTTTTGTTATTGTAAGAGGTCTCTTAGACATGTGTCTAAACAGTTCTCTTTTTAAGTCAAAACTTACTTCTTCTTAAGTGATTAATTAGCATCTATTCTTTGCTGTGAATCAAAGCACTTTAGAATCAGTCACACCCTATGCTACAGTTGATTCCTGTCTCAAGGGAAATAGAAAAAGAGCTTAGAATGGTATCCAGGTGTTCTGATCTGAATTGAGTGAAGTGGACTTGTACACTGAGTGCTTCTGCCATTTTTATAGCAATTATCTCAGTTGTGTCTAGAATAACAATAGTCTAGACTCGCCCCTCATCCTAGTCTGTATCCTAAGGCCAAAGCAGTGATAGCAGATCTGAAAAGCAATGACTGCATTGTAGAGCATATCTAAGTGTTTGACTAGTTTCAACCAACAGAAAAGTAATCTGTAGAAATAAAAAGACACATCTGATTTTCTACTTGTTTGTTATTACATTGTTGGAAAATGATAACTTTTTTGCCACATTTTGGAGCGTGTTTTGGGATAATCAAAGAACATACGCTATGTGACGCGCTCAAAATTTACTTTGAAGGCTGCAGACTACACCACACAAACAGTGACTATTCAAAGAAGCCTATTTAGAACATTACATGCACTGCCACGTGCAGCTTCTCCAATAAGCCCTGGCAGGAATCTCTTGATTTCATAATAGTAAATGGTTCCTCCTAGTTAATGCCAGGGATGTCCCCTAACCTAATTAATTTGCCATCAATTTTCATAATCATGCCCGACCATTAAACCTACGGACTTTCAGCTCTTTAAACCAAGGAATGGGTTCTAATGGAAGAAAGTTGATGGGCTGATATTGTTGATAGGCACCATCAAGTCAATTTTCGATTCGTATCAACCCCACGTGACAGAGTAGAACTGCCCCATAGGGAAGCAGATCGCTGGGTCTTTCTCTTGTGGAACTGCTGGGTGGTTGAAGCACCAACCTTTTGGTTAGCAGTCCAGTGCTTAACCGTTGTGCCACCAGAGCTAATTCCCATGCTCATTATGCAAAATTTAACCATTAGAGAAATACATACTATATTTCATTTAACTTAAGATAATACAACTATTATGGTTAGAAATGAGGATCATGAGACTTTGTCTCATATACTTTGGACATGTTATCAGGAGGGGCCAGTCCCTAGAGAAGGGTAAAGTAGAGGGTCAGCGAAAAAGAGGAAGACCTTCAAGGAGATGGATTGACATAGTGGCTGCAACAATGGTCTCAAACATCGCAATGATTGGGAGGATGGTGCAGGACCGGGAGTGTTTTGTTCTGTTGTACACAGCGTTGCTGTGAGTTGGAACCAACTCGACAGCACCTGACAAGAATGACAAGAAAAAATGGTTGTTAATTAAAAAATAATAAATTTACAAGGAGGAGGCAGGAGGGTCAGAGTCAGAGAAGGAAATGTGACAACAGAAATAAAAAATAATATACTGTCTTATCCTTTAAAATTTTTTAAATTTTATTGTTATGCTTTTGCAAAGAGTTCCCTACATCTCATTTAGACAGATTTTTAAAAATTGCATACCACCATTTTGCATATTGTATTAGTTTCCTATTGCTGCTGTGACAAACCATCACAAATAATTTAAAACAACACAAATTTATTATCTTATAGTGCCACAGGTTACAAGTCCAAAATAGTTCAGTAGGGCTGCATTTCTTCTGGATGCTGAGAGGGAGAATCTGTTTCCTTGTCTTTTGCAGCTTCTAAAGACTTCCTGGAGCCTTAGTGGTACAGTGGTTAAGAGCTATGGCTGCTAACCAAAAGGTCAGCAGTTCAAATCCAACAGCTGCTTCTTAGAAACCTTATGGGACAGCTCTGTTCCGACCTATAGGGTCGCTATGAGTCAGAATCGACTGGATGGCAACAGGTAGACACTGCCTGCTTTCCTTGGCTCCTGGCTTCCTCCTCTATCTTCAAAGCTAGCAGCACAGTGTTTTCAAATCTCTCTCTCTCTTTTCTTTCTATCTCCCTTTCTGACCTCTGTTTCTGTTGTTACATTTCCTTCTCTGACTCTGACCCTCCTCCTTGTAAGAACCTTTGTGGTCACACTGGAACAATCCAGATAATCCAGGATAATCATTCCATTTCAAGATCCTTAATTTAATCACATTTGCAAAATCTCCTTTGCCATTGTCTTAGCATGCTAATGCCACCCTAACACAAATACCACAAGTGGGTGGTTTTACAGAACAGAAATTTATTTTCTCACAGTTCAGGAGGCTGGGAGTCCAAATTCAGGGCATGGCGCTAAGGGGAGGTTCTTCCTTGTCTATTTTAGCTCCTAGGAGCTGCCAGCAATCCTTGGTATTTTGAGGCTTGTGGATGCATCTGCCTCTGTCCTCTGAACTCCTCTTCCCCCTGTGTATCTCTGTATCTATTTCACTCTTTTTATAACTCAGAAGTAATTAGGTTTAGGACGCACTCTCCTCTGGTATGACCTCATTAACATAACAAAATAAAGTCCCATTTTAATGCAGTCATATTTACAGGTACATATTCAGAGGGTTCAGGGACTAGGGCATAGACATTTTGCAGACTGTATATATACATGGGAAAAAATAAATGAAATAATTATAGCCTCTCTGAATTTTCATTTGAAGAATCTTTTAAAAAATGCCTATTTATTGAAATATAACATATTTATTAAGAAAGTATACAAATCATATTTATAGATTTCAATGAATTATTACAGAGTTCACACCTGAGGCATAGCGCAGACAGAAGCAGACTATTGAAATTGCTTGGACTAAGAAGCTCCTCTCATGCCGTCTCTGAATTTCTCCTTCCTTCCTCCACCCCAAAAGTAATCACTCTCTGGACTACTAACACTTTTGTATAGTTTTGTCATTTCACGAAATGTAGCATGGTTGTGTGTACGTGCATGTGTATGTGTGTGTACATGCATGGATATGTGTGTGTGTGGCTTCTTTGCTTAATATTATAATTTCTAAATACAATAAATTCATTTTGTTGTGTGAGCTGTAATTCGTTTTTATCACGTATACCATTCTGTTGATAGACTATACCACAGTTTATCCATTCTGTAAGTGATAATCATCACGGTTGTTTCTAGTTTGAGGCTGTTCTGAATAAAGCCTTTTGAATATTTGATTAAATGTTTCATCAGGCATGTGTATACAAGTTTCTGCTAGGTATGTATCTAGGACTGAAATGACAGATTCATTGGCAATGTGTATATTTAGTTTTAGAAGATACTGCCATGCTAGTTTCCAAAGTGATTATGAAACCGGGCCTATGGGTCCGTGCCCAGCGTGCAAGCAGCCAACCTCTCAGATGCTGGTTTTGAGAGGGAGAAAGAGTTTATTTCGCAGGCTAGCAAGTGGGAACTCAGAGGTATCGACCTCAGATTGATTTCCTCGATTTGAGGAAGCATTTACATTTTATAGGTTTGGGGAATTACACATATTCACATAGGGGTGGAGAAAGGCAGGTGGTGAGGATCAGGAAGTTCTACATATTCATAGTTTCTACTGATTATTTATTATGGGGCGGGGCTAAGACTTTTATCATTTGGTGGTATAGCAGTCTTCATATTGCTTTTTTCTATAATCAGCTTCTTCTAGTTTTTTCCCCTTTGCTGAACATTTCACAGGGGCCTCTGCAGCTTCGTTTGCAATTATTACTTTGGCTCTTGGCTAGTATTTCTAAACCAAATAGTTGTTGAAAATTATGAGAGGGAAGTAATGGAGAAGTATAATGGTTCACTAGGCAGTTTGATTTTTGTTGTGTTTTCCCTCCTAAAATTGTTTTGGATTTAGATCATACAATGTCTATTATTTTACTCTTTACTATTTCTTTAACTGAACTTTTTTGTTTACGGAAAGCTTAAAGAAAATTATTAATTTTGTCCTTCATCTAAAGAGCACACTATTACTCTCTTCCAAACTTCCCTTGTCCTCATCTCAACTCATGTAATTCTCTTCTGGAATTTTACTTCCAATTTAACATTAAATAATAGTCAATACTTATTTGTGCCTTTTACCATTTTCTTTCTTAACTTTTTTTTTTTTTTGGTATTTAACGTGATCAAGCACTTAATCCTGAAATCAAGAAGGTCAAATAAACTGTTATCTAAGAAGCAAATGCTTAAAGTTAGATAAAGGCAGTGAATTAAAATATCCAAGTCACATTAAATACATAGAGTACGATTAATTTTATTATATTAAACTGTGCAAAACATACCATAAATGGTATCTGTGTCTATGTGTGCTTTAAAAGGTAGCAAAAAGACAAAAAGATGAAGTATTTACATTAGTATTTTTATATTGGTGACTTTTGAAGAGGGAAGAAAAAAAGGAAGTGGCACTGGGATAGTAAAATTAGGAATATATAAGGTTATGAGTCCGAATCATCTTGACAGCAATGGGATAGATATAAAGATAAAATTTCTTAATATTTTCTGATGATATAATTTTATACCTGAAAACCCAATAGAATCAACTGAAACCCTAGTATAAACAATAAGTATGTAGTTCAAGATTCGTATATATGTTTTCAATTAATAAGTAAAACTCTTGAGACTGTTTCAATATACTTGAAGATAAAAACCGTGAAAATTCAGGAGGGTCCATATTCATAAACCATGGCTTTATAAGTTTTTGTTTCTTGTTTTTAGTGTGATTTATTTACCGTTGTTGTTAGCTGCCTCCAGGTTGGCCCCTGACTCATGACAACCCCGTGAACTGTGGAACAAAATGCTTCTCAGTTCTGTGCCATCCCCATAAACAGTTGTGGATCCAACCATTGTGATCCATAGGGTTTTCAGTGGCTGATTTTTGGAGGTAGATTGCTAGGCCTTTCTACCTAGCCTGTCTTAGTCTGGAAGCTCAGCTGAAACCTGTTCAGTGTCATAGCAACACGCAAGCCTCCATTGACAGACGGGTGGTGGCTACGCATGAAGTGCATTGGGCAGAAATCGAGCCTGGGTCTCCTGCATGGAAGGCAAGAATTCTACCACTGAACCATCAGTGTCTCACAATGTTATTAGATAACAGGTTTCTCCAGAATTAAATTCACCTGCAGTGTTTAAGGGAATTTGATTTTCAAGAAACCCAAAGTTGGACAATTAGAATTCTGGGCTCAGTTTTCCTCAAGTACAGTTCTCAGTCACTTACAACTGTGCCAGAAGAATATTCCTCCCTGGCACCCTCTCAGGTGAGGACGTGGAGCAAAAGAGGCAAGGAAGATCATGCATGTAGGACATACAAGATAGCCTGACAAGTCACTCACTCTACTGGGGAGACCTGAATCATTGTTACTCCAAAAAGGTGGCAATTCTTGGGTAGTCAGTGGTATATTCTGCCTTCCTCTTATCTAAATGGGATTTGGGGGTCTGTTTTGTTCTAATTTTCGTTCATCATTTCTTATTGGTGTTTCAAGGGTGCAAACATTTGCCACTGAGCTAGATTTTGTCTAAGCCTGAAGAATGGTGTCTGGACCTGCTAAAGGAGAATGCACATTTCCCTGGGCTCCGGGGCTGGGAATGGGAGCAACAAATAGACATGACTCAACTGTCTCCGTCTGGGGAAGAAATGACTGTTTTGGGGTTATATGTATGAGAGCTAAATTTTACTAGAAGGAGACTTTCTTCTAATGGAATGCGTGGGAAGAGAGTTTGGCTGCTGTTGGTAGTGAAATGATAGAAAGTTGTGCACTGGACAGAGGCAAGAATGGCTCAGGCTTGACCAATGACCTTACCCCATCGTCTTGGCAGTGGGTCAGGTGTGTAAGCCAAACAGGGTCATTGAGTGTCCTTCCCTGGGATTTGTATTTAGATGTAATGGGAAAGAAGCTCTTCTCCATACCGGGACTGTTACACTGAGGCTGCCGGCAGTCATGTTTTCCTTCACACAGAGAGGATCTGTTTACAGTAAAACCAGAAAACCAAACCCATTGCCGTCGAGTTGATTCCGACTCATAGCAACCCTATAGGTCAGAGTAGAACTGCCTCGTAGGATTTCTAGGAGCAGCTGGTGGATTCAAACTGCTGACCTTTTGGTTAGCAGCCGAGCTCTTAGCCACTGTGCCACCAGGGCTTAGAGTAAGAGGGACAAGGCAGATGGAGAAGAGTCCTAGCATCACCAGGCCCCACATTCTGGACTTTGAGGAAATGGTTGCTACGTCTCTTCCTTTGATTATGAGACAGGCTGCAATCCTTTGGGGATGAATATCATCTTGTTACAAAGCAGATTTGAGTTGGATTTCTCTTATTTGCAACTGAAGGAACCTGATTAATATAATTAAATTACTTAAGCCTAGAATATAAAGAACTGTTTATATAGCTTCCTCTTAAAATTTCCCTCTCCTTATGGATTTTCTTTTTCCTTCCTTCTAGTTGACAAAGGGAGCTATGTAATACATTTACTGAGGCTGTAACGTTTAGGATTTTTTTTTTTCCATATCTTCCTCATCAGGTCTTCTTGGTATATGTCTTCTCTTTTCCTCCCCTGCTCCTTAACTGATATTTCCATATTTCCTTCATCTGATATTGATGACTGTTCGCTCTATGAGGCCATGCATTCTTTGTATATTGTCTTCTGTTCTGTTCCTCCCTCTGGATGTTCATCTCTCCGGCATGGCAGAGAGATGACAAGGCAGAGAGACCTTTAAACAGCAGGCTGCCTGGTTTTCTGCAACCTGAGTCCACTCAACTCAAGGCACCAGGAGAATAAGTCTGCTTTTTCTCACGTGTGGTTTCTTTCAGAAGAGATGTCAGCTAGTTAGTGGAACAGGTGACGGACCACAGATATTGCTATGTGTTTATCTGACCATAGATTTATTGATTACATGGATCCATCCCTGGTGGGATAAGCAGTAAGTGTGCTATATCACACAAGTTCAACATGTACATGCTTGTTTCTACATACTGATACAGAAGTTAAAACCCATTTTCCCTCTCTTTTCATTCTATCAAGGTTTGCCCAGCTGTATCATCCTGGGGTGACTTTACTTCCTGGGCAACAGTGCAGCCTACTTCTGTTCCCAAATCAGCCATGTAAATCCAAGTCCTTGTATGACCAAATGACAATGATTTATGTAGCGGTTTGGCCATCTAGGCTACCCAGTTTGGTGCCTACAGAATCTGTCTTTGGTAATAATTCTAGAGTTGGCTTATTTTCTGCTAGGCACGTGCTGTCCATATAATGTTTGCTGATCAAAAATACAAAGAAACAGACATTTACTAATGATTATATCTAATAGACACCAGCTGGAGTTAATATCACATATTTAAAAACAGTCTTTGTTCTCTGTTTCATGTTTTGGAGAAAGCCTTTCTCCCCCCTTGTCAAAGCAGTCTTAGAGTAGAGTTACATTTATAATTTATTTTATTTTGAGAATTGTAATCTCCCTCAAATTAGTTTTGCAAGTAATTAGGATGTGAAAAAACAAATAAACGTAATGACTGAATTATCATCCTTCTCAAATCAACTTTTTGAGTTATCCGCATTAAAAAAGCCACGCACAAATTTAGTTCTCTATCTGGGAAGCTGGATTCTGACTGAGCACTTTTTAAGCCAACCAATTTAGCATTGCTAGATTATCCTTTCGGAAGCATAGATTTAAACATAACATTTTATTGTTTAAAAACTCTAATAACTTCCTATTACTAACAAGGTAATAACAAATGATTTTGACATGTGTCATGGTTTGAATTATGTCCCCCCAAAAATGTGTTTATGAATTTGGGTGGGCCATGATTCCCAGAAGTGTGTGGTTAGCCTCCATTTTGTGATTGTAATTTTATCTTAAAGAGGATTAAGGTGGGATAGTAACACCACCTTTACCCAGGTCACATCCAATGTAAAGGGAGTTTCCCTGGGGTGTGGCCTGCACCACCTTTTATCTCTTACAAGAGATAAAAGGAAAGGGAAGCATGCAGAGAGTTGGGGACCTCATACTATCAAGAAAGCAGTGCTGGGAGCACAGCGCGTCCTTTGGAGTGGGGTCCCTGCACAGAGAAGCTCCTAGTCCGGGGGAACACCAAAGAGAAGAAGGCCGACAGAGAGAAAAAGCCTTCCCCTGGAGCTGACGCCTGAATTTGGACTTTTAGCCTACTTCGACTGTGAGGAAATAAACTTCTCTTCGTTAAAACCATCCACTTGTGGTATTTCTGTTATAGCAGCACTAGATGACTAAGACAATACGTTTGTTGTTAGATGCCAGTGAGTCAGTTCCAACTCATGGCGACCCTGTGTACAATGGAACGAAATACTACCCGGTTCTGTGCCATCTTCACAATCGTTAGCTATATTTGAGCCCATTGTTGCAGCTGCTGTGTCAGTCCATCTCCTTGAGGGTCTTCCTCTTTTTCACTAACCCTCTATTTTACCAAGCGTGATGTCCTTCTTCAGGGACTGGTTCCTCCTGATAACTTGTCCAAAGTACATGAGACGAAGCCTCGTTATTCTCGCTTATAAGGATCGTTCTGGCTGTACTTCTTCCAATATAGATTTGTTCGTTCTTCTGGCAGTCTATGGTATGTTGAATATTCTTTGCCAGCACCATAATTCAAAAGCATCAATTCTTCGGTCTCCCTTATTCATTGTCCAGCTTTCACATGCATATGAGGCGATTGAAAATATCATGGCTTGGATCAGATGCACTTTAGTCCTCAAGGTGACATCTTTGCTTTTTAACACTTGAAAGAGGTCTTCTGCAGCAGATTTGACCAATGCAATATGTCATTTGATTTCTTGACTGCGGCTTCCATGGGTATTAATTGTGAATCCAAGTAAAATGAAATCCTTGACAACTTCAATATTTTATCCGTTTATCATGATGTTGCTTATTAGTCCAGTTGTGAAGATTTTTGTTTTCTTCATGTTGAAGTGTAATCCATACTGAAGGCTGTGGTCTTTGATTTTCATCAGTAAGTGCTTCAAGTCCTCTTCACTTTCAGCAATCAAGGTTGTGTCCGCTGCATGTTGCAGGTTGTTAAGGACTCTTCCACCAGTACTGATGCCACATTCTTCTTCATATAGTCCAGCTTCTCTGTTTATTTGCTCAGCATGCAGATTGAATAAGTATGGTGAAAGGATATGACACACCTTTTCTAATTTTAAGTCATGCAGTATCCCCGTGTTCTGTTCAATTGACCACCTCTTGGTCTAAGTACAGGTTCCTCATGAGCACAATTAAGTGTTCTGGAATTCTCATTCTTCTCAATGTTATCCATAATTTGTTATGATCCACACAGTTGAATGCCTTTGCATAGTCAGTGAAACACCGGTAAACAAACATTTTTCTGCTATTCTCTTCTTTCAACCAAGATCCATCTGACATCAGCAGTGATATCCCTCGTTCCATGCGCTATTCTGAATTTGGCTTGAATTTCTGGCAGTTCCCTGTCAATGTACTGCTGCAACAGTTTCTGAGTTATCTTCAACAAAATTTCACTTGCATATGATATTAATGATATTGTTTGATGATTTCTGCATTCTCTTGGATCACCTTTCTTTGGAATGGGAAGAAACATGGATCTTGTCCAATCTGTTGACCATGTAGCTGTCTTCCAAATTTCTTGGATTAGACAAGTGAGTGCTTCCAGCATTGCATCTATTTGTTGATACATCTCACTTGGTATTCCATCAATTCCTGCAGCCTTGTTTTTTGCCAATGCCTTCAGTACAGCATGGACTTCTTCCTTCAGTACCATCAGTTCTTGATCATATGCTATCTCCTGAAATGGTTGAACATCGACAAATTCTTTTTGGTATGGTGACTGTGTATTCCTTCCATCTTGTTTTGATGCTTCCTGAGTCATTCAATTTTTTGTCCATAAAATCCTTCAGTATTGCAACTCGAGGCTTGAAGTTTTACTTCAGTTCTTTCAGGTTGAGAAATGCCAAGTGTGTTCTTCCCTTTTGGTTTTCCAACTCCAGGTCTTTGCACATTTTATTATAATACTTTACTTTGTCTTCTCATGCCACCCTTTGAAATCTTCTGTTCAGTTATTTTACTTTATTGTTTCTCTCATTCGCTTTAGCTACTTTGCGTTCAAGAGCAAGTTTAAGAGTCTCTTCTGACATCCGTTGTGGTATTTTTTTTCTTTTGTGTCTTATTAATGACCTTTTGCTTTCTTCATGTCTGATGTCCTTGATGTCATCCCACAACTTGTCTACTCTTCAGTCATTAGTGTTCAGTGCATTATATCTATTCTTGAGATGGTCTTAAGTTCAGGTGGGATATACTCAAGGTCGTACTTTGGCTCTCATGTACTTGTTTTAATGTTCTTTAGTTTCACCTTGAACTTGCATATGAGCAATTGATGTTGGCCCCTGGCCTTTTTCTGCTTATGATATTGAGCTTCTCCATTGTCTGTTTCCACAGGTGTAGTCAGTTTGATTTCTATGTGCCATCTGGCGAGGTCTACATGTATAATAGCCATTTAAGTTGTTGAAAAAAGGTATTTCCAATGAATAAGTTGTTGGTCTTGCAGAATTGAATCATGCTATCTCCGGTGTTGTTTCTGTCTTCAAGGCCGTATTTTCCAACTGCTTATCCTCCTTTGTTTCGAACTTTCACATTCCATTCACCAGTAATTATCAATACATCTTAATTGCATGTTTGATCATTTTCAGACGAAGTTCGTAAAAATATTCAGTTTCTTTATCTTTGGAATTAGTGGTTGGTGCGTTGAACTGATTAATAGTCATATTAACTGGTCTTCCTTGCAGGTGTATGCATATCATCCTGTCACTGATAATGTTGTATTTCAGGATAGATCTTGAAATGCTCTGTCTGACGATGAATGTGCAACCGTTCCTCTTCAATTTTTCACTCCGGCATAGTAGACCATATGATCATGTGTTTCCAAATGGCCAATACCAGTTCATTTCAGCTCACTACTGCCTGGAATATCATTCTTCAAGCATTCCATTTTATTTTTGACAACTTTCAGTTTTCCTTGATTCGTGATTGTGCATTTCACGTTCCGATTATTACTGGATGTTTGCAGCTGTTTCTTCTCATTTTGAGTCGTGCTACATCAGCAGATGAAGGTACCAAAGGCTTTACTCCATCCACCTCATTAAGATCAATTCTACTTTGAAGAGGCGACTCTTCCCCAGTCATATTTTGAGTGCCTTCCAACCTGAGGGACTCGTCTTTTGGCACTATATCAGACAACATTCCACAGCTATTCATAAGGTTTTTACTGGCCATTTTTTCAAAAGGAGATCTGGTCCTTTTTCCTGGTCAGTCTTAGTCTGGAAGCTCTGCTGAAACCTGGCCACCAAGGGTGACCCTGCTTGTATTTGAAATACCAGCAGCATAGCTTCCAGCATCACAGCGACACACAAGCCACTACAGTACGACAAACTGACAGGCGAATGGTGGATGGTTTGGTAAAGTATATATATACATATATCCAATGCCATTGAGTTGATTCCGACTCATAGTGGCCTTACAGTACAGAGTAGAACTGCCCCATAGGGTTTCCAGGGAGCTGCTGTTAGATTCAAACTGCTGACCTTTTGGCTTAGCTCACCGTAACCCTTAACCACTGTGCCACCAGGGCTCTTGATAAAGTTGACCCACTAAATTATTCTGACTTCCTTTTGAAGGAGATTACTCCCTGTCCTATAGAAACCCAGAATGTTTTATGCCTTTTATCTCAGAATTACTCCCTCTGTATTTTTTTAACTCCACAGTTTTGTTCATCCTACTTTTATTCCTAGAATGCTCTATCTTACATGCTCTTTTGAAAATACACATTCATCCTTCAAAGCCTTTCTCAAATGCTTCCTCTGTAATAGGACTTTTCCTGCTGGGGCGGTGCCTCAACTGGATATTAATGCTCCTTTCTTTGGCTCTTCTCTTTGTGACCTTTTATGGCTTGAGTCACCATACTAATAATTGTTAACAAAGTGGTGCAGTTAAGCTTTACAACCATCCTCATGGAGGGCCTCTGTAGTAGGAAATGTTGATATTCTTTAGATCCCTTTTGTTGTTTTTCTGCCCACCCTTCTTCCCCCTACTTCCCAGTTTGGTGTGCTTCCCTTCCAACAGCCAGAATCTGCAGCTTTATCAGAGGTATGACCTTAGGATACTGGGGCCTGTGTAATCTAAGGTACAGAGAACTGTGAAAAATGCCTGGGAGCTTATACCCTGGAGGCAGCCATGGCCAATGGCCAATCTTTGCTAGGGAACTGAAGATCAGCTCCCTGGGTTTATGACAACTCTGAGGAGTGGTTTAAACTGCAGTTTCCCTCTGAGATCAGGCTGAGGCTGCCCTCTGGAGGAATTTGCCAGAGATAGCCCACTTGTTGGGCTTCCATTCCTCTGTGCTGCTTTCTCCACCCCCAGTTTTCCTTGGGAGCATTTCCTTATTTAAATCACTTGCACCCAAATGCTTCTCTCGGGATTGGCTTCTGAGGAATCCAACCTAACGCTGCCTCATAAAAGCAGTTCAGATATCCCCGGTTGTTTCCCAGTTTGTTCTAACTAGACATAACTAGGGGAATGAGTCAAATTGCTTAGGTTTCTAAATACCAAGTACAAGATAGTACTGCCCTGGTATTTTGAACCAACCAAAATCAAAACCCATTGCCATCGAACCAATTCTGACTCATAGCAACCCAGAGTAGAACTGCCCCGTAGGGTTTCCAAGGCTGTAAATCTTTATGGAAGTAGACTGCCATATTTTTCTCCTGCAGAGTGGCTAGTAGGTTTGAACTGCCAACCTTTTAGTTAGTAGCTGAGCTGTTAACCACTGTGCCACCAGAGCTCCTTGCATTTTGAACAGGTTCTAACATATGATTGCTTTGAGCCTAAGTTTTAAACCCCTAAGAGTGTTTTAAAAGGGCTGTTGAAGGAGAAAAAGTTAGAATTTATCATTTATGTTTGTAATAACTGAGGTAAGACATGCTTACCCATGTAGGCATATTGTTACAATGGCTCTGATGGAATTGGCTGTAGTTTGTGCCCCAGCTTGCAGAGTTTGAACTCCCTTGGGCTATTAGAGTCTGCAGTTTGATTAGCTTGGCTGCATGGAGTCCCTTATCAGCTATTCCTGCAACACATCAATTCTGTGTCATTCAGCAATGTCTTTGCTGGGAAATAATTCTGACAATCTGGTCTTATTTTAAATTTATCAAATAATTGTATGCAGCGTAGCCTTAGTAGATTTTCCACCAAAATGTTCATATTTTCTTCTCGACAAGCTTCATCTCACTTTCTGTTAAGTAGTGATAAGAAGCCACTATTTGTCTAAGAGACCATGGATTGCTCTATTTTCAGTTCTGAGGGCTCTATCAAAATACCCCAAATAAAGAATGGGGTTTTGTAGAGGACCTTTAAACTCTGTATCATTCTCAGAGATCGTATGGATATTGCTAAGTTGGCCTTGATCGTTTTTATACCTTGTTTTTTGAAATCAAGTACTCCTCCTGTGTTTCTCTTTACAATTCTTACTGTCTTTTATAAAATGCCTGGCTACAAGACATTTATACAACATAGGAGAGCCGTAATTCCAGGCATATCATTTTATCAGTTCCCCTGTGGTACATTATCCATTCCCAGCACTGTATTTGTTTGCCCTACACTTGTCATTTTATAGCATGCCTTGCAGATAGGCAGTTATGGGGCAGCTTTTTCTTGTTTATGTTAGGTTTTACTCCCAAATGGGTTGAGATCTTTTTTGCTGTAGGAAATAATCTTTACTTTCAACAGGGATTTTACTTATGTTTATAAACTGTCATTTTGAAATAGAAGAGTCAACTGCATGAGTCAAGATCTTTGCTCTTTATACAGGACAAAATGTACTGCAACAGAACCACTTTTCTTGATAAATATTTTGCTATGTATTAAGGATAACTTTTGTATTCCTAAATAAGGTAGAACAGTTGAATGTATAATAATAAAAACAATAACAGCAACAACAATAATTCTTGCTGATGTTTTAGCCTTAGGAGGATACAACCAGGGAGACATAAACGCCCTGCTCTGATAGAATGGCCTTAGGAGAAAGAGCAAAGATCAGTAAAAAGTTAATTTTGGTGTCAAGGAGTGGAGTTGAGAGGACGTGTTTAACATTTGAGCTTCGCTTATAGAGGTACATAAATATATGGCTATGCATAGACATTTCCATTAGGATGTCTCCCTGAAACGCAGCCACGTTACTCAAGTTCTACCAATAGAAGAATGATAAGAATGATGAAGATCCGTATGATCTACCCATAAGCCACAGGTGCTTCCAGGGAAGAAGGCACAGACCTCTAGGAGTCTTCTCAGGAGCACCAGGGGTCCTAGTGCTACATTTCTGTGCATTTCTTGCCTTCTTATGCTTTACTCAGAGATCCTGCAACTTTATATGCCCTATTAATCCTGTCCACATCAAGCCTGAATATGAAACTTGGCCTCTCTTATTGTTTTCTGGAAGAGATGCAATGACACTTAGAAGTGTTTGGATGTAGTGACCTTACTCTTGATTCACGGTGTGTAGTGCTGAATTAGAGAATGTCCTGCACAACCTTAGCCGTGTACATACCACCAACATGGATCCTTCCGTGCCTTCAAAGCCCACCCACTTCCTCCTAGTTACCCACCTGGTACACAGAGCACCCTGCACAGTATATCCTCATTCTCTGCTTTATTTGCTTCCCTCATGGTACCAAACCTGCTGCCTGACACCCCTGCCCAAGTGCCCTAAGCAATTCTGGCTGTTCAGACCCCTCCTGAAATTCTGTCAATTACAGTTCTCTCCATGATGTTTAATGCTAACTCACTACATTACAGAAAGATGCGTGCTGGAAAACTGTCACGAGCGAAGTGGTTTGGTAGCACAAACAGATAACAGTTACTTGTCAGAGGTAGGTCAGTTCCGTAAAGCCTTCTAAGAGATGATTTTAGAACTATTAGGAGAATAATGAACAGATTTTAGAGAGTCTACCTAGTGACTAAGGAACCCTGATGGCACAACATTTAGGCACTCAGCTGCTACTGGAAAAGTTGGTGGTTTGAACTCATCCAACATCTCCGTAGGAGAAAGACCTAGTGATCTGTTCCTATAAACATTACATCCTAGAAAACCCTATGAGGCAGTTCTGCTTTGTCACATGGGGTTGCTATGAGTCAAGATTGACTCAGCGGCACCTAACAACCACCACCACCTAGTGAATAGGTGCCCGGGAGGTGCAGTGTTTGAGCTTGACCACTAGCCTAAAGGTTGATGGTTCGGATGCACCCAGTGGTGCTGCAGAAGAAAGCCCTAGAGATCTGCTTCTATAAAGATTACAACCAAGAAATCCTATGGAGTAGTTCTACTCTGTAACACATGGAGTCACCGTGAGTCAGAGTCAACTCAGCGGCAACAGGTTTGGTTGATCACCTAGTGAATGGGGGTAGATATTTTATAAATAAAGAAAGCTTTCTATATGTAAAATCATCTTGAAAAACAAGACATTGTGACTCATTATCTTAGACTGGTTTCTAAGAGAAACAGATTCTGAGTTGTCAGTGTGCTTCAAGAGGTTTATTGAGGAGATCACTTGGGAATAACAACAGTAAGGGAGTGAGGAAAGCAGTGTTGGGCAGAGGGAGAAGTTGGACCACGATGAGGTTGCAGCAGAGTCCTCAGTTGATCTTTTCATGCTTTGAAACTGGGATGGCGCTTCAGAGTTGGCCGCTATCAAGGCAAGTGGGCCAGGCCTGTGTATTTCTATATTGATTTGTCACTAAATGGGATCTGAGGAGAGGGCATAAATATGGGCAGGGCAGCTCTCTTCTAGAAGGCAATGCCCAGAAGCAGCTGGGGAAATAAGTGCCAGACTTCTGAAAGGGATCTAGATGGTCCACCACAGTATGTTCTCCACTCATTGTAGAGTTCTCTTTAGTTATCAACCTTGAGAGGTGGTCCTAGCTGTTCTCCTTTTGCACTGAATAGAGAAAATGCAGCATATAATGTAGCTTTATACATTAGTAAACTGATAGTATTATTAAGTATTGCAAATTTAGTCATCTTCTAAAGAGTTTATGATGACTTTCCTGATATACATATAGGCATAAATAATGTCTAAACATTTCCTTGAAAAATAGCACATAAAAGAAGAGACATCATACCCTCTTTAACCTGGTTAACAATTATGAAATAAACAAAGTCAACCTGATTTTATCCTGGCATATGGCTAAATCTTATGATAACTGAGGCAATCTTTCCTGAGAAATGCCAACTGCTAAATGCTTCTTTCCCAATATGCATATTATGTTTAACACAGTAGGTCACAGGTATAAGATTATAGATAGGCATATAATAGATTTATTGATCATGTGATACTATCAAAAGTTAATATTTCTAAACATCTTGTATCACCACTTAATTTTTATATTGCTAAGCAGTAGATTGCTTTACATTATAGATTTTATACTACAGTGATTGCAATAATTAAAGTCATTGAAGCTTAACTCAGTATAAAGTGTTAAGATGTATGAATACACATTGTCTTGTCATCATTGTCATATGAAGAATGCATGCCCTTTATTATTGAAGACTGAGACAGTTTATTAGGAAAGTTTTAACTTTTAAATGTGAGTTTTTGAGAGGAAAAAAAGTGAGGGAGTTAGTTGGTTAGGTTGGAATGGAAAAGTGCATTAATTTTTCAAGAAAATTTGTACTATATGTATCTATGTAAGTTAAGCTAGCAAGTGGGCTACAGATAGTGATGCATTTCAGAATATTTTCTCTCTCTTAAGTTAGCAATATTTTTATTTCTCTCTTCAGTTAGCAATGTGAGGAGTCCAGCTCCAGGCCAAAATCCCATATGGTCTTTCAGGCCTGATCATGGGCAATTACAAAGCTTTGACTGGCATACCTCATAGGGAGAAGCTGCCATTCCCACACCAGACTTGATGCAATAGCCAGTTCACTGCACTCTTCTAGAGGGAATTGCAGTCAAATACTCAGGACCCCACAGGGAAGCCATGTTCATATGCATATCTGCATTCACAGTCCAGGCGTCTCCCTTTGAAGTCCACCTTATAGGGGGCCTTGACTAAGGCAATACTCAGGTGCTTCCATCAAGACCTCCTTATCTGAACCTTGGCGGAGGCACTTTTCTTCACTATGACTCTGTATCTTTCCACTCAAAGCTCTTCCCCTATTCTCTCTCTTGGCATGCGGGTCCATAAAGAGGCAGGAACCTTTTGTTTGGAGCTTTGTGGCAGTGAAACTATTTGCTCTCTGCTGCATCTATCTGACCTTACCCTGTACCATTTCAACAGAAAGCTAGGGAACCAGCACCTTCTTCTTGTCCCTTGCTGGCACTGTAGGGTAAGTGAGTAAAGTCTTGATTGCTACTTTCAGTTGGCTTGTTGTTCTAGGTGACCAGCTTCTCACCTGATGGCATGACCATATTCATAGATAATTTTTAGGAGAACAATTGTATTTGCATCACAGTAGATCCTCGTGTAGTTTTGGATACATAGTTTAATAAACAGAAAATAATAATTTTTTATTTGAATATTCTGAGATACGTGAAGAAGCTGTGGATATGGAGACACAGTTTAATATCTCAGTTCTAGTTTTTGAAACTCAAGAGTTAACACTTAAGTTCTAGTTTTGAAAACTCTCAAAAGTAAGAATAGTTTGAGAGAAATTTTAAAATTAAAGAAACATGACTGAAAAACAGAGGCTTTAAGTAGACCAGTAGAAATGATAAAGACAAAGCAGAAAACAATGAAGTAGAAACCATTAAAAACAGATACTACATCAGTGTTCATTGCAGCATTATTCACAGTAGCCAAAAGGTGGAAATAACCCAAATATTCATCAACAGATGAATGGATAAACAAAATTAGATATATAGATACAATGTGCTATTATTCAGCCATAAAGATAAGTGAAGTTCTGATACATGCTATGACATGGATTAATCTTGAAGACATTATGCTAAGTGAAATAAGTCAGACACAAAAGGACAGATACTGTATGATCCCACTTATATGAAATATACAGAATAGGAAAATGTATAGAGATCACAGTAGATCCATGGTTACCAAAGACTGGGGAGAGGGAGGAATGGGGAGTTATTGCTTAATGGGTGCTGATTTTCTGTTTGGGATGATAAAATGTCTTGTAAATAGGTAGTGGTGATGGTTGCACAACATGGTAAATGTAATTAATGTTACTGAAGTGTGCATTTGAAAATTACACAGTTAAAAATGGTTAAACTGGAAAATTTTATGTTACCTATATTTTACTACAATGAAATTTAAAAAAAATGAAGAAGAAAGCCAAAAAGTCAAAATCGTTAATTAAATTGATAAACCCTCAATTATATTAACTAAAAATAAAAGAAAGTGCGATTAACTAATATTAGGAGTGGAGGATGTGGCATCATTCAATACCTTAAAGAGGTTAAAGATAAACAGAGTATTAGGAACGATACGGTGCTTCCTCACAAAACTAGAAATAGAAATACCTTATGATCCAGCAATCCCATTCCTAAGTATATACTCTAGAGATCTAATAAAAGAGACATGGACAGACATATGCACACGTATATTCATTGCAGCATTATTCATAACAGGAAAAAGATGGAAACATCCTAATTGCCCTTCAGCAGATGGATAAGCAAAATGTGGTATATACACACAATGGAATACTACAGTACCATAAAGAACAATGAGTCTGCAAAACATATAACGTGGATGGATCTGGAGGACATAATGTTAACTGAAATAAGTTAATCACGTAAGGACAAATATTGAATGATCCCACTTTTATAAGAAGACAAGAATAGATATGTATACACATACCAGTGTTCATTGGTGGTTACCAGGGGTGGGTGGGTTCAAACCATTGACCTTTCGGTTAGCAGCCAAATGCTTAACCATTGTGCCACAAGGGTTCCTATAAAAGTCCTATTATATTCATTAAAAAAAAAGTTCCAAAAAATGAAATTACAAGGCCCAGGTGGTTTCCATGAAGGACTCTACTGAATTTTAAAGAAAAATTAACACAAGTTTTCAGACTCTCTTCTAGAAAGTAGAAGAGGAGGGGCACTTCCAAACTTATTTATGAGTCCATTGGTACTTTGATACCAAAAACAGACAAAAATACCACAAAAAAAGATAATGCCCATGGAAGCAGTAGTTGAGAAATCACATAACATATTTCATTGGACTAATCTTTGGCAAAAGATCTCTTTAAAGTTCTAAAAAGGAAAGATGTCATTTTGGTAACTAAATTGCACCTGATTCAAGCCATAGTCTTCGATTGCCTTATATGCATACAGAAGATGGACAATGAAAAAAAGAAGACAGAAGATCTGATGTATTTGAATTGTGGTGTTGGGAAAGAACATTGAATATACCATGGACTGCCGGAAGAACGAACAAGTCAGTCTCGGAAGAAGTACAACTGGAATGTTCCTTAGAAGAGAGGATGATAAAACTTCATCTTACCTACTTTGGACACATCATCAGGGAAGACCAATCGTTAGAGAAAGACATCATGTTTGGTAAAGTGGAGGGTCAGCGAAAACAACGGAAACCCCCAATAAGATGGACTGACACAATACCCTCAACAATGGGCTTAAAGTTATCAAAGATCATGGAGATGTTGGAGGACCAGGCAACATTTCATTCTGTTATACATATGGTTGCCATGAGTTGGAGTCAAGTCCAGGACAACTAATAACAACATAACCAATGGAACAGAATAGAGGACCCAGAAATAGACCCACACAAGTATGTTCAGCTTCTTTTCGACAAAGTTGCAAAAGCAATTTGATGGAGGAAAGCTCATCTTTTCAACAAGTGATGCTGGAGCAGTTAGACACCCATAGCCAAAAAGATGAAAATCGACCTCAGTCTCACATCTTATAGAAAATAATAACAACAGCAACAATAACTTAAAATGGATCACAGACATAAATGTAAAATGGGAATCTATACAACTTTTTGTTTTAAAGAAACAAGAGAGAATATTCACGAACTAGACCTAGGTAAAGAGTTCTTAGACTTGACAGCAAAGGCACATCCATACAAGGAAAAATGGACAAAATTGATCTCATCAAAAACAAAAACAAAAATGCTCTGCGAAAGATCCTGTAAGGAGAATGAAAAGACAGTCTACACAGCGGGAGAAAATATTTGCAAACTAGATACATGATGACAAATTAGATTACATATTTATACATTATTATTTTAAACTATATATCTGTCAACAGATTCCAAAACGCCACTGGTGTAGAGTCGATTCCAACTCATTGCGACCCTATAGGACAGAGTAGAACAGGAGTTTCCAAGGCTGTAAATCTTTACGGAAGCAGACTGCCACATCTTTCTCCTGAACGCTTTAACCACTGTGCCACTAGGACTCCTTCAACAACAGATTAGAAGAATAATAATAATAAACTCTAAAAAAAAAATCAATAGTAAAAACAATCCAGTTAGAAAATGGGCAAAAGACTTGAAGTGACATTTCACCAAAGAGGATATACAACGGACAGATAAGCATATGAAAAGATGTTGAACACTGTTGTTGTTGTTAGTTGCCCTAGAGTCAATTCCAACTCATGGCGACCCCAAGTATGCAGAGTAGAGTTGCTCCACAGGGTTTGCAAGGCTGTGACTTTTCAGAAGCAAGTCACCATACCTGTCTTCCAAGACATCTCTGGGTGGGTTATGAACTGCCGACCTTTGGTTTGGCTAGTGATTGAGCGCTTAATCATTAGGCCACCCAGGGACTCCTCAGTAGCCACTAAAAAAAAACAAAACAAAACAAAAACCCACTGCCGTTGAGTCGATTCCAACTGATAGTGACCCTAGAGGACAGAGTAGAACTGTCCTATAGGGTTTCCAAGGAGCAACTGGTGTATTCAAACTGCTGACCTTTTGGTTAGTAACCATAGCTCTTAACCACTGCGCCACCAGGGCTCCCAATAGCCACTAGGGAAATAAAAATTAAAATAACAATGAGGTATTACTACAGAATAGATATTACTACAGATATCACTATCAGAATAGCTCAGATAAAAAATAGTGACAAAACCAAATGCTGGTGAGGATACAGAGAAACTGGATCATTCATACATTGCTGGTGGAAATGTAAAAAGGTACAGCCACTCTGGAAAACAATTGTGAATGTATCCTAAAACCTAAGCATACTATTATTATGTGACCCAGCAATTGTACTCCTGGATCTATATCCCAGAGAAAAGAAGATTTGTGTTCACAAAAATATCTATACATGAAAGTTTATAGCAGATTCATTCATAATAGGCACAGATGGGAAACAACCCAGATGTGCTTCAATGGTTGAATAGTTTATAAAACAACAACAACAAAAAACTGTGGTACATCCATACCATGGAATACTACTGAGCAAGAAAAAGAAATGAATTGTTGACACATGCAACATCTTGTTGTATCTTCAGGGAGTTACGTTGAGTGGAAAAAAGCTAATCCCCAAAGGCTGCATACTATATTATTTCATTTGTATAATATTCCTGAAATGACAAAATAGTAGAAAGGGAGAACAGATTAGTGGTTACCAGGAGTTAAGGAGAAGAATAAATGTGGGAAGGAAGTAGATACAGCAGTTAAAGGACAACGTGAGGGATCTCTGTGGTGATAGAAATGTCCTGTATCAGTGTCAATATCCTAGCTATGATATTGTGGTATAGCTTTACAAGATGTATAAATATTTTGTACCAGACTGTGGATTGCTTATGTATTTTCTTACTGGTGTCTTTTTCATATTAAAAAAATGTTACTGAGATAATTGTAGAACCACATGCAATTGATCTTATATACCCTTTATTCAGTTTCTCCAATGATTTTTCTAATCTCATAGAAGGTCAGAAACCCTGTAATTTCTTTTTCCTTTGTTCTTCAAAGTTAACGGTGACAGGTTCTACCAAGATTCCTTTCCAATCAACCTATCTCTGTCTTGGGAATCCATTTTACTTGTCATTTTGTTAAATTTGCCTGGTTGAGTCATGTTGTTGTTGTTGTTAGGTGCCTTCGAGTTGGTTCTGACCCACAGTGACCCTATGTACGACAGAACGAAACACTGCCCGGTCCTGCGCCATCCTCACCATCTTTGCTATGCTTGAGCCCATCATTACAGCCACTGTGTCAGTCCATCTCGTAGAGAGTCTTCCTTTCTTTCGCTGACCCTCTACCAAGCATGATGTCCTTCTCCAGGGACCAGTCCCTCCTGATAACATGTCCAAAGTATGTGAGACCAAGTTTCGCCGTCCTCACTTTTAAGGAGCATTCTGGCTGTACTTCTTCCAAGGTAGATTTGTTCATTCTTCTAGTAGTCCATGGTATGAGTCATACATGCCCCTTGAACTTCTGATATCCGAACCATTAGAATCAGCAGATATCTGCTCTAGATATATTTATTAACTTTAGCTTTGAACTCAAGCACTTAATACATACTAGAATGGGTAAAATTAAAAAAAGAGTGAAAAAAATTGGCAATGCTAAGTGTTGATGAAAATATGAGGAAATAGAAAGCTCATGCAGTTCTGGTTGGAATTGAAAATGGTATAACCACTTTGAAAATTGTTTCACATTATTGTTATTACAATAAACTGAATAATAGTATGTTAATGATGTTAATATCAAGACTACAAAGATAAAAATATCAACAAACATTTTTTCCCTTTTTTCAGAGACAGTGTTCTCAAATATTTCAAAAAAAGTTTTGTAGACTTAGAAAAGTCTAAAATAACATATTTTAACTGATTAATTTTCTGAAAAAAAATTTTTCTCACAGGTCATAAAATGTCAGTAATTTGAAAGCATAAAATTAAATAAGAAAATAATATAATTTGCATTTAATTAAAGTAAATTGAATAAGCAATTACTACAACACAATGCAAAATGCATTTTCGTTTATGTCAGTGTTGGAATAACTTGAAGCTTAGAAATTGTTAGTGAATCACCATGACTGCCTGCTTTATTTGCTTAGTTGAATTTTTTTCTTGATGCTGTTTAAACATATCTACGTCAACTGTTTTTTTAAAGGATTATATTTGGTAAATACTTATTTGAATTAGCTGAACACGTATTGCTTTTATTTGTTCTTATTAGGTGCCGTCAAGTTGGCTCCGACTCATAGGTACCCCATATACAACAGAACGAAACAACTGCCCAGCCCTGCGCCATCCTTATAATTGTTGCTATGTTTGCGCCCATTGTAGCAGCCATTGTGTCAATCCATCTCAATGAGGGTCTTCTTCTCTTACGCTGACCCTATACTTTATCTAGCATGATGTCCTTCTCCAGGCACTGGTCGCTCCTGATAACATCTCCAAAGTATGTGAGACCAAGTTTCGCCGTCTTCGCTTCCAAGGTGTATTCTGGCTGTATTTCTTCCAAGATAGGTTTGTTAATTCTTCTGGCAGTCCAGGGTATATTCGGTATTCTTTGTCAGCACCATAATTCGAAGGCATCAGTTCTTCTTCAGTCTTCCGTATTTGTTGTCTAGCTTTCGCATGCATATGACGCAATTGAAAACAACCATGGATTGGGTCAGGCACACCTTAGTCCTCAAAATGACATCTTTGCTTTTTAACACTTGAAAGGGGTCTTTTGAAGCAGATTTGCCTAATGTAATGTGTTGTTTGATTTATTGACTACTGCTTCCCTGGGCATTAATTGTGGATCCCAGTAAAATGAAATCCTTAACAACTTCAGTATTTTCTCCATTTATCATGATGTTGCTTACTGGTCCAGCTGTTCGGATTTTTGTTTTCTTTATGTTGAGGTATAATCCATACTGAAGGCTGTCGTCTTTGATCTTCATCAATAAGTGCTTGAAGTCCTCTTCACTTTCAGCAAGCAAGGTTGTGTTATCTGCATATCACAGGTTGTTAATGAGTCTTCCTCCAATCCTGATGCTGCACTCTTCTTCATGTAGTCCAGCTTCTCAGATTATTTGCTCAGCATACAGATTGAATAAGTATGGTGAAAGGATACAACACTGACACACATTTTTCTGGTTTTAAACCACACAGTATCCCCTTGTTCTGTTTGAAAGACTGGCTCTTGGTCTATGTACAGATTCCTCATGGGCACAATCAAGTGTTCTGGAATTCCCATTCTTTGCAATGTTGTCCATAATTTGTTATGATACTCACAGCTGAATGCCTTTGCATAGCCAGTAGAACACAGGTAACCATCCTTCTGGTATTGTCTGCTTTCAGCCAAGATCCATCAGACATCCCCTGTTCCACGTCCTCTTCTGAATCCAGCTTAAATTTCTGCCAGTTCACTGTCAATGTACTGCTGTAACTGTTTTTGAATTATCCTCAGCAAAATTTTACTTGGGTGTCATATTAATGATATTGTTCAATAATTTCTGAATTCTTTCGCATCACCTTTCTTCAGAATGAGTACAAATATGGATCTCTTCCAGTTGATTGGCCAGGTAGCTGTCTTCCAAATTTCTTGTCATAGACTAGTGAGCACCTCCAGCGTTGCATCTGTTTGTTGGAATATCTCAATGGGTATTCTGTCCATTCCTGGAGCCTTGCTTTTCACCAGTGTCTTCAGTGCAGCTTGGATTTGTTCCTTCAGTACCATTGGTTTCTGATCATATGCTAACCCTTGCAGTGGTTGAATGTTCTTTTTGGAACAGTGACTCTGTGTATTCCTTCCATCTTCTTTTGATGCTTCCTGCATCATTCAATATTTTGCCTATGGAGTTCTTCGATATTGCAACTTGAGGATTTAATTTTTTCATCAGTTCTTTCAGCTTGAGAAATGCCAAGCATATTCTTCCTTTTGGTTTCCTAACTCCAGGTCTTCCCACATTTCATTATAATGCTTTTCTTTGTCTTCTTAAGCTGCCCTTTGAAATCTGTTCGTTTCTTTTACTTATCATTTCTTCCATTTGCTTTAGCAGGACTTCTTCTGTTCAAGAGCAAGTTTCAGAGTCTCTTCTGACATCCATTTTGGTCTTTCTTTCCTGTCTTTTTAATGACCTTTTGCTTTCTTCATGTATGATGTCTTTGATGTCATTCCACAACTCGTCTGGTCTTCTGTCATTAGTGTTCAAGGTATGAAATCTGTTCATGAGATGGTCTCTAAATTCAGATGGTATATACTCAAGGTCCTACTTTGGCCCTTGTGGACTTGTTTGGATTTTCTTCAGCTTCAACTTGAACTTGCATTTGAGCAATTGATGGTCTCTTCCTCAGTCGGCCCCTGGCCTGGTTCTAACTGATGATACTGAGCTTTTCCATTGTCTCTTTCCACAGATGTAGTAATTTGATTCCTGTGTATTCTATTCAGTGAGCTCCACATTTATAGTTGCTGTTTTTATTTACTGTGTATTTAATGAATTTACATTTTGACATTTAGAAATACAGTTAAAAACTTGAGATATTTATTAAACATTTAGAAAAACTTTAGATGATCCTATATTCATGCTTACCTTGATAATGCAAGGAAGAATTTTTTGAGGTAAAGTAAGTATTATTTGAAGGTAGCAATGCTTTTCAACTCTCACATTCATAGAAATTCATAAGCCATTAATTCAAGAAGTACTTAATGAGTATCTGCTTTAGGAAAGAGATTAACTGCTAGGCATCATGGGGTGTGTAGGGAGTTGTGTAGGGATCCAGGCCATATTAAATACACAAAAAAGAGTTGTGGAAACTTTTTGATTATACATGTACATATTGGGCCATTATTGTCTGAATGTTTTCAGTTTGAACACACTGTAAAACTTTGTTACGTAAAGAATGCTAGGCTGAAGACTAGAGGAGGCTGAGAACTTGAATGTCAAATTTTTATTGTGTCTTTATGGCTGCCATTATTTATTCTTTGAAGTGTGTTCTCCTTTAGTAATTTAAGCAAATGAGTTGTGACACATTTGTAATCATCTTAGTTAATTGGCTTGCTTAGATTTCTTCATTTCTAGGTTAAAAAACAGTTCTTGGCATTTAAATGCATTTATTCATATTATTGTTAGCAAAAGAATACTTACAAGCAGCCCAGTACTTTCCATTTATTGTTTGACAAAGTTTAGTTCTGTGTTCACATATTCTAATAGGATCATTTTTATGCATTGTTATAGTGCACAGCTACCTGCTTGAGAGTATCAAGTGTCTCTATAAAAAGAAACAAACAAATAACTAAAAGTAATTACTTCACAATATAAAGTAATAACTTTCTTTGGACTGGGCATAATCAAAGTCTGAACCAGAACACTAAAACATACTTCCCAGTAATTGCAGATTATTAACATATTATTTTCTTCTCAACATCAACATATATCTTTTCCTGTACTTAAATTCTCAGAGAGATGATTCCACCCAACTTAATGCAGTGATCCTTTAAAAAATGAATATATTCACCTCCTGAAAAAGTTGAAATCCCTAAGATCCATCCCTTAATAAGGTAATTGGAGATTTGATCACACACCTTCTACGTGTACAGTTTGGGCCTGCCACTTTGCCTTCTCCTCTTTTCTGAAACACACACACACACACACACACACACACACACACACACACACACACCCCTTTAATAGAATCAAAACTAACTTTGATATTTACTAGGAAAATTGTCTTCACAACCAATTGATGAAAGTGTCTGTTGTTAAATGATTCTTACCTGATAATTTGATACTTTCTCTGGAGGAAACAAGAAATTCCATTAGAAAATCAGCTGAATTTTGCTTAGCAAATTTTTATCCCACACAATTCTAGGAAAAACAATGCCTATTTCCACACTTGGCAAGTGAGAAATCGTACTGATTTTAAAATGTTTCTTGCGTGCACTAGAGGAAAATAAAATAGTTTAAATGCATAGTTAATCCCATCTGTAAATGTGACCTGCCTATTCTATTAAGTCACTAAATGGGACCTCTTCCATTTCACATTCAATTTGCCAGTCACACTTGTCCTAGGATTTCAATGAAGATAAATTATATCTGTTGGTAATTAGTTAATCGGTAGTTTGCTCATCCATCTCCATATTGTGTGTGCTTTTCTTTTCTCGTCTTGTTTATTGCATTATTCTTTCCTCTCGTTCATTTCTGAAAATGGAGAAAAAATTTGGGACAATATCAGCTCAGAAATTCCCAATTAACATACAAGCTGAGCGGCTTTTAGCCCTTAAAAATTTTAATTTAGAAGTGAGTAGGGAGAGAAAGAAGACATAAGTAAGTACCTTCGAAACTAAAACATAGAAGTGTGATTTTGCAGTAGTGCAAGAATACGAGTGGGAATCATAGAAGCAGATCACCCTTTGGAGTTAGAGAAATGATGTCCATACTGACACTTCCTTCTAGTATGGAGAGGCTATGGGTGAGTTATCTACCTTCCCATGCAGGAGACATGGATTCACAGCACCTCGTGCACAGCCACCATCAGTCTGTCACTGGAGGTTTGTATGTTGCTATGATGCTGAACTGGTTTCAGTCAAACTTCCAGACTAAGATGGACTAGGAAGAAAGGCCTGGCGATCTTCCAGAAATCATCCAGTGAAAACTATATTGATCAAAACAGTCTGACTTATAACCAACCGATCATGGGGATGAGAGAGGGCCAGGCAGCATTTTGTTCCATTGTGCATGGGGTCACATGAGTTGGGGGCCAATTGGACTGCAGTTAAGTCCTGGTTAGTGCAAATGGTTAAGAGTTCAGCTGCTAACTGAAAGGTTGGCGGTTTGAACCCACCAGCGGCTCCGTGGGAGAAAGACCTGGCGATCTGCTTCCATAAAGATTACAGCCAAGAAAATCCTATGAGACAGTTACATTCTGTCACATGGGGTCCCTATGAGTCAGTATCAACTCAGTGGCCCCCAACAACAACTACAGACCTCTGCTACATTGCACCAGCCAGGATTTTAAAATTCAAATAATGATACCACTTTGGCTAGTTAATGAAGCAAAAGCTTTCATTAAAAGATACTACATAGTCAGTTGACACTCAGGAGGATCAGAGCATCAGGTCTGGAGACTTCTTAGTGACAAACCATTTTAATTCTCCTAGAATCCACATTTCTGTGTCCGTGGAGTTGGGGTGACCCACTCAGGCCATCTGCCCTTAGGTGTCTGCGATGGTTAAGATTGTGTGTCAACTTGACTGGTCCATGCTTCTCAGTGTTTTAATGTAATCACTCCCATGATTGAATATACTGTGAGTAGCCAATCAGATGCAAGGGAGTCTCCTTCGGGGTGTGGCCCACATCTGTATATAAACAGACGTTCTGGCTTTTTGCTCTCTCTGGATCCTGCGGCTGCTTCCTCTTGTCTCATGTCCCATTCTTGGGACTTGAGCTGTCAGCTTATCTGTCGAATCTGGGATTCGTTGATCTGCACAGCCTGTGAGCTGGAGCTCTGCTCTCCGACCTTCCGATCTTGGGCTTGCAGCTTCTGCAGCTGTGTGACTTGGGAGAGGCCTCTACCCTGTTCCACGGACTTGGAATGTTCTAGCCTCTACAATCGTGTGAGCTGTTTCCTGATATAATCTCTCTCTACATATATATATATTTATACACTTTACTGGTTTTGCTTCTCTAGAGAACCCAGCCTAAGACAGTGTCCTTTTGAACCTTGAGCTTTTAAAAGAGCTGTTTTCCTAAAGTCACCTTCAAGTCAAACAATAGCCTAGTAAGCAGCTTGGTGGAGACTGTTTTGCCTTAGGCATTGGGCTCTTTTAGAGAATTATCTACGTGCAGCCAGTTTCGAGGAGCTGGAACCCCAGGGTCTGACTGGAAAATGTATGGCATCTCTTTGGTGGCTCTGTTTTTGCGACTGATGGACCCTGGACCCCTGCCTGTGTTCTGATGCTATCTCCTGAGAAATGAACGTGGCAATGAACTATATAACCCGTTTTCACTATCCCCCCTTCGGAACACCTTCCTGATACTCTCTGGGTTGACGACACCTAATTTGAATCATATCTACTCACACTAAATATATTCTGTTACACTAATATTTGGTGTTTCTCTATGCATTTAGGTTTTTGACACTAAAACCAAACCAAGCCCTTACCATCGAGTCGATTCCGACTCATAGTGACCCTGTAGCACAGAGTAGAGCTGCGCCACAGGGTTTCCAAGGAGCAGCTAGTGGATTTGCAGTGCCAAACTTTTGGTTAGCAGCTCACCTCTTAACCACTGTGCCATCAGCGCCGTCAGGGAAAAATGCCCATGCCTCATTACACAGCTGCTCCAGCAAAGACCACATTGCTGCTTCCCCAGAATATAGGCCACAAAGCTCACACTATTGATGCTGAGTGTCAGACATCAAAATCTCCATCATGTATCCCCTTCAAAGTTGGAAACATCCTCCACCTCTCATCCGGGTAATTGTTTCTGCATGGTTTGTACTTCTTCATGTTACTTTCCTAAATCAAGATCTTAAGCAGTTGCATTTCATTGGTGGAGCCTCAGTTACATGCCTGTGTCCTGTGTTCAAGAAAGCTGGGTGTGATACACTCACACGTTGCCTTAAAATTCCAAACAGCAATAAGACTGCTAGAATGAGGATCTTAACCCAGTGACATCTACCACTCCATGGGTGCTGTATTCACCCCATCAGAGCCTGAACACACAAGAGGCTTGCAGAGTGTGAGCACATGAAAAGTAGCTTTATTTCTTACAAAGAAAAGCACATAGCCCACGAAAACATATTCGGATCCATTTTTGATGAGGTCCTGTCTGATTCGAAAAGGCTGTCTGGGCAGGGATGATGACTCGTCTACATTACCCAGCTTTGTACCATAGGCGAGGGTACAAAGGATAGGCAGGATAGGTTGGCTAGTTAGGTGGGCTTAAAAACTGCTGTATGTGCTTCCACCTGGCACCATAGGCTAGGGACTCTGAAAGTCCCTCCTCCAGCTATTTTTATACCCCAAAGCCTATGTGATTTACTACATGGGGCGCAATGTAGATTTTCCCACCTAACCACCAGAGGAGGAAGATGGTTAGACATTTTGGTGCCAACCTAGATGGTATCGCTTTAACCCTACTGACAAACATCAGACCTCAGAGGGTAGGGGTCAGTGGTTTGCTCTGAGGTCTGCTACATCATGGCCCTCTCCCTTCCTGAGACCTGTTACCAGATGATTAGGTGGGGACTCCCAACTCATTTGAACATGATTAATTGTTGGCTGATGTTCTAGAAATACAAAAGCCACCTTGATTTCTCAAGAATTCCAAGAGCTATTTTCAGAAACCAGAGACAAAAGACCAAGTTTCTTATCTCATACCTGGGAATTGGGTTTGTAGCTTCTTAATTGGGCACATAGGACTTAATAATATAAATACCTTAAATGCTGGGTGGAGGAATATTAAAAAAATTCTGGATGACCACAGAATTTGATAAATACTTACTATTTTCGCCTCAACATCAACTTATACCCTTTTTTTTTGTACTTAGATTTCCAGAAAAATGATCCCACTCAATGCAGGTATCCTTTAAAAAAACAAAAATATATTCACCTCCAGGAAAGGATGAAAACGCTAAGATCCAAGAGTCACTACATCTAGCAAAAGTCCAAGATATGTACACATGATGTCCATCCCTATATTACCTCCATCAAAAGCCCATCTTGATACTCTGTAACATTGTAAAACATAAGTTAAGTTTCCCCAAATTCACCTTTTATAAAATAATATAGAAAATGTGGAGAGAAGAAAAGAAAAATCAGTTAAAATATAAACTATATAGTGTCTAACAAGGATGTACATTTAGATGTTGAAGTCTATTTTTGCAAGTGGTCCTGAGGCTAGTCACCATACGACCTTCTTTCTCCACTATTTATTCTGTGTTCTATTTGCCTTCAACCAAAAGTTCAGCTCGTACGGGAATTTTCTTCAACCAAAAGTTCAGCTCGTACAGGAATTTTACCTGGCACTGTGACACAAACATTAATTCCAGATGAGCTTGATCCCTCAATTGTAACCGGATGCTTCCAGGTCTGCTCGGCGGCTAGAAGGACCCAAAGCGGTGAAAGGGGAAGAAGCAGCTTTATTTAGTTGGCCAAGCAAAGGAGCCTGAGGGGTTTATATGGGTAAAGTAAATTGGGTCTGGGGTCTTCAGGGATGCCCCAAGGTAGAGTCAGCCTGCTGATTGGTTTGGCCCATAAAGGTGTTCCTGGGGCGGTCCGATCTTCTGCGCCTACTCAGTCTAAGAGGGGGGCCACCAAGATGGCGTTTTGCCCACGTCCGGGGCGTAGATGGGGATGTGTGTTTTTTGGCCTCTGATGTCAGTAGGTCATCCAAGGGACATGGTTGTTGGTACTGTGCATGTCAGGCTGGCCAAACCTGGTTCCAGATCAGTTTCGACTGGTCTCGAGACCCCAGTCCCTTATTTTTCTTAACTGAGCCGGAACTGGAAGTGTACCTAAATAAAGAGATATCTTAAAGATGGGGGTTAGTTCCTACATTACCTAATAAGGAGATAGCTTAGATGCAGGGAGTTAATTCTCATATCACATAAGATGGCAAGAACCACCCCTTGCTTCAAGATGGTGGGTGTGCTTCTCGCCTCACAATCATCTTGCTGTTAAGGTTGTTATGGGCCTCTCTCTTTCTCTCTCTCACTCTCTCTCTTTCGTGGTCTTTTCTTAACTTTTATACAGAAACACTAGCAGACAGCCCAGAGGGCACCCTAAATTCCCAACATACATGTCTCAGTAACCACTGTAAATTAATAATACTATTTGCACATAATAATTAGGATCAATCATCCCAGTCAACCTTGTAGCTATTTTTCCCCATTTTTTCTGTGCTATGAGGAACCTATTGATGGCTAGTGTTTTTTTGACAATTTTGGCTTCTAATTGAATTGAAGCAATGTTTTTTTCCCTAGGTAGAAATATTTCTTCCTTGAATTCTGTGGCAGAGACAATGCTGTGTGTTCACCATATTGCTTACTCTTTCAAAGCCCGGAAGACTTTCCCATTCTCCCTTGTGGTTTGGTTTGTGCCATGTGACTGAAGTACGGTTGATGTAAGTTGGTCAGAAGTGATATAAATTGCTAGCAGACATGGTCCTTAATAGGATCCCAGTTGAACCTATAGCCCTGTCTCCTCTTCTGCAGTGGAGTTGGAGGCCACATATTCTAGTTGTTGTAGTAACCATGTCGGGAATACTACCCGACCTGCGTCAGACTGTAATGTGTATATGTGAAATCATTTTTTATGGTAAAGAGATTATTATTACCACAGCACTGCCTGTCTTATCCTTACTTTTACTGGTATTAAGACTTCTAACCCAGCAGAATCCAACAGCATAAGGAAGAAACATTTTTTGAATGAGTCAAAGGAATGACATTTTAGTTTCCACCTCTTTGTTGCTGGACACACATCTTTTAGCTATGGGGAAAAGGTACTACATTGTTTAATAGTTCAAAATATATTGCACATCACAGATAATGTTTCTGAGTAGAATTCAAATAGATAAATTCACCATTTTATACATCCAGTTCTTCTGGGTGATGGAGCATATGTTAACCAGTGAATCCCATGAGTAAGGCTCATTGAGTTATTTAATTCACTGTAAAATTATCTATCTGTTCAGGAGAAATGTATGGTGTTCCTTGATGATGAATAAGACATTAAGTAAGTTCATAGATGATCTGGTTGGCAAAAGCAAAGAAGGTAGAGAATGCAAACACAAATCCAGAATAAATATCAAATCAGTAAAATCAATTATTAGAAAGGTGTTAAAGCCCCTCAAAGAGCTAATCAGTAAAACCACACACAGTCCTACTCTTGGAGTCATCCCACAGACTCCTCGAAGGACAGTCGCAAGTGTACCTTCATGAAAACATGTGGCTTAAACATCCTGTCCTGCCTCAGATTCCTGGTCCTGACTCTTTAGCCTGTCAAATGTTATTAACCTGACCAAATGGTTTGTTGGTACCTGGGAATGTGTTCTCATATCAGGGACTCAAGGTAGGTCACTGATGCAGGCTGACCAGGTAAGTCTTAGTTAGAGGATATCCTGAATGTTGAGCTTCTGTATAAACACTTCCTCTGCTATCATGAGCACTCTGTTTATGAGCCATTGGGCAAGCACTGCAGTGCTGAGGTAAGAGACTGACATTCACACTGGACTATTTTGGCCACCTGACTATTGAGAGCTTTCCCTATGTTAAGACATCTTTGATGTGCCATTCACACAGAACACAGATATCACAATCTGGGAGATTTCTGCAAATTTCTTCAAAATGCTTTGTCACCACTCCACCAATCCTGGTCCTTTCAAGACACTAAACATGTAGTTAAAATATTAGTTATTGCTCATGAGTTAACGTAAGATTATCTTATCTTCAATAAAAAGTAAATGATAAAATGTACTTAGGGAAGTTATATCTACTGAGAATATAGTCCTTCCCCAATCTCCTTCAGGGCTACCACTGAATGGATTTATAATGCTATTGTCCTCTCCTCCTGGCTACCAGCATTTCAGACAGAGCCATCTATAAACCAGGATAAGGTTTTATGCCTTACTTAACTGCTAATGGCCAACCTCCCATGAGACCATTGGTGTGAGCTGAGGAGAGGGTGGCAGTGAGAGAGAAATGGGCATATTTGTTTTCTGTGTCAAATTACTGTGTCTTCAGGCCCTGCTGGAAACTTCTCCAACTTGATGAAATGCTGCTGGGCATGCTCAGCGTTATGAACTGGTATATCACATGCCATGAATTTCATGATGAGTGGCTCAACTTGCTGATCATTTGCTATTTCAAGGTCAAGTGTTTGATCACTACCATGGCACAGAACAAGTGTTGTTCCTCAAATGGATATTAGTTTATGGTAAAATCTCTTGGCTTTGCTCCAAAATCCTGGGGGTCTCCACTCTGATTCTCCAGTCTGGAAACTCTGCAGATCCCATCAGCACCCTCATCTTCTGCAGATATTTGCAGTAACATTGGGTATATTGGCTTATAAGGATCAAGGGGCAGAACTTCTTGCACTGCAGCCTGAAATCTTTTGCTCTGGCGTACACTTAATGCTGAAAGCCTGCACTAAACCATTGCATCCACATGTAGCATATATTGCCTGCAAAAATCCAGAGGATTATCAAACATTATTCCTCTTTTTTGTGGGATGGAGAGAAAAAATGTGGGCCCAGAGCCAGAGTGTTGATATGGTCCTGAGGCAAAAAAAAAAAAAAAAAAGTTGAAGAGTTAAGGTTCTCCCTGTAAGATGGAGAAAAACAAGAACAAATCAAACAACATGAAAAAATCCTGACTTCTGCTATTTTCTGTTCATTGGGATAAAGAGAACATAATCTGACTTAATCTCTAATAGCTCAATCTCTGATAAATTTTAACTCTAAGAAAATTCAAGTTAATGTGGGAGCCAAAGAGAAGGAAAATGACCTTAAACTATCCTGAGGGAAATTTTAAAATGATATTGTAAATTTATGATAAATGTATTAGGGAAAGAGACGGTCTTATTGTTGACCAAACCCATTGCTGTGAAGTCGATTCTGATTCATAGCAACCCTATAGAAAAGAGTAGAACTACCCCACAGGGTTTCCAAGGCTGTAATTTTTACGGAAGCAGACTGCCACGTCCTTCTGCTGTGGAGTGGCTTGTGGTTCGAACAGACGACCGTTTGGTTAGCAGCCGAGCTCTTAACCACTGCGCCACCAAGGCCCCACTATAGAAAGAATCACAGAACTTAAATTCAGCAAAAAAACCTTGTTGCCATTGAGTACAGGCAGTCCCTGGGTAATGATCGTTCAACTTACGTACAACCCCAACCCGTAGTTATGAACCAACCCCCGTAAAGCCAACCGCATTAAAAATCCAAGGTACACACCATGATTTGTAATAGCAAATGGGCACTACTTGGCAGTGTGCATTAAAACATTATTATTATTACTGTATTATTATGTTAAAGATGTTTTAATGTATCTGGAAGTGTTTCTTTAATGTTTTTTATGCATAGAAAAGTACACTACATACTATATATTAAGACAGGCGTTTGGCCAACTGACGTTAGATATGAAGTGTATCTCACTGTTCTGACTTATGGGCAAAGTCCGCTTAAAGACAGATATAGGAATGGAACTCATTTGTAATCTGGGGACTGCTTTATGTTCCAACTCATAGTGGCCCCATGTGTTATAGAGTCGAGCTGCTCCATAATGTTTTCTTGGCTGTGATCTTTACAGAAGCAGATCACCAGGCCTTTCTTCTGTGATACTGCTAGATAGGTTCAAACCAGACTTATAACTAAGGTATGGCAGGTAGGGTGTGTGCCCTGGGTGCTGCTTGAGGAGGGATGCTAATGAACAGCTTCTATTGGCCATTGCAGTTTCCATTGCCAGCTGTGAGAGATCATTCAGCAATTTAAAACTAATTGTCATAGGTGCTATTTTCTGTAGACAGGCCCCTGGTTCAAACAGCCAACCTTTAGGTTAGAAGTCAAATGCAAACTCTTTGTACCATCTGGAATCCTAATTCAGCCTAACCCCATCAAAAGCTAACTATCCATGCATAAGTTCTTCAGACTCTAAAATTTGACCATCTTATTTGTAAAAAAGGAAATACTGCTAACAAATATAGTAAACATTAAATGACTCATGTATTTTAAAAGTATCTAATAAACTAGAGAAAGGTTGAGAGAGACTTTATAAGAGGACTATCACTTTTGCTGTGTTTTGCATTGATTTACGTATTTGTATGTATATATAATGAATTTTTCATCTCATTCTGAACTGTGAATAATATTTCTTGTGGCAGTGCATCCACTTATAGCAAAATCTGCAAGTGCTGTCTCAGAAATTTCGGCATCATGCCTCTTCATCAAAAATGTAGGGGTAAAAATTGTTACAAAAGTTAGCAGAGGGATCACAGTCAAATGAACAAATTATTTTCAGCATTTTTTAGAGGCTGGTACTTAAATTAGCAGAGATGGATGCAGTAAAGAGGAACCAAAAGTATTTTGTAATTAAAGATCAAAACACCTTTCCATCAGTAGAGGTAAGAGATAATGATAGATTCCAAAGCAAACTGCTACTCTCTGGGTACATATGCCATGAAATTAGCCTGCATTCTTCTCTGCCCACACTCTCCTCATTTAAGTCATCCAAAACTCCTGTGAGCCAGCTTCAATTTAAAAATAGATTCTAAATTTGACACATCGTTTCATCTGAAACTGTTACCATTTCAGCCCAGATCACCATAATTTCTTGCCTGGATCTGGAATAGATGCTTTTCCCCCTCCCAATTGTATTAAGGCATATTTTAAGTACAATGAACTGCATATATATAAAGTGCATAATTTGATCAGTTTTGACATATGTACACAACCATGAAACCCTCACTGTAATCAAAATGATGAACATTTCCATCACCACCGAAAGTTCTCCCATGCCTTTTTATAACCATCTGTCTCTTCCCTCCATCCCCAGGCAAACACAGATATGCTTTCTGTCACTATAGATTAGCTGGAATTTTCTAGGATTTTATTTATACGAAATCATACTGTACAAATTCTTTTTGCCTAGCTTCTTTCATTGAGCATAATTATTTTGATGTTTATCTCGTATTCCCGAATTAAAAAAAAATGAAACCCATTGCCTTGGGGTCTATTCCAACCCATAACAAACCTATAGGATAGAGTAGAACTGCTGCATAGCATTTCCAAGGAGCAGCTGGTGGATTTGAACTGCTGTCGTTTTGGTTAGCAGCCACAGCTCTTAACCACGGTGCCATCAGGGCTCCAGATTCCTGAATTGTACATTTGTATATCCATTCACTAGTTGATGGACATTTAATCATTTCCACCTTTTTGGCTATTATAATGAAAACTGCTATGAATATTTCTGTACATACATGTAAAAACAGCTTGGGAGCAGTGTCTGACCTCCAGCCCCGCAAGGGGGAAGGAGAACTAAGATCAACACCCAAGGCTGATTCCTATGAGGCAGAGGTCAGACATGCCTCCTCTCTCTACCATTTTTTACCAATTCTGTCGCCAACCGTTCCTCCCACAGCACTCTCTGCTTGTCTGCTGGGTTGGATAATTCATCGCAATGGCCGCACAGAACTCACAGACCATACTCATGATTATGGGGTTTATTAGAGAAGTAACAGTTACAATTCAGGCTCAGGGACACTCAGGATACAGTTCTTCCATCAGGACAGCCTCTTCCCAACTGTGGCACACCTCTCCCTTGCCCTAGGCCTCTCCCCAAAGGCACTCAGCTTTTTCTCTCCCTGGGCCAGGAAGCCCACTGCATCGTCTCTTGCTGCTGGGTCTTTCCAGCCACCACTTCTTACCATCTTCAGGGTTTCAGCTTGCTCTTTCTCTCCGTCTCCTGCTTCCAGGAGCTTCTCAGCACAGGGATCCCAGGTCCAAATGACATGCTCTCTGCTCCTGGCTGTTCTTCCTTGGTGGTGGTAGGATCTTCCTCTCTGCTCTGTAATTGACTCTCTCTTAAGACAAAACTGATGAATCCTCTTGGTGGGCCACAATTACCTTCTTACACAGTCTCTCCCAGTCACTTGGGTGGGAGTTACAAGACCATGGCTAGAAAGTCTACAGAGAAAAGTAATTAATCCACTTGCAAAGTGTTTGTGTTGATGTACATTTTCTTTTCTCTTGGCTAAATGCCTAGGAGTGGAATAGCAGTGTGGGAGTGAGGTTCATTTATTCCACATCCTTGCCTGTATTTGATAAGGTCTGTCTTAAACTTAGCCCTTATAAGAGATGTGTTGTGTGTTGACTAATGTTGAGCACCTTTCATGTGGTTATTTGCCATTCATAGATTTTCTTTTGTGATATGTCCGGTCAAATCTTTTGACCATTTTTTAATCGGGTTGTTTCTGAGTTGTGATATTTCTTTGTATAATCCGGGCAGAAGTCTTTTGTCTGATATATGTGTGGGAAACATTTTCTACCAGCCTGTGGTACAGTAGACTCTAACTGGTATTCCTCCTTCACTTATTGTATTACCAAAATATCAATCATTTCAGGTGCTTCTAACATTTTCAGTTTGCACTTAGTGTAAAATCCTTCCTCCTCACCATGCTCTATAAGGCTTTATGTACGCTGACTTCTGCCACCATCTGGTCTCATCCTCCAAATTCTCGCTCATTCTCCGCCTCCAGCCACCATGTCTTCTTCGGTGAATTGGGCATACAGGTGGGTTCTTGCACTGGGCCTTTGGCTTATTGTTCTCTCTTCCTGAAACACTCAGCCCTAGAACTTTCCCTGGCTGTTTCCTTCTTGTCATTCAGGTTCAATGGGAAGTCTTCCCTGATTATGCTACGTTAATCCCACTACACTGCCGTCACTCTATTTTATTGATTCATAGCACTTATTAAAACTCTGAGACTATTTTATCCATTTTTTAACTTCTTTTTTCTGCTATGTTTGCCACTGTATCTTTGACATCTCAAACAATACTGAGCATAGGAGGAACTCCGTGAGCATTTTCTGAGTGAATGAAAATTAATGACCTACTGTATCATAGTCAGTGGTGCACTGGAGCCAGCTTTTACCGTGCTCATTCTTCCCAACTCTCTATTCAGTGACTTCTCTTTGGTAGCATGAAATAGGCCATGATGGAAGTATTTGGAGCACAGAAATCAGCAAATGCTACGCCTGGGGTTGTTTTTGTTCTGAAGAGCCAGTGGTTCAACAGTTTTCAGCACACCTCAGGTTATAGTTATTCTCCTTCATGGTTGTTAACTCATCTTAGATGAATTCTGTTTTGATTATCAGGGGATGCAGGTTTTGATGACAGTTACTTGGAGTTTAGCACCATTGATAGTGAGAGGAGACAGCTACATAGCTGGGGGGAGTTACTGGTAGCTCAGAATTCTGTCAGGGGTACTGATAGTCCACCAGAGTTTGCTAGTTTTTTGGGGACAAAAAAAAAAAAAAAAAAAACCCAAACCTGTTGCTGTTGAGTCAATTCTGACTCATAGTGACCTTATAGGACAAAGTAGATCTGCCCCATAGGGTTTCCAAAGAACGGCTGGTGGGTTGGAACCGCTGACCTTTTGGTTAGCAGCTAAGCTCTTAACCACTGTGCCACCAGGGCTCCTGTTGGGGACAGTGCCCTTCTTTTCAGGTGTCAGTGCCCGTACTCACTGCTTCATCCTGGAGGAGGTACATACCACTTTTGCCTGCTGCTTAGCAAAGGCTCGCCCACCTTCTGCAGTGCAGGGCCCGGCCTATCATAGTGATGCCTGCCCCAGGGTTCCTCTGCCTTTCTCTGTCCTTTCACTCTTGGTTGAGAGGATGTCTTGTTCCCACCTCCATAGCAATCCTTTCCTTTGCATATTTTCAGCTGTGGTTTACTATTTATCCTATCAGTCCTATTCTTTCTGAATTCTAAATTTTATGGGATTCCTCATTGTTTGTATTCTGCACATGGTGCACTGTTAATATTATATACTTTTAAAATTAAAATTATTGTTAACTCAGTGGATTTAGGGTAGGAAAAAAAACATATTTCTGAGTAGTGGTCCATCTGAACCAGTGGTATAATTTGACAATTTGTATGTAGAACTGGTAGATTTGCCAGTGAAGTGCAATACAGTATACTATATTATACTATTATATTACTTAATCAGAAGCTAATAATATCACAAGGGAAGAAGCAGAAGAGAGCTGGATGGCTTGATTTTATGCTTTCCAATTTCTGCTTCTGTAACTAAGAAGTAAAGTGCATAAGAAGCTAGAATGAATCAAAAACTTTAGTTTAAAATTGAATTTTCATTTTATTGAAATTACTTTTATTTAATAATAGAAGTACTAGATCTGAACTTAAATCTCTTGGTTCTTTACTTGTCAATGACAAGGAGAAGCAAGGAAAAAATGATAAATCCTTGCTTAACGAACCAGAGTAAAATGAAACCATTCAGCCATTTAGCTTATATTACCAAGTGTAAACTATGGTCCCTTCATAAGTATCGACCAGATTCATTTTAGCATACATGATGAATTTGCCTAATCATTCACTTTGATAGCACTGTTGACAAGTGCTTGTTATGAAGAATAGATTAAACTGAATGAGAAGCATCTTTTTTTTTTTTTGTAGTTTAAGGTGTTTGGATCACGATTAAATGCACAAGTGTACTGCCTGAGGATGTGAATAAAATCAGAAGGAAAAGAGTTGAGATAATTTTGTGCTTGACAATACAGGGAAATGTTTATTATTTTAAATGGAAAAAAGTAATTGTATATTTGTGCGTTCAATTATGAGATAAGAAAGAGAAGGACAAGTCTGGTAAATATTTACGCCTATAATTAAGTACTCTTAAAATATAAATTATAACAATTTGTGTAATTTATTATCAATGCTTTCTTTTTATGTATCTACTTTATATTTATCAACTAGTTTTGCTAAAAAAAAAAATTGATGTTGATTAAAGAGAATTTAGGAAAACAAGGATAAAGAGAATAAAAAATATCTTCAGTCCTACAATCATCAGGAAAAAAAAACTGCACTAATATTTTAACATACACTCTTTTGGACTTCTAGTCACACATATGTTTTTTGTTTGTACTTTTTTATTTCAATATAATCAGTATCATATGTAAATTAGAGTTCTAAATTTGTTGGTGAATTTTGCCCAGTGGAACACTTTTTCCAGAAGATTGCATAGGTCATGAATGAAAGATGCCAGATTATAAAGAAATTGTTTACTTTTATTAGTACTTAGTGAGGACCTCAGTCTCTCTGTATCCTTATGAGTGCATTGTGTGCACAGTCCATCATGCATGATTTTGTTAAATGATGGTTCTTCTCAGTGCTTTTAACCAGTTGAGTGTTGTGAAGAACAATAGTTTTACTGGGCAAAGTGAGAGTGATAAATACCATGAATTTCCGTTTCTTGAGTTCTTATTCTTACAGTGTCGGCTCATCTCAGTTATCTTATGTATATCTTCAAAAGTTTTTTTTCCCTTTTTTAAAAAGCATACATTTTTCATTGCATATCGGAGAGAATATTTTTATGGTTGCACAAATTAAAGACAAATTGTCTGTGCATAAATAATTGTAGATTACAATCTCCCGATAATACAGTTCAAAATGGTGTCGTTCAAAACAATGCTAATGCTTCTCCATCATCCTCTAAAATTTACTTATGCAGACGAGGTGCCTTTGTCCATCTTGGCTTTGTACTTTTGAATATAACCGCTTTTGTCTTTATTTTTTTATCTTTATCCTTGACATTAAGGGGAAAAATATGTGTTATATAAATTTCCAAGTGTTTAAATAACTTGGTAAAGATCATTCAGGTGGAAAGCAAAGAATTTACATTCAGATTTCAATCAGCTGACCCAGAATTTCATGTATGTATATTCTGTAATTTAAATAACTAACAGATTTAGTGTAAAAAATATAAAAATGTATCAGCAACTATTTTATTTTATTTTTTTAAATTTGCATAGACAAAGACATTTGGGAGTCTTCTTTCCATTAGTCGTTTAGCTATTTAATTTTATTGTATTGTCAAGTTCTTCAAAACCTATTTAATTCTGATCCCAAACAGAAAGCAGTGCTTGATTATAGATTCATATATATCTGGCTAATCTTTCAATGAATAAGTAAACTTCAGTGTAACATATACTTTAATGATTTTTCTATAAAATGTAATTGCATTAAATAAAATATAAATAAATCTAGAATCTCAACTGTTACATTTTCTACATTAGCATGCTCATTTAAAAATAATTCAAATAATTTCTAGAAATATGAATATTTGAATTAAATCAAGTAATATTTCATTCTAATCCTATAATGTTTATGTCTGTTTCTTAAAATTAATGATTTTTCCTTGTGAGGATAAGTAGACAATAAGCTGTAAGTAATTAAAAAGGCACTTTATTTGCGTTAGATATTTTCTAAGCTCATGTTCAGCTCTGATTATGTTGTCCCATTTTTGGTGACCCTCAAAATTTGGTCATTATATAAAGAATTTACTCATATTTAATTATATTACTGCTTGAATTTATTAAAGTTATGTATAAAATTTAAGATACTCAAAAGAAAACTGTAGGACACATTTAAGTAATACACTTTTAAATTATTATTTTTTATGTTTATACATTTATATTTATAAAGTTATTGACAATCAGAACTACACTGTGATTTTGGAACACCTTCTATTTAGGAGAAAGTTTTCCTCCCCCTATTTTGGCCTCTATTCCAATTTGTAATAACCAACACTACCTGCTATTCAGTCCTTTTTAAATTTATTTTCTAGAGTAAATGGTTTATATTTATGTTATGGACTTGTTGAGTCATATTGCTAATCATACTTCTTTCTTTGTGTGTGATGCTCGGAAGCCCTGATGTTAATTTACCGTTCATTGCTGGCAGGGTGTACATAAAATTATGACATGTATTAGCGATGCTGTAATCATTTCATCCTAACTTTGATTTTTCCCCTTTGTCTGATTTCCACACTTAGCTGTTCACTTCTAGGTGTTCACTTTCTTATAGTATGTGTGACTTTGTTCATTGTCTCTGAAACTCATTATCTAACAAATCTGAATTTGGGGTACATAAATAAATTGTAGTGTCTTTTCAAACTTGCCTGGTGACCGATCTATGAAGAAAATCTTTGAAAGTTATGCTTCCATTTAATGTACTAAGAAATGAGATGGATAAAATTGGTTTTATAAGGGAAGGGATTGTTTAGCAGTATTGATTCCTTAGACATGTATGACTTTTATTTCTGACTATGAAGCAAAAAGAACCAAGGATCTTTTAAGAAAGAAAGTAAGGCCTCTCTATTGACCAAAATTGGAAAAAATCCAAACCAAACCCATTGCTGTCAAGTCGATTCTGACTCATGGCGACTCTATAGGACAGAGTAGAACTGCCTCATAGGATTTCTAAGGAGTGGCTGGTGGATTCGAACTGCTGACCTTTTGGTCAGCAGCAAAGCTCTTAACCGCTGTGCCACCAAAAAAAAACCAAACCAAACCTATTGCCATTGAGTCAATTTTGACACATAGTGACCCTATAGGACAGAGTAGAGCTGCCCCACAGAGTTTCCAAGGAGAGGCTGGTGGATTTGAACTGCTGACCTTTTGGTTAGCAGCCAAACACTTAACTACTGCACCACCAAGCCCCCCAATATTGCATATATACAATCATTAAAATCATTTGAGATTCCTTATATAACCTCCCCTTCATTGGTACTAAGTGTAAATCTATGGCAGGTTGCTACTTATTCCCAGTAGATCTTCATTCCAAATTAAAAAAAAAAAAAAAAAATCCCACTGCTGTCGAGTTGATTCCGACTCATACTGACCCTACAGCAATCTTCATAATGATCTCATTAGAAGGAAGAATATTATCTCTCCCTATTCTAAAGTTTTATAATCAGAATTTTTAAAATCCTTAGCCTTTAGCCTGGCTGCTCTGGTTTAGTCCTAATCTTCACTGAAATTCTAATTCAAGAAACCTCAGTTCTAGTCTCACTTCCGCCATTAATTAGTTTTTACATTAGGCCAATACTCAGATTGAAGAACCTCAGTTTTCTCTTCTATAAAAGCCAGAAGCTTGGATTGGACAATATCTGATGTCAGTTCCAGCTTTAAAAGTCCATGATTTTTTCTGTTTTTATATTTCACAGATATTGTACATGTATTCAAAAAATGGTATCATTGATATATATTATTATAGTGAAAAATATTTAGTGTCTGTTTTCCAAGGTAGCTATTTCACTGTCAATGTAGTTAAAATAAGCCAAGTTAATTTTACCTTTGTTACTCAGTCTTGTCTCACAGAAGAAATATAAATATGACACCTTAAGAATTATATGGAATAATCCTCATCACTCGAGTATGTATTTCCAAAAAACATAACATGTAAAACATGGGCCTGTATTTTTCTCTCTGCATTGAACAGTTATTCTACCTTAAATTCCACATACTAGTATACATTTTGTGAAGCGCTTTTGGCAAAGTGGTTAAGGTTGCCAGTTCGAATCCACCAGCTGTGGGGCAGTTCTGCCCAGTCCAATAGGGTCGCTATGAGTCGGAACCTCCTCGACGATACACAACGACAACAAGTATACATTTTATAACATGCATTGAAGACATACCTTATTAAGTCACATTGTAAGGTGTTCATTGACTTTACCAGTGTAGTCCAAATGAAGCAGTAGATATAATTTCAGAATGGTTACTGAAATTATGGGAATTATTTAAGCCTTATAATCTGATTTTAATTCCAAATAACCCTTCATATAGATTTCAGTTATTTCTTGTTACATGAATCTACTCAGTAGTGATATGATGTAGTGACTATGTATTAGTTATTTGCTGTCATCTGATCTAAGTTTATTTTATTGACTCGACTAAATTATTTTCCAGTATTTCAGCATTTTTTACAATACCATTTCATAATGCTTCACAATTGTTATATTTTAAAAAAAAAAGCTTATCAGGAGAATTTTGATGAGATGTCTGAAAAAAGGGAACTTGCACATTATTACATCCTTAATTTTGCGATTTAGGGCTTCAGTAGAAAAGAACCAAAGTCAGAAAAAAGTAACGTTGGAGAGAAATTTTCAGAATTGTCTGGTAGCAGTGTGGCTTTATGGATCTTGTTGTTGTTAGTGTTGGGTGCCTTTGAATTGATTTGAACTCATAACAATCCCATGTGAAGCAGATTGCCAGGTCTTTCTCCTATAGAGCTGCTGTGTGGGTTTGAGCCACCAGCCTTATAGTTAGCATCCAAGCACTTAACCATTGTGCCACCAGAGCTCCTTGCTTAACAGATAAGGGCCTACATTTTTGCAGTTGTATGGATATAGATATAAACCAATGTCAAACTCTTACTTAACTTTACTAAATGTCAGTATTTTATCTACCAAATGATACAAATAATTACCACCTCACCTCATAATAAATTGTAGTATGGAAAGATAATTAGCAGAATGCATTGTGTATGGTAAATGATTAGAGTCGTTATGGGCTTATTACTATTTTGGGGGCTTGGAGCACTGAAGACAGAATTTACCTTAGTCTGGTCCTGCTGAATTTCCTAAAGGCTTGAAGTTAATGTCTTAGAACATACTTCACCAAAGTAAATGCTCTCTCTCATTTCAAAGTTTATCTTAGATCTAAAACACCTTAGATGAAAGAAATACTTCCCATTGTTTTAAAATAAATACAAAAAAACCTAATACCTATAAACCCACATAAAATATTCCATGATAATAAATTCTTATAAACTGGTTTGAAGAATAAGACATGCTTTTTTTTTAAGTATGGGAAACCATTCCAGGAGAATAAATGATAACCATTCTCCTTTTCATCAATAATCATTTCATGAATGCACATAAAAAATATTTCCAAAATTCTGTCACAGAATTTTATAACCAGATCATGTATCTCCATGCTGTTAAAAAGGTAATATACTCAGGAACTTTAGAACTGTAGATTCAGGAAGACCTGGTCACCTACAAACTAGGTGACCTTGAAAAAGTTGTCTTGCTTAGCTAAAATTTGATTTCGTTATCAGAAATAACATTTGAAATTACCATTATTGTTGGACATGCTTAGCACTGCTCCTGGCTTATAGTAATTACCTAATAGATAGTACTTATTTTCCTTATGATGGTTATTACCATACAGTTATTTTGTCCTTCCTGCTCAGCTACTGTGGCACAACTGATTAGAGTCCAGTGAAACAAAACAAAACAAAAAACACAGTTGCCGTTGAGTGGATTCTGACTCATGGTGACCCCCTGTGTGTCAGAGCAGAATAGTGTTCCATCAGGTTTTCAATGGCTAATTTTTCAGAAGTAGATCACCAGGCCTTTCTTCAGAGGTGCCTCTGGGTGGACTGAAATCACCAACCTTGCAGTTAGTAGCCAAATGTGTTAACCATTCGCACCATCCAGGAACTCTGGAGTCCAGTAGAGATCATCAAGCTGAGTGTTAAAAAAAGAGAGTTATCAGGACATAGGTCAGATACCCACTGAGAGATAAGAAAACTTCACTGTTAGTGGTAAAGTAGTCTAGAAACTAAGAGGAGCATGGGGCATGACAGTGAGATTACTAAGCATAACCTAGGTCAACCTCCTGCTCAAAGGAAAGAAAGGATTCTCTGACAAGATGGGTGCTGCCTGGGTTTGTCATTATTTGACTCTAGTGTCTTTTCTTCTCAGACTCTGGATTGACAGTTACCTACAAAACATTCATAAGAATGGCATGGCAGGGCCATCTGATCTCCTCTTCTAACTTCACAAGGGGGAAGGATAATCAGGATCAACAGCCCAAGGCTGATTCCTATGAGGCGGAGGCCAGACATACCTCCTTTCTCTAACCTTTTTACCAATTTGAACACCAACTCTTCCTCCCACAGGACTCTCTACTTCTCTGCTGGGTCTGATAATTCATTGCAATGGCCACACAGGACTCACAGACCATACCCACAGTTATGGGGTTTAGGAAGTAAGAGGTTACAATTCAGGTTCAGGAATGCTCAGGATACAGTTCTTTGTTCAGGACAGCTTCTGCTCAGCCACGCCCACAGGCAGACCCCTCGGCCTGGCCTCTGCCCTGCTCGGGCAAGTGTTACCGAGCTCCTTTAGCTCAGCTAACAAGTACCCAGAGGCACCCACTCCGCCAGTAAGCCTTGGCCTGAAGGTGCTCGGCGCTAGCTCCATGGGTTGGCAAACTTAGCTCCACCAAGTGCCCGGAGGCAGCCTACTCTGCCAGCAAGCCTCCTGCCTTGAGGAGCTGAGCTTTCTTGCTTTGCGGGCTGGGAAGCCCAATGTGCCATCTCCTGCTGGTCTCCTCCAGTCTCCTGCCTCTGCTACTGCCATTTTTCTGCCACCGCTTCTTGCTGTCTTTGGTGTTACAGCTTTGTCTCTCACTGTGCTGGTTCCAGGAGTTTCTCAGTACAGGGATCCCAGGTCCAAAGGATGCGCTCCACTCCAGGCTCTTCTTTCTTAGTGGTACTGAGATTGTCCCTTCCCGCCTGTGGGATGGCACATTTTAAGCCTAGCAGAATGACAAGACTGACCAATCTCCTCGTTAGGGTTCCATGTACCTTTTTTGCATGATCCCACCCTCACAAGGGCGCCATGCACCTTATTTACATTATTAGCAAACTATCCAATCCACTTGGTGGGCCACAAGCACTTCATTTGCATAGTCCCACCAAGTCATTTGGTGGGAGTTAGAAAGACTATGGCTAGACGGGCCATATTAAGTAATTCACTGCAACACCACATTCATTTCACTGTCTTCATGAAGTGGTCCCAGTAATTTATTTGTCTTATTAAGTTGATGCTTAATTGCAAGACCGTTATCAGCAAAACTGTCTATTCACTAGACAGAATATTTTGTTTCCCTTGGTGTGGCAATTGGTACGTACGTTTAATTGTTTTGATAGATGTTTGCCTGCAACAAATGTCCTCACACAAACCATTATTACCAAGGGTTTATATCACAACCTTCCCCTGGTGCTCATTTGCTCTTGTTTTCCTTCTATCTGAATACCTAAAAATATTTCTAATTATTTCTGAAAACTGTCATTTATTTTTCTGTGCCTTCCTGTTGTCTACCCATATTATTAAGAGGTTTTCTCATTCTAATTGTATTCTTTTCTAGCTTATGGTAGTTTCTTCATTTCTGTCTATTTACTATTAGGTTATAGTTTCCTATTAGGGTATAGTTTTCCACTGCTATTAGGCCTTTTTTACTGTGTCATCATTTTCTGTCTGTATGTTTTTCAGATACTCTTTATTCTCCTTATAGTATGTTGTTCTAGATGTCAACAACAATCTCTTAAGGGATGAGGTGGTGCAGTTCCCTGGTTTTAGTTCTTCCTCTTCTCTACTAAGACCTCTTCAGTATCTTCTGAGTTCGAACGCCTCTGTTCACAGCCTCCAATGTGTATGAACCTTCTTTCACCATTGCCTCCGGAATTCCTGTCTCAATCAATTTGTACCCTCTTTTTAGATGTTTCTCCTCAGTGAGTGTCTGAAGCCAGATCCTAACTCTGCTACTTGACAGATGTATAACTTGAAAAAGGATGTAAATCATTCCATAGACATCTGTCTGCTAGCACCACCCCTCATATTTCCTCTATACACCAAGTCTTCAGCTGTGTTCTAGGAACACCATATCATACACTATAAAGTTGCACATCTATACTGAGCATATTAGAAAATGACTAACAGGGAAAATTTTTTTAAAATTATGAACTCAGTTCATTTGGTGTATTTCAAAAGGTGCAATACTTCATTTATCAGTAAAAGAAGTTAGAAATTCCAAAAAAATCAACAAATGGCAAACGATTTTCCTTGAAAGTCACTGTCACATATATAGTGCATCTTAGAAAAGAGGAAGGGCAAGACAGGTTCCACCCACTTCCATGAGTTTCATCAAATACTGGACCTACTAACGGGTGGAGAGAAAGACGACTTTCAAAAGGAATTATGTGATTAAATGAGACATTTACTCCTTCCTAAGAGCATCAGGTGGGGAACATGTTTTCCAAATGAGATCTAGGAAGTGGAATGTGGAATTAATCTGTCCTTCTCCCGTCAAGGGCTGTCCACTGGTTAATGAATTAAAAAACCAAGACTAAATAAAACGGATTCCCCACACACTCCTCTCACAAAATCAAAACAAAACAAAACAAAAACTCTAAGATGTCCCAGATTACTCTTCATAGCGGAAAAAAGGAGCAGCTTCAACAATTCCAATTAGTCTGTTACAGAGTCATCAACCGGCATGCCTTGCTTTTAAATAAAAAATTAAAAAAAAATTTTTTTTTTTTTGAAACAAGAAACAAAACCTAGTACTGATCGCTTTTCTGACAATTCGCAATTAATAAAAATGAACAAGCACTGGGAGGTGGGGGGGACCATACCTACAGGCCTTGTCTCACTTGAGTGTATGGGTCAGTGCAGGGTGTTTGTCATTATTGTAAAAACGAATTTTAATTTTTAATCTTTAGTTTGATTTAAGCATTGTTTTTAGTATGATGCCGACACCAGCTGTGCAGCAGGGGCTCTGGAGAGATGTTCATAGCAGCATACACCTGCGGCTCTTCTTTGGTTCTGGAGGCTCCAGGGCAGCCGATATTGCTTCTTCCAATACATTCCTGTGAGTGTGGAACACTCCACATATCTGACAGCCTTCGGGTCACAGGCCAGCTTTCCAGCAGTCTCCAGGGGATAGGCTTCTGTTTGTTCTTGGCAAGTTTCTCAGTAGTAGCGGAGTCATCTCTGAGATCAGTTTGAGTCCCAACAGGCAAGAAAGGAGTCTTTGGACAGTGATGAGTTATCTCAGCTACCCGCTTTTCTTTCATGTTTTCAAATGAGAATCAAGAGACCACTGAAAAACAGGCTAGAAACACATCCATCTGTGGATAACTCAGCGGTTGTAATCTGTTATAAACCTCTTGCCCTACAGTATCAGAAAGTCCAAGAATATATGGCTCTCCAGCAATCCTAACCGTGACTGCATAGTTGTCAAAAGTAGTGGACACATATTTGGATGGAAATTTGTTTGTTGTGTAGGATATCAGGAGATATGTTTTACCAGTAGCACCATTATCCACAACAACACGCTTAATTGTCTGCATTGCTGACAATTTCAGCAATGGTCTTGTATCCACTTTAAATATTTCAAATTTGATGTTGACCTCAGCTTCTCCACCAGGGTGTTGGCAGCACTATGTAGGGCTTTCATTGACTAATTTTTAGAAGTGGATTGCCAGGTCTTTCTTCCTAATCTGTCTTGTCTGGAAGTTCTGCTGACATCTGTCTACCATAGGTGATCTTGCTAATATTTGAAATACTAGTGGTATAGCTTCCAGAGTTATATTAACACACAAGTCGCCACAGTAGGACATACTGATAGATGGGTAGTGGATTGTAAGCAATGCATAAGTTAATTTATGTAATGCATTTGAAGCTATAAAATGCATGTTAACAATTATTACTATTAAACTAAATATTCACTCTTAGTATCATTCAGTTCACTGTAATTTCATTGGTATAGCCCTGGCCCTGCTTGTTGTTTCTTAAGATGAGTCTTTTCAACTAGAAGGTAAATCAAAATGATGAACTATAATGCGGGGCTTTGAACCGGTTCAGTCATGGCGGATATGGCAAAACCAAAACAGACCCGAATTTTTACTTTTTGGGTGATCCAGAACAATAACCAGAACAGGAAAAATTACAGGTTGATGCCCTGGAATGGGAGACTCAGAAGAGACGCATTGAGCCCTTTCAGGAGCCTAATGCATGAGATTGGATTATTGGCAAGACTATGAAGAGTGACACAACACTCAAAGCAGCACGGTTGGCTGACATTTTTGAGCAGGGCACTGCTGTTTCTGACTCTGCTCAAAATTTGACTGGCAAGAGATTTGGTTGCTATGCAATGCGTACACTACCCTTGTTTTCTATAAGGCAGATTAGGTTTCTAGCAGGGCTTTGACCTGTAACTTTTCCCATTACATTTTTTGTTCTGGTTCACCCAAATTTTAAAAATTCAGAAGGGTAAGACAGTACACAATACTGGGGAAACCAGCACAACTTGTACAAGGCAAGGTCAAACTCCCTGAGGGAGTGAATTGCTGGGCTGAGGGTGTGGGGACCATGGTCTCAGAGAACATCTTGTTCAAATTGGCATAACATAGTTTATAAAGTGTACTACGTTCTATTTTGGTGAGTAGCGTCTGGCGTCTTAAAGCCTGTGAGCGGCCATCTAAGATACTCCAGTGGTCTCACCCTTTCAGGAGCAAGGGAGAATGAAGAAAACAAGACACAAGGGAAAGATTAGTCCAAAGAATTAATGGACCACAACTACCACAGCCTCGACCGGACCGAGTCCAGCACAACTAGATGGTGCCTGGCTACCACCACTGACTGTTCTGACAGGGATCACAATAGAGGGTCCCGGACAGAACTGGAGAAAAATGTAGAACAAAATTCTAACTCACAAAAAAAAGATCAGACTTACTGGCCTGACAGAGACTGGAAAAACCCTGAGAGTATGGCTCAGTAATGAAGTCACTCCCGAGATTCACCGTTCAGCCAAAGAACAGACAGTCCCATAAAACAAAACGAGACTAATGGGGCACAACAGCCCAGGGACAAGGACTAGAAGGCAGGAGAGGACAGGAAAGCTGGTAATAGGGAACCCAAGGTCGAGAAGGGAGAGTGTTGACATGTCGTGGGGTTAACTAATGTCATGAAACAATATGTGTACTAACTGTTTAATGAGAAACTAGTTTGTTCTGTAAACCTTCAGCTAAAGTACAATATAAAAAAAAGATATTTTAAAAATTTGGGCCAGTTCTGGTTTCACTTCCTCGGCTATGACTGAACCAGAAAGAATCGGTCTGAAGCCCTGCTATAATGATCATATGCATCTGTCATTGATCTGGACAGTCTTCCACAATAAAGGTGGCAAATGGCACTCCCTTCAAGAAACTTAAGAAACGTTAAAGGAAATCCTTACACTAGCATCTGGTACCAAAAATAAACTCAATACTTGAACGATATTTCTTTTCCTTTATTTGTCGTTCAAATTATTGCATTTGAGTAGAATCAAGAACATCTTTAAATATTTCATAGGGAACTTGTAGCCTGAATGCACCAGTATAACTTTATATTGTGTGATTTTGCACAAATAAGGTTTACCTTTTGTTAATCATTTGGCAGCAATACATCATTCCCTTGAGATTCGGTTTCTGCAATTAATTAGTATATGGTCCCTGTAGTGACCCTTGTTTGTTTTGGGGGTTGTGTGGATAAATCACGGGCAGGAAAGATAGATTGCATTTTATTTGTGAAATATTTTTCTGATGCAATAAGGACACATTGAGGTAAGCTTGGCGTCCTCATTTTTGCTACAGTCCCATGGAAGAATAAACCACTCTGTTACGTTGACACTGCTGCCGTATAATCAATGCAATCCATAATGACCACAGACAACAGTGTAAATATCACACTGCAACACATGTCAGAGAAAACAATTCTTTAAAAACCACCCATTTTCTCTAATGTGTTTCTGTAGGAACTGAAATTGGATGTCAGGCTGACGCCTGTAAATAGATCATTTTTGAATCTGAAGGCTTATACCAGAAGAAGCCATTACTTCTCAATCATGAGCAAATCATTCTGGATCATGAATAGTGGTCTGGTGACAAATTGATCTAGTTATTGTATTTTAGTGTCTAAGAACTATTGAAGCAAAATACATGATCAAGTTTGTAATTAAACATCTCTTTGTTCAGGCACATGGTGAGGAAGTCACCTTAGTTTACTGCCAAATTCATCCATTTGTTCATTCATCATCTAACATTCATTGAATGCAAAGTCTGCACCAGTCACTGTACTGTGCACGATGGTTCCAGAAGCACCTATGTTTTCTTTAATGACTGAAGTAATAAATAATTGATTCTCAGACTTTGATGAACTCACAATATATTCACAATATAGTCACATGCAGTTAATATATTGACTTCTATTATGAAGCATATGTAGAACTTCATTACTTTGGAAAGTAATTTTATAATATTTTCAGTGTGTAAGGTAAACAACTGCCTACTTTACAGATCTGAAACATTTATAAACCTATTGCTGTCAAGTCAGTTCTGACTCATAGCGACCCTATAGGACAGAGTAGAACTGCCCCATAGGGTTTCCAAGGAGTGGCTGGTGGATTCGAACTGCCAACTGTTTGGTTAGCAACCGAACACTTAACCACTGCGCCACCAGCGTTCTGCAAAAACATATATGGGGGACTATATTAAATATTTTAAAGCAATTAGAACAAGTTAAGTATTTAAAAATTACCAAGACATCCATTTCTACCACACACACTTATTCTTCCATATTTTCATAACGTGATTCTACTATATCAAATGACCTCTTGATAATGTGAAATATAAAAATTGTATGAATATTTTTTTTGTGTGTGGGAGGGTGGAGGGTAGTTAATCAGCAGACAAAAGGGAAGAACCTAAAGTTTAGATGTTCATTCAGGTGGTTGCATTGTCCTTTGAAATGCCAAAATTTTCCTTTCCTCTAAAAATATTGACACAATGAAATATAAAATGCAAATGAATGATTTCAAATCAAGAAGTGATAATTGGCTTAAATTGAATGCAAATGTGTAATTTTTATTAGGTGTTGGGAGAACTTGGGTTGTAATCTTGTCTCTGTTGTTGTGTATCTCACCTCTGGTTTCTGGTGTAGAAAAGCTTATTTTATAAATTAATATGTACACGGAGACCACTTCATATTTGGTGCGATCGTAGGTTTACGCATTGTTTGGGATCACCAAAAGTGAAGCACAAAGCCTGGAAAGGGGTCCATGAAAATGAGGACCTTATGAATGAAGCTTACCTTTCATTATCTTAATGGTAATTCCCTGGTTATAAATACGTTTGTAGAGGATTGTAAAGCTGGAAGACAGAATTTGATTGATCTTGTACTGAGATTTCTAAATGTATGAGCGTCTGAGCTGAGTGGATTTGTTCATCATATCTCATCATGTTAGCAAAAGAGCGTTCTCGTTTATGGTGCTGCTCTCATCCAAAAGATGTTAGCTCGTGTAGTTTCATGTTTGGAGTTAGAAACCCTGCAGCCAACCCTAATTGCTCTAACTCTCCTGGGTAGTAAGAAGCATGATAGGAATCCCAACTTTTTGACAGTTGCCTCAGTGTTCTTGGAGGGGCAGACACTAGTACTATATTATCCACAAGGTAAACGAAATGTGTTTGTATCAAATAGAGAAATGATAAGGAATCTGGTCAAAGCTTTGCCAAGGAAACAAGCCAAGGACCTACTGTAATAGGTACCATTGTTTCTGATATTTGCCAGAAATGTTTAGTATAAATAAAGGTGCTCATTCTCAGCATGTTCTGTCATTTTATGGGTAATTCAAATGACAGTTTTTAAAAGAGATAAGTAAGCCATTTGTTGCTTATGTTGGTCAGTGTTCATTCTAGATTGATGTTATCTTTTGAAATACATACTACTTTGGAGTGTCTAAGGCAGCACAAAACTGTCTCAGTCCTTTGCTATCAGTTCTATCTTGTTCTTTTTAAAATACACGTAGCAATTTCCTACTTGAGTTCCTTGGTAGAACCTATTATTAATTACCTTTTTATCATTGCATTAGAAGTCACCTCCACTGTAATCATTAAGCTTGCAATTAGCTAACAAAATTTTAACACCAAAAAGTGTAATGTTTGGAACCAAGGAACTTGTATCTGTGAAGGGTGTTAAGTAACACGTGTCATATCATGGTATTCACGTTACTCAATGACTGTGGAGTGAATTTAGAAAGTGTGGTAAATTATACCCCTTAGGGAGATATGTTTTTATTGACTTTTTTTCTTTAGAGATTATTTGAATCCTTGGGCTTTTCTCTCATTGCTTTCTTAGCATTATCATGTTCAAGTAATTAAAGTCACAGTTAAACAAATGTTTTATCCAAACTGCACAAATCAATTCCAAGAGATGATTGGTATTCTGCGGCTCCAACTTATATAGTGTTTACTTGAGTTCCTTAATGTCTTAAGAGAGGTAATTGGATCACATCATTCTCTGTGGGTTTTTTTTTTTTTAATCTAATTTTAATTTCTTTTTTGTCAGTGTATTGCTTGTATGTGGCTTAAAAGGCAGAGTACGCTGATGCCTAAAATAAAAGCCATGATTTCCTGCAATAAACCTAACACACCCACACCCGACTCTCCCCAAGCACCCACTTTCAGTTCTTTGGCTGCTATTTCTTTTCCGTACGTACACTACCTATTAATTTCTATTATGGAAGAGTTAGATTCCCTCAGATTTCCTCCTGAATAAAGGCACATTGGAGATAAATTTTTGAGATCTTGAAATCTGAAAATTTGCTCATTCTGTCTTCATACTTGGATAATTGTTTGGCTGGGTTTCGAAATGTGTTACAAATAAATTTTTCTTAGGATTTTTATGGCTTATTCAATGTCCTAGGAGCCCTGGTGGCACAGTGGTTAAAGGCTCCACTGCTAACCAAAAGGTGGGGGGTTTGAACCCACCAGCCACTCTGTGAGAGAAAGATGTGGCAGTCTGCTTCTGTAAAGATTAGAGCCTTAGAAACTCTATGAGACAGTTCAACACTGTCCTGTAGGGTCATTATGGGTTGGAATTGGCTCCATGGTAGCAAGTTCAACGGGTACTCATTGTCCTTCTAGTTTCTCGTGTTACTGTTGACAAGTCCACTGTGACTGTCATTCTGGTCCTTTGAGTGTGGATTCGGACTTTTTCGTTCCTTTACTTTGGAAGCCTTTTATCCCTATTGTTCTGCAGTATCACAATGGGTGTGCTTTATGTGTGTGGTGTTGTTGTTTTTCTGTTTATTGTGCTGAGTACTCTACAGGCCTTTCAATGTGAAAACTTAAATTCTTTAGTTTTGGATTTTTATTATTTTATATAATTTCATTGATAACTTCCTCATCTCCAGTTTTCTTCTTTTCTGCTCTTTCTGTAACATAGGTTGGTTGAAAAATTATCTAATTTTCTTGTTATTTCCCTCTTATTTTCTGTCTGATTCAATTTCTGTCTTACTCTCTAATTGTCTATGTGATTTTTTTTTGTTGTCTATGTGATGTTTTCTCAACTTTATTGTCATCTTTCTGATAGTGTTGCATCTGTCATATTATTTTTCACTTTCAAAAGATTTTTTTCTTATTGTCTAAAGGTCCCTTTGTAATAATAAACTGTTCTTTTATTAGGAACAAAATATCTTATCTTTCTGCATGTTAATTATAAATTTTTCTTACTGTTTATTTATTCTTCATTATCTCAATTTTTTCTCTTTTTACTTTGTTTTTGTTCCTTCTTCTCATGTTGCAAACATTTCTTGATCCTTTCTTTACTGAGGTACCCCCAGTGTCTAGAAAAGTGCTTGGCTCAACAAATATTTGTTGAATATTTGGCAGTCTTTCTTGTTTAAAATGGAGATATTGAACGTCTACTAGAATTCCTATGAACAGACCTTGTCAACATGTTGATTTTACTTTGGAATAGCGGAGAAAGGAGGGAGCTGGGTCATTTTGTTTGGCGACCTTCAAACATCACTGTCTATAAAACTCTTCTTTTGGGTTAGTCCCCAAAGGAGTTCTCTACTATGGCTTAGTAAGGGAAGGGGTTAGTAATTCTGGCTTCTAGAATCTGTAAACTGAGTGGAGGAAGAGGGTTAGAGTGTCTCACTGTCCCTTATGTAGATGTTTATGTAATCCCATTGTTTTCTGAGGGATGGTGTCTTACCCCTGGTTTGCTGTATAAAGTCCCTGTCTCTAAGCCTAGTCTCTCCAATTTAGTTTCTCCAGAGAGTAAATCTCATTGCCTACCGGGCTGCAGGAGTGGGAGTCGCCTCTCTGGTTGAGGTGGAAGAGGAGATCTACAGATTTTACTGGTTCTTATACCTACTTTCAACTAATCCTTGCACAGATTTCACCTCTACTTCTCACCATACCCTCAGAGTAGGTTGGCCAATTTAGCAAATAAAATACAGGATTCCCAGTTAAATCTGAATTTCAAATAAAGCGTGATTTTTTTAAGTGTAAGTATATCTCATTCAATATTTGAGATATACTTATATGAAAAAATAATTTATTATGTGTTTGATTTTCAAATTTAACTGGGTGTCCTCTATTTTACCTGGCAACCCTAATAGAAACACCTGTTGCTCCCAATTCCTGATCTCTTCTTGAGTATTTTGTTATGCATTGAATTGAGTTTTATTAGCTTTATCCTCATCCAGCATCTACATTTCAGCTTTCGCCACTCTTGAAAGTCAGGTAGCATTCATCCATATACTTTGTATCCCCTAAAGTATTTGTCTTAGTTATCTAGTGCTGTTGTAACAGAAATACCACAAGTGGATGGCTTTAACAACAAAAATTTATTCTCTCACAGTCTAGGAGGCTAGAAGTCCCAATTCAGGGTACTAGTTCCAGGGGAAGGCTTTTTCTGTCAGCTCTGGGGGAAGGCCTTTGTCATCAATCTTTCCTTGGGTCTAGAAGTTTCTTAGCACAGGGACCTCCGATCCAAAGGATGCACTCTGCTTCCGGCTCTTCTTTATTGGTAGTAGGAGGCTCTTCTCCTCTCTGCTTGCTTCTCTCTTTCATATCTCAAAAGAGATTGACTCAAGATACAACCTAAACCTGTAGATTATGTCCTGCCGCATTGCCATAATTGCCTCTAATCTGCCTCATTAACATCACAGAGGTTAGAATTTGCAACACATAGGATAACCACATCAGATCACAAAATGGAGAACAACCACACAGTACTGGGAATCATTGCCTAGCCAAGTTGACACACATTTTGGGGGCAAGTTTAATCCATAACAGTATTGTTGATCAATTTAACCTGCATTCTTTTTCTCCTTATTGTGTATGTGTTAGAGAATAAAAACCTTCTTATTCATTCACTGTCTCTTCGTTGGAATAAACAAGTGGTGAACACGTCTAGCTGGAAGTCTGTGTAATTATTTTAAAACTTTGAAGTTTAGTCTCCACGACATTCCTTTTTTCTGTGGTAATCATCTAAGAGTGAAAAATATATTTTTCTTGCTTTCAAACGCAAATGGTAAAATTACTACAATCTACAGAACATGTTTTCTCTTACATCCAATTAAACTATTTGGAGTGAATAATTAAATGACTTGATGAAGTTGTTTAAGTAAATTTGATGTGAATCACTAAATTTTACAATGTACACGTGTAGAAAATAGAAATGGTTTTGCTTTGCATGCTTCTTGTCACACAAATAGGATGCAACCAGGAGTTTCAAACCTAAACACTAAAGTCAGAATCTTTCACACACTGGCCAAAAGATCTTTAACAGCGGAAATAGCTTTTCATATGTTTGTACTTAGTAAACGCAAAAATACACAAGCATTTTTAGTAAATTAAATTGAAAGATTATTTTGTTTGCCTTAAGGAGACATTACAGTACCGCCGCCTAAAGATAAATGAAGAAAGTTGAAACATGGCACAAGATTGAGCACTTGTCAAGTCAAAGTTGAAGGTAATGGTCAGTAAATTGGATTTTTTTTACAATAACATGTAGTTCACCTTCTGTCACAGTAACAAATATAATATATGCTTTATGATGTAACATCTTTCATCTATTTTTGTTGCTAAAATTTTAAGAATAAGATGAGTATTTTTACTGTACCACATTTCATTGTTAAATATGCAAGGTTTGTTTCCTCAAAGATGTGTTTTCCACAGAGAAAATACTAGGCGCCAATTGTCATCTCAGATACAGAATAAAGAGCACTATCAGTACTCAATTCAGGTTCCATGGAGTCTCTGAATTGCGTTCTGTTGAGCCTCCTACAGACACTAATCATCTCTCAAAGCCCATCTAGTCTCAACTGCAGGGGAAGCTACAACTTGGATATTTCATCATCTCTTTTATTCAGACACTAGAGAATAAATGTAAGAATGAGGAAGAGAATAACAGCACTATCAGTACTCGTGCAGTTTCCACGGAGTCTCTGAATTGTGTTCTGTTGAGCTCCTACAGGTACTAATCATCTCTCAGAGCCCAGCTAGTCTCAACTGCAGGGAAAGTCACAACTTGAATATTTCGTTGTATCTGTTATTCAGACACTAGAGAATAAACTAAGAATGAGGAAAAGAAAAAAATTGTCTCTTTCATCAAATCACAGAAAGTATCTCATAACTCAGATGACATGGAAGATGCATAGTTAAGTAAAAAAAGTACTTTCTTCCAAGAATTGTATACAACTTTATATCATGCTATTGCCGTGTACAATAAAAAGATGCTAACGAGTTTCTGATCAGTGATGGAGAACATCTAATTACTCTCACTTCCCTTTTAAGACAGGAGAAATGTCTTGGGACTTCAGTCTTAACCTAATGTTAGGTATTTGATATAAAGAATTCTAAAATTTGAAATAGCATCCAAAAAACTAGAAACACAAATTTTATGGAGGTGTTTGCCTTTTTAAAGAGGAAGTGTAATATATTTGCTGAGCTTCTACTATGCTATAAAGCCTTAACTATATACTAGTTATTTAATGTTATCATTCATAGCCCTCACAATCCTCCCCATGTGGTAGATATTTCTACTGCCATTTTGTAGACCATAGAAATGAGTTTTAGAGAGATTAATTAGCATTTCAATATTTAGAAGTTTATGTGTGCAACAGAAGGGATTTGAGGCTAAGACAGACTTTGAGGCTAAGATGTGCTGTCTACTGCAGTACATTGAGTCACATATAGAATATGGCTCAATCAATTACACATTCGTCCATTTTAGAAAAGGACAAATATAAGTATTTAAACACCCTGTGCCAACCTGCTAATTGATAAGGATGATTCTGTATGTATATGAAAGCCTTTTGGGGATTATTTATGATAAATGGAATATTGACATATATAAAGAAAATCCTAAAGAGGCTAAAAGTATCTATTCATTGAAGAGTTGAGTGATAACTTGGAGGGGGGAGAGAGAGAAGACAGTGACTGCTGTGAGGACTCTGGAGACAGATGTGTTCATGAAACAAAATTATCCATAAGGTGCCTCTTCCAGAGACTTCAGTAAAGATTTAAATTACTTTATAGTATTAATTACTTTTAACATTACTTTAGAATATGACATCATTTTGCGACTAACCATAAGGAGGCATGGATTTTATTAGCATAATATTAAGTGCTTATTAGATGCCAAGCATTATCCCAGGTTCAAACGCAGAAAAGAAAAACATAATCCCTCTTCATGAAGATTTCAGTTTCGCAGGGGAGGCATACCATAAACAAATAATCATATAAACAACAATAGAGATACAATGTCTGTAAGGGCTAGAGAGGAAAAACAATAACTGATTTTAAGAAAAGATTATGGAAGGGAGATATTTTAGGTTAAGGATGAAAAAGCTACTTTGAGGAAATGACATATAAGCACATAACTGAAAGAGTATAAAGAGTTGAAGAGTCTGGGAAGAGTATTCTGGGCAGAGGAAACTGCCTGGGAGGAAGTTTCGAAGGCAGGAGATTGCACAGAAGGCAAGTGTGGAGGGAGTGTAAGGAGCAAGGGGGAGTGTGGTAAGGAAGGAGTCTGCACAGGAAGGTAGGAGCCAAATCCGGCAAGGCATAGAATTCAAGTATCCAGAACCTTTCCTCCTCTTCCACCTACTATTTGGCAAGCACTGCCCTAGGTGTGGAAACCCTGGTGGCGTAGTGGTTAAGAGCTATAGCTGCTAACCAAAAGGTTGGCAGTTTAAATCCACCAGATGCTCCTTGGAAACTCTGTGGGGCAGTTCTACTCTGTCCAGCAGGGTCACTATGAGTTGGAATTGACCTGACTGCAATGTGTTTGGTTTTTTGGTTTGCTGTAGGTGCTGGGAATATAATAGGGAACATAACCAGGTCCCTGCCCTCGTGGGGCTTCTATTCCAGTGGAAAAGAAACAATAAAATGACAAACTACATATGTGTGTATCTAGCGGTGTTGAGTGCTATGGAAAAAAGTACTACAGCCAGGGGTCTCTAAATTAGTCAGTGGGCCAACTGTGGTTTGCTTTTGTACAGTCTGCAAGCTAAAAATCGTTTCTATATTTTAAAAGTGTTTTAAAAATAAACAACGAACATGTGGCAGAGACATACATGGTCTGCAATACCTAGAACACTTACTACCTTGCCTTTTGCAGAAGAGTTTGCTGACTCCTGGGTTAGAGATACAGAGGATTCTATTTTAGATTGAGTGACAGGGATGTCCACCCCGACGTTAGAGCAAAGACTTCAGTGAGGTGAGAGAGTGTAGCCTTTCCACTATCTGTGGTGGCCTGCAGTAGAGACAGAGAGAACAGCAAAGACCCTGAGGAGGAATAGGGTTGTGTTCATCATAACGATCAGTAAACCAATGATATTGGAGCATTGAGTGGTAGATGATTTCACAGATGAAGCTAGAAATGATATCATGTTGGGCTTTATTGGGATTTTGGAGATTATGCTGAGTGTGATGGAAAGCATTTGGATGGTTGACACAAGCAAGTCATATGCTCTAATTTAAATTTTGGATGAAATCACTCTGCAGCGTGGAGAAGAGGCTCTAGGGGGCAGGATGATGGCAAGGAGACTGACCATGAGGGTGAGGCTATTGTAACTGGAGAAAAAGGTGATGGTGGCTTGGGTTAGGGTAGTAACAGTGAAAGAGTTTAGGAGGTGAGAAATAGTTGCATTCCCGACATATATTAATTAGACCTGTAGAGTTTTAATTATGGGTTAAATGTTGGTACGGGCCACTATGAATCAGAGTTAAGTCGACAGCAATGGGAATGGGTATGAGACAAAATGTAGTAAATACCAAAATCATTCTTTGTATTTGACTTGGTTATCTAGTGCTGCTATAACAGAAATACTACAAGTGAATAGCTTTAACAAACAGAGATTTATTCTCTCACAGTCCAGGAGGATAGAAGACCGAATTCAAGGTGCCAGCTCCAGGGGATGGCTTTCTCTCTCTGTCAACTCTGGAAGAAGGTCCTTGTTATCAATCTTCCCCTAGTGTAGGAGCATCTCAGCACAGGAACCGTGGGTCCAAAGGACACACTCTGCTCTTGGCACTGCTTTCTTGGTGATATGAGGTCCCCATCTTTCTCTGCTTGCTTCTCTCTTTTATATCTTAAAAGAGATTGACTTAAGACATAACCTGATCTTGTAGATTGAGTCCTGCCTCATTAACATAACTGCCACTAATCCCACCTCATTGACATCATAGATGTAGGATTTACAACACATAGGAAAATCACATCAGATGACAAAATGGAGAACAACAGCACAATACTGGGAATCATGGACTAGCCAAGTTGGCACACATTTTTGGGGGACACAATTCAATCCATAAGAATATTCAAGGTTTTTGGTCTGACCTGTGGGAGAATGGTGGTAACATTTACTGAGATGGGGGCAATTCAGAGAGGAGTAGATTTGAGGAGAGCTAGTTCAAATCCACCGGGCGTTCCTTGGAAACTCTATTAGGCAGTTCTACCCTGTGCTAAAGGGTCGCTATGAGTTGGACTCGACTCGACGGCAACGGGTTAGGGAAACCCTGGTGGTATAGTGGTTGAGAGCCACGGTTGCTACCCAAAAGGTTGGTAGTTCGAATCCACCAGGTGTTCCTTGGAAACCCTATGGGGCAGTTCTACTCTGTCATATAAGATTGCTGTGAGTCGAAATCTACTAGATGGCAACAGGTTTGTTTTTCAGGTTTTTTCAGAATCCCCATTTTGGGCATCTTGAGTTTGAAATATTAGAATTAAAGCTTTTTTCATTTTGGACATGTTAAATTTGAAATGCTATTGGATATAGGGGGAATTAGATATTGTAGCCTGGACTTCAGGGAAGAGATAGGGGTGACATAAATTTTTCAAAATCCTAGTATTTAGGTATTATTTAAAGCCATGAATGACATCACCTGATGAGAGTGTCGAGGGCTGACTTCTAGAGCACACCTACATTTTGAGGTTATGGCGAGTGAGAGGATCTAGAAAAGAAGAATGTGCAAAAAACTGTCCGTGATGTAAAGAAAGTTCGAAGAGTGTAGTATCCTAGAAATCAATGACTAAAGTTAAGAAGAAAAGCTGAAATTGGAAGAAGACTGAGAATTGCCCTGCATACTTGGCACTGTAGAGGTCAGTAGTGACTTTGAAGGGAGAGCTTTAAATTGACTGGTGTGAATGAAAGGCTAATGGAAAGGGGTAAAGGAAAAACGTTGTTTTTGTTAGCTGTCATGAAGTTGGCTCCAAATTCATGGCGATCCCACGTACAAGAGCACAAAATGCTGCCTGGTCCTGTGCCATCCTCATGATCAGTTGTGGATTGTACTATTCTGATCCATAGGGTTTTCACTGGCAGATTTTCAAAAGTAGATTGCCAGGCCATTCTTCCTAGTGTGTCTAAGTCTAAAAGCTCCACCGAAACCCGATTAGCATCATAGCAGTACACAAGCCTCCACTGACATATGGATGGTGGCTGTCCATGAGGTGCATTGGCAGGAAATCGAACCCAGGACTCTGACATGGGAGGTGAGAATATTACCATTGAACTGTCATTGCTTCAAAGGAAGAATAGGAATGAGTAAATAGAGACAGGAAACGTAGAAGTTTGCTGAGTTTTGCTATGAAAAGGAGCAGCAAAATATGTCCTCAGCTGCAAGGGGATATGCAGTCATAAGAGTTTTATTTAATTTTTTTTCATCGTTTTAAGATGAAAGCTGTATTGACAGCTGATGATTCAGTACTGACAAAAAAACCAAACCTGTTGCCATCGAGTCTTGTCTTAGAATGGGTTCTCTAGAAAAGCAAAACCAGTAAAGCGTATAAATATCTATATAAAGAGATTTATATCAAGGAAATGGTTCACGCAGTTGTAGAGGCTGGAACCAGTAAAGCAGCAGATCCAAAATGCAAAACCATGTCTGCCTTGCTCCAAAAACCATATACTTTTCAATGATCTCATCCTGCAAAATGATTATTTTCCATAAAGACAAAGGTTAACTGTGTCTAGAAACAGAGCTTCCCCCGAATTCCAGGGTCCCCATAAATCAGGCGTCCAGGTCTCACTCAGGGGCCCCAGCGTCTTCCATACATGATCTACTTCCACTTTTTCCTCTGACCTCTGTCAGGTCCTTAATTAGGTTAAAAGGAATTTCCAGATCTGATTTCAGAATTGTCTTCAGATACACATGCAAATATGATTGAATCTTATTGAGGACAGAAAAGGAAAAATCTTGTTAGAATCATTCTAAGGCCTGGAGCAGGGGCCTCCTTGGGTGACTGGGTCATGAACTAGGCCAGGCCCCCACAAGGCGTTCAAAACAACCATTCTTTGAAGTTGTGTATTTTCAGGAACATTTCTTTCTTTCTTTATAGGTTTACAGAGATGAAAATCTGTTGGATGACACGCAACCTGCCCTTTGAAAGCTCCTCAAAGACCCTGGGGATTTTGCAGCCATCTGGAATTTGCTCTCATGCTGTGATTTCTGCAGGTTTGTTTAACTTTTAATCTCTCCAGTCACATCTTTTATCATTCTCTCTATGCATAATTTTTACATTATATAGCCTTTTTTAAAAACAGTGGGCTGAAATTGCTCAATTTAATCACCAGATGTGCCTCTAAAAGGACTCAGCATCTTAAAGTTATTTCCCCCTTTTCCTCTCATTTAAAAAAAAAAAAAGTTTTTTGGCTGCACCAGATTTGTTGCTCAGAGAACAAATCCCATCCTCCAAAAGAACACAGCATAAAGCAGGATTGAATGAGGGCTGTGTACTTTCAGAATTCATTATTAGCAATCAGGATATTTTTAATTTCTCTATTTAATATCTGTCTTTTCCTAGACATTAAAGCCCAGGGGTTTAGCTGTTTTCATGTTTCTTAACCAGGGAGTATTAAAACCTGAAAAAGAATTACTGATTAAATAATTATGGATGGGACAGCTGCCCTGAAAATAAGGTTGCTGAAGATTAATAGACTGCCAGGTAACCTGTTCACATCAAACTCAGCCCCTTTTTGAGTACCGTGGCACCTTTCTCTTTTCTTTATCTTACTTTTTTTTAAAATTATTTTCATTCTAAGGGCGCTATCTAGTCTCTTCTCAAAGAAGTTCCAGCAGTCATGTAACTCTAGTCTACCACTGGGGGGCCCGTACTTAGTGTTGCCGCTCTATATCTCACACTTGGAACTTTGCTAAACCCCAGGTACCTACCTGCCTACTAAACAATGGTCCCTTCTGAATAGTACCCCATTATATAAATACATCACAAAATATTTATCCATTCTACTGTTTTGGACATTTGAGCCGTTTCTAGTTTTTACTATTACGAAGAACGGTGCCATGAACTCTTGTATGTACACTAGTACGCACGTATAAATGTTTCTCCAGGGTGTATTCCTAAGAGTGGAATTGGGGTATGTATATCTTCCACTTAGGAAATATGCCTGTTTTTCTAAACGTTTGTACTAGTTACTCTCTGATACAAGTGTACCAGAGATAGAAACTCCCAGCATCATCGTCTAAATTTTCTTTTCTTATTGCTTCACATCCTCACCAGTGCTTAGAAATGCAAAACTTCAGTGTTTTCAGCCAACCTGATGTGTCTGTTGTTGTTAACAGCCAGCGAGTCAGCTCTGACTCATGGTGACCCCGTGCACAACGCAACAAAACATTGCCAGTCTGGGCCATCTTCACGATTGTTGGTGTGCTCGAGTCCATTGTTGTGGCTCCTGTGTATTTTGAGTGCCTTTCAACCTAGGGGGCTCATTTTCCAGCACTGTGTCAGATGATACTCTGTTGTGATCCACAGGGTTTTCATTGGCTCATTTTTCAAAAGTAGATTATGACGCCTTTTTTTCCTACTCTGTCATAGTCTGGAAGCTCCACTGAAATCTGTCCACCATGGATGATTCTGCTGGTATTTAGGATACTGATGGCATAGCTTCCAGCATCCTAGCAACACAAAAGCTACCACAGTACAAGAAACTGACAGATAGGTGGTGGGATGTGCCCTTAGAGTATTATTATTGTCATTTGGTCTGTTACTAATAAGATTGAGTATCATTTCATATTTTTGTTGACTATTTGGATAATTTTGTTTGTGAACTGCTTTTTATTTGAGATTTTGCCAGTCTTTATTAGGTTATTTGATTTTCTTTTTATGCAAGTGGAATTCAGAGCTACATGTGAAAAGCAACACTATTAAATTTTTACAAGAAAATGTAGAAGCATATCTTCATCTAAGGGTAGGAAAATTCTTGTTAAATAATATATAAAACATTCAATGCAAAGCAAAATATTGACCAATTAAACTTAAAATTAGAACTTTCACCAAAAGGCACTTTAAAGATTGTGAAAAGATAAGATGGGATGGGAAATGATATTTGTGACTCACACAACTGAAATAACATTAGAACTCCTGCTTTTAGTATTTTAATGGTTAGCTCCAACCAATTGAAAAAATGTCAAGGCATAAGAGTTGTTATATTTCCTGGAATGAGAGAAGGGGAAATAGGGAAAGGGGACCAGGGCTGACACTCTACCTCATGAGTCTCACGGGAATAAGATCAAGGGAATAGAAGTTTTTTTTTTTTAACATTTCTCAGATTTTTTTTTTTTCTTAGCCAATTGAGTTTTGCCTTTACTTCTACAGTTATCCAGGAAAGTCACTGTCTCTTTTGGGGGAGGAGATCAGCAATCGTTTAGGACGATCACACTTTCATGCTGCTGCACAAACACCAGGTCCTCCTCTTCTGTGAAGCCCCGGAAAAGCTGGTGTACAGTTTAGAATTTGCAACTCAAAGACTGAAACGTATCAGAATGGTACAGGGACCCTAGGGCCCTGCTGTAAATAAATTACAATGATAATCATCTCAAATCATGCCCAGCCATATTGTCCAATATAATTCAAGTGACAGGAAAAAAACCCTAAAATAATGTAGTGTCAACCAATTTGAATAATATGTCCTTCTTCACAATACTAAGTTCCTGGGGAAGAATCAAAATCAAAAGATAAGATCCTCTTTCCATTCTAATTCCAAACCCAAAGATATAAAAGTCCAACAATTTTAAATTAAATTCAGAGAAATTAAAGTGCAAGAATAATTCTCTGTGTTGATTGACTACAACCCAGACTTCACAGTAGCCTATTCTAAACAAACTTGAGATGCCAGAAATTCTGCCTCATGGGGTTTCCAAGGAGCGGCTGGTGGATTCGAACTGCCAACCTTTTGGTTAGTAGCTGAGCTCTTAACCACGGCACCACTAGGGCTCTGGTAAAATTAAGAGGAAGCAATATAAAGTTTAGGTGGAATGGAAATGTTGTGGGGTGCTTTTTGTGTCACTGGCTCACCCATCCCTAGTGGTACCTTAAAAGGGCCCTAAGGACATGTCCTACGCTCAACACTGAGAAACATATCAGTAAGAGTGCTTATCAGAATGTTTGTCTAATAGAGTTCTTTATTAGTGGCTGATTACTCATATGGTCTCTAGCGTATGTGTACATAGACACCTCAAAGAAATCACCCTTAATTTAGACACCCTCTGCAAACCACACTGTCTACCTCTGGCAAACAGAAGCCTAGCAGGAGAGGATGATAGCACCTAACGTAATTCAGTTTTCAGAATAAAGAAGAGGCCAAGAACGTTGGAAGTATCACAAGAATGTTTTCATGTTATTATACTATCCTTCCCCAAATGGATTTGTAGTCGTTTACCATGGTAATGTAATCTGAAAGAACGGATGATCAGGCTGGCATCACCTGAATCCACCTGCCAATATTAACAACATTAACAAGACAAAATTTTTATCCTGAAATGATGCGGTAGGAAGTATACAGCACTGCCTACGCAGTATTCTTGGCAAAAAAATGGAGCAGTAATCTAATCAACTGTATATAAGTTTAGAGGAAATATGAGTGATAGGAACATGCTAGTAGGTTGATCAGCAAACCAAGAATGTAATAAATCCTTCAGTGAAAATAACCTAGTTTCTTCAACAAGTAAATGGCATAAAAAAGAATAGTGAATGCTTATAGATTAAAGAGACCTGAGAGACGTATTAACCATATTGTTGTTGGGTACCATTGAATCGATTTTCAACACAACTTCACTCTAAAATAACATTTTTTTTAACCATCGGGAAAACTGACCATGGTTGGGTGTTAGATATTTAAAATTATTCTTTATATTAGTTATAATAATGTTATTGCAGTTTTTGTTATTACAGTTTTTTCATATCTTTTGCCCACTTTTCACTGGTTGCTACTTTGTTTTCTTCTCTATTTTGAGACAAAACATTAGGAACATTAATAATAGGAACATCAATCCTTTATCTGTGATATATGTTGCAAATACTTTTGCCCAGTTTAACATTTGCCTTTTTGTCTCTTTACTTTTCTTACATTGGTTTTTACCATGAAAATTGTTTTTATCAGGTTTGCCAAACTTTGTCCTTGTTTTGTGTGCATTTTGAGTCGTAGTTGGAAAGATTTATCCACACCAGGATACAGAGAAATTCACTTTTGATTTTCTCTCTAACACTAGCATGATTTTGTATTTTTCATATAAATTTCAGAAATTTATCCTGGGATGCAGTAAAGAATGAATCCAGTTTTAATTTGTTTTCTGTACAAATATGCAGATGTTCTAGCACCACTGATTTTATAGTTTTTATTACAGGTACTTTATTATGTCTTGATATCTGGCAGGGCTTATCCTCCCCTTATTATCTGATGGAGCATTTTAGCACCTGATGGCTCTCAAGAGCCTGCCTTCCTGCTGACACTGCCTTCAGGCCCATAGATTTAGGCCTGCTCATTTTTGTTCCATTGCTAGTCCGTAGAAATGGTGTGGTAGGCAAAATAACAGTCCTCCAAGGATGTCCATATCCTAATTCCCAGAACCTGTGAATATGTTGCATTACACAGGTCAAGGGGAATTAAGGTTGTAAGGTTGCAATTAAGGTTACTAGTCAACTAGCCTTAAAGCAGGAAAATTATCTTAGATTATTGGGGGCAGCTTCATTGTAATCACAAGGTTTCTCAAGTGGGCGAGGGAGGCAGAAGAGAAGATCAGAGTAATGCTTCATGTGTAGGACTTGACCTGCCATTGTCAGCTTTGAAGATGGAAGAAGGGAGTTAGGGACCAACACGTGGGCATCCTCAAGAAGCTAGAAAAGGCAAGCAAACAGATTCTGCTCTAGAGACTCCAGAAAGGAACACTGCCATCCTGACACCTAGATTTTATCTTGGAGAGACCCAGGTCTGACTTTTAACCTATAGGACAGCAAGATAATAATTTTGTGTTGTTTTAAGTAACTAAGTTTGTGATAATGTGTTACCACAGCAATAGAAAACTAATATAGATGGTCATATTATTTGTGAGCTGGACATCATTTTTTGTTTTCTCCTTTTACAATTCATGTATCACTGCCGTGTGTTTAGGGAGGAGGGAGTTGTTGAAACAAGAAGTCACTCTGCCATCTTGACAGAAAGTGTGCTAATCATTCCTCCACTACATCTTCTGCACTTGTCAGATATATAACTAGGGTGTTACAGGTGTTAATGACCTCTGGCATTCTTCTTTCAGGAAGACACCTCTGTATTTTAATATATAACTTAATAAATTGGTCTTTTTGCTTGTTTATGTCTAGTGTCGGTGGCAATATTTCCCTCCTTCCTTTACGTCACTTTTGCATTCACGCTGAGACATTTATTTTCTGACATATCTTCTAGATTTCTTTTCTAGTAGGCTCACTATGAATAAGAATTACTTTTTTAATCATTTGTAAGTGAGCAAAACATATCTTCTGTTCAAAGATAATGGTGTCTACCTTTACCTCCCTGAGTGGGATAATAGCACCCTGAAGATGTTTTCCAGTTAGGCTAAAAACTGATCGAAGAAGGCATTGAATCTCTCATGGATTCATTTCAGTGTATGTTATATTCCATATTCAGTATATATCACTTCCCTTAAAGTCCTATTTCCAAAACTTACATTGTCATTTTGATCATGGCACAGGCAATACTTGAGTCCCCAACCACCGTACTTGTGTCATGTAAAACTCTCCTAATAATATTTTAGTACATTTCTGATATTCTCATTTTTTGCCTCTTAAATCTTTCCATCTTTTATATTACCACTTTGTAAAGCTGCCTCAGTCTTTGAGGGCTTGTTCACCAGTTGGTTGTATTACAGAGTTTATTCAATTAACAATATGACTCTAAACTCTGCTGAATCTGTGGTCCCTCTGGACAAATCACTCCAGCCTGACTCTCTTCATTTTCCTTTGGGCAGTAATTATTCTTCTGATGCCTGTAGTGTGATGATTAAGGTTGTGAGTCAACTTGGCTGGGCCATGATTCTCAGTGGTTTGGCAGTTATGTAAAGATGTATTTGGCAGTTATGTAATGATGTAATTTGGCAGTTATTTAATGATGTAGTTATCCTCCATGATGTGATCAGCCAATTAGTTGTAAGGGGAGTTTCCTTGGGGGGTGTGGCCTGTGTTCTATATAAATATATATGGCCATTCTGAAAAAGCTCACATGCTTGCTCTGGATATTGCATTTGGTTCGTCATCTTCCGACCTCCGGTTCTTGGGACTTGAGTCAGCAACCTGCTGTATTGCCTGCCAATCTTGGAATTCATCAGCCTCCGCAGCCTGTGAGCTAGCAGCCTGCTCTCTTACCTGCCGATCTTGGGATCCATTGGCCTCCACAGCCCATGAGACAGTGGCCCACCATCTGCCTTGCCTATCTTGGGTTTGTCAGCCCCTGCAGTTGCATGAGTCAGAAGAAGCCTCCAGCCTGATGCCTGACCTATGGACTTGGAACTTGCCAGCCTCTACAACTGTGTGAGCCATTTCTCTGGCATAACTCTGTATGTATATATGTATGTATGTGTGTATATATATACACACATGCATATATATATAGACACCTCACTGGTTTTGCTTCTCTAGAGAACCTAGCCTAAGACAAGTAATTTCTAAAACATCTCTTTCTTTTAAAATCTTCTCTCTGAAAGCACCTAGACCCAGGTTCATTTATTTTACTCTTTCATATCTGCAATGTCTGTTTCTAAGATCTCAAATGTTCTTCTAAGGCATTCTCTTTCTTCCTCCACCATAATAAGCCTGTTTTCCTTTATAATGCTTTCATTCCTACACTGTTTAATGCTGCTCCTATTTTGAAGATAAAACTAAAGAAGCATATTTTTCAAAGCAAATTTAATTAATCCTTGATTTCATAAGAAAATCTGATTTATAGAAAGAGAGTTTACCAGGCAAACATATTTCAGATTCTCTTCTTAGCCTTCGGTTAATAAGTTTTTTCTTTACTGAATCCAAAATGGCATATTCCCTTCATATTTGGACCCTTGTTCTTTTCCCGGAGCCCTGGTGGTGCAGTGATTAAGAGCTTGGCTGCTAACCAAAAGGTCGGCATTTTGAATCCCCCAGCCACTCCTTGAAAGCCCTATGGGGCAGTTATACTCTGTCCTATAGGGTTGCTGTGAGTCAGAATCGACTCGATGGCAACGGGTTTGGTTTTGGTTTGGTTCTTTTCTCGTGTTTTCTTTATTAAACTCTACTCCTATGGGTGGTAGTCACAGTCAAGATCTCTGAAATTTAAAGCTGAAGGAAGAACTTAAAGGATCAATACATTCAAAACCAACTGAGGCCTCTGTGGGGAAGGGCAAGTATTTAGCCACAAATCAGTTTAGTTCAATGGTAGCTCCTCCTCATTGGACT